>NC_140085.1:21269115-21860839 GCF_964237585.1 Gallinula chloropus
AAGAAATAATCACTTGCCTTGTAAAGAGAATTTGCACTAATTCACTACCATGGATGCTGGTTTATATCACTCGACTCTAAATAGAATAAAAATATGCAACGTCAATGTGAAATTAGTGATTAGCTTTTCCAAACAGCACTAACTGCTAATTTCTGCACACAGTATTGGCTGCCTTTTCACTTAATGATTGGTGGGCAATTTGAGGCTTTCAAAACATACCTGCACATCAGCAGATCCACAGAAATATTAAGTGGGACATAAAAGAACAACAAGCTCCCTTTCTTTCACTGAAGAGTAGAAAAAAAATAACTCAGGGTTTGGTCCATTTACTGCAGTTTTCAACAGCTCCAGGTTGCTGGATGGAAGTGTGAAAATGAATAAGAGAAGGTTGATGATGTTTTGTCTTCTCTTCAAAATTCACATGAAATTAAAGGCTTTCGAAAACTTCTTTCTGCCTCCTGTCTTTTCATCATTTAATTGAAGTTCATGAGGCTTGTTTACATTCTGGATTAGCCAAAGAGTTTCTTGTAAAAATGCAAAGGAGAAAAAAATCCTCATGTTTTTATTTAGGGCAAAAGAAAGTCAAAGGCCAAAGTAGATTGATACAAAACCAAACAATATGATTCGCTATTCCTGCTTTTGCCAAGTCACCCAAGAGTTAGTTTATGTCTCCGATCTCTCCAACCTCTGTGTAGCAAGTTCACTATTTGGACACCTCTTACTATCCACTTACCTAGTATCTGTAGTTGTTGATGTGTGGGAGCTCTACTTCTTCTGCAAACTTATTTTATGAATAAGAAGATTACAAAAGGATACTAACTACAGCATGATATATCACAGAAGACTACCCGAGCAAAATACAAGAGAAGTCAGGTTTAAAGGTATTTCAAACACACACCTGGCACACTCCCACAGGCAGGAGTAGGTATTCTAACAACTGGAGCTCCCATTTTTCTGCTGAAAAAACATATTGAGATACAATTTCTGACCATCAGTTTCAGCCATTGAAATGAGTCATCCCCCTCTTACACAATGCTCTATTCATATTTAAATTGATGGAAGGACAATTTGAAATGTTGATGAGCTGGGATACATGTAACAAGCTTGTATTTACTTTCAGAGGAGAGTGTAGAGGATAGAAGAACTGTGGAGACAAAAGCATTATTGTTTGGGGAGTCCTAGCTTTATGTTTTCACATTCTTCCTCTGTTTTTTTGAGTGGTGAAGCAGTAAGTTCTGCATATACTGTCCCCAGGTATTTTCAAAAAACCTTTTCATATAACATCTGCTCTTCAAATTTTCAATGTGCATTCACAAATGTAACCGAATGAGGTTTCCTGTTGTAATGTACTTATTTTTAATAAATGTCATATGCAATTCACATGTGCAGCCTGCAGCAGAAAGCTCTGTAATTATCTGACAGCTACTTTTTGGCTTTCATTGTGTCTCCTTCTTGCTAAAGCTGCAAATGCTTATTACTGCTGCTATGCTGTTTGCTTTGTTGCAGTTAGTTTTTTAACCCTGGATGGTATCAACAACAACATGGTGATGCTATAAAATATATCATAAAGAAAAACTCCTAAATGTTTCTTGAGTGCTACCATCATGGTATTGGGCTGGGACACCAATAAGAACCTGTGAGAAAATGATTATGTGGTTTATGAAGCTAAAAGAGGGGTCACAGAATTAGAAGCTCCATGCAAGGTGCTGTGTGGGTGGGATGATGATAGTGGTCTGAATTGTCCCTATGCATTCAGACTTGGTGCTGGCATGCGACTGAAAAAACAGGCGGCTGCAAGGAGACTGAAGCTCCCTCTCCAACAGCAATACAGACTGCTGCTGTCCATTCTCCTATTTTGTGACTTCAGAAACCTATAATATCAGTGACAAACTCAATAAGCTATTTCAGATCCCATCAGGGTGCTCTGCTGTTTCCACTTTTCCAGAGGATAGCTTCCAAGTTCACTAGCCCTCTCCTCTCTTTATGCAGAGTGGGAAGGATGAGGACCTTTTGAATAAATCATATTGAAGTTTCTAGGCCAAACCATTCATGAGCTATTGCATGACAGTAAAGCAAGAATGATTTCAAATTGTTCCAGATATGATTTACACCAAAATTTTCAAACTCCATATTTTGTAAGATGCTTCTCTGCTTCTCTTATAGTGTACCCACAAATAAATTATCCCACTTCTGCAGACTATACACGTGACAAACTTTTCAGAATATGGAGTGAGGCAAACTATAAATTCTCAGATATTCCACTAGTGAGTGCCATGGAGGTGTCTTCATCTTTTATCTAATTAACAGACTTTTACTTTTAAATTAAACTGGCTCAGAATAAATAAATTCTGGCTATAATCTTAATTATGCAGAGGTTACTTCTTTCCACTAATCAAAATCTTGACTGAAGCCCAAGTATTCACAATAGGTCATCATGATCTGAATCAGTGAGTTGTCACAGGTGGGATGCTAAATTGTCCTTCCTTCATTACATTTAATGAAAATGTGTATGCCAAGGAAATTGCTTTGAATAGAGATGAACAATTAAGAGAGCCAAACGTATGTAGGAAGAGGGGGAGGGAAAGCATTTTTACTGAATGCTTTGGATGTGTTTAGGCATGCTTCTTATTTCAAAGCTAAATTCCCCTATTGCCTTGTTTTCTAGATCGTAACCCCAGAGCAAAAGCAAACCCACTGAACCTCCAAGGAGGAAAGGAAAAGAAAGACATTCCCAAGATAAAACCAGGAGTAGGAAGAGGGAAAAAGGGGTGCATGCCATAGGCGGCAGGAAAAATGTAGGAACTGTGAGACAAATAATTAGGGGAGATGGGCCAGCAAAGTATTGTAAGGAAGGAAGATGGGGGAAACAGCAATGGAGGGTCATAGAATGATTGCAGTTTCAGCTGCCTGAAATGGGAACTTCTTTATTTTTTCTTTTCTTTATGTACACAGTATGCATGTAGTCAGTCTCTCTGCATGACTTTGAATCCCTTCTCCCCCAACAACTGCTTAACTTGCTGTCTGATTTCAATCCAATTTAACAGGAAAGGAAGAAACATAGAAGATAATTAAGCTCTTAATTTTTAATGCAAATAGCTGACTAGAAAGAAGAGAGTTTGAGAATGAAAGCGCTGAGGAAAAATGCAAGAGGAGCCCACCTTTTACTAGAGACTAGAGAACCCATGCAGAATCCACCCTGGCTGGATTCCCCTAACACAGGCAAAGCTTCAATCAAAGTTATATCCCCCTGGAAATTGCAGTTGAGCACAATACACAAATCCATAGAAATCTGGTCTTTGTTGATTCTGATGTTTACTTAGTCTTTGTTATTGTCAATGAAAACTCAAGTAGCCTCACTGGGATTTTGAAATTATGTTAACAGAAGGGCTCTGTTTTTCAGCATTGCAGGCCCTGCAATTAGTGTGTAGCCCAGGAATTGTCCCTCAGACACAGAAATGACTTCCTTACCTTTTGAACGTGATTGCTACTGGCAATGCACAAAGAGGTTCCACATATCTGTGTTTAGGACTGCCAAAGCAAATATCTACGGAAAAATACAAAGTAAGTAGACAGTAAAATAACCCCTGAAGTAAGTGACATTTAAATGACTAGATATAAAGGAATATATAGTTTAATGCAAAACCAAAGTCAGGTCTTCCTCATCATGTCTGTACACATACACTCCCTGTGAATTCCAAATAAGTTATGTGTATTTGCAATAAAGCTTGTAAATTTCAGCCAACTGCTGCCTGATTATAATATGACACAAACCTTGCTCTAGTTTGTTTTATGTTGTTAGAAGAGATTTAAGCACTCTGGATGAGATTCTCAGGTCATGAAAAACACTGATTTTCTGTTGATTTTCATTAACAACAGCAATTAACATTAGCAGAGAAGCTACCTTGTTTTGCTGATTCTCCCTGTGCAGATGAGGAATTTCATTATCCCTCATCACAGTTCCTAGTATGGATACAGCCTATTAAATAATATTCAGTTCATACAAAAGAACAAGAAACCCATATAACCACCAGCTGCATTTCTTTCCCTCCTCCCTCTATCCAATTTTACTTTTCAGAAAAGAAATAAGCTATCAAACCCTGAACAGAGTTAGAGCTTTCTGCAAAGAAAACACCACTACAAACATAGCGTACAATTGCTAGATAATTCATATAAACTTTCAAGGCCACAAAAGTATATTGGTCCTTTGCTCCAAAAAACAGTTCATCATTCTCTCCTTCCTCAATTTACAATGCCCTTAATCCAATCTTTCCCTCTATAGGTTTCAAAATATGCTTGTAATTACTATTCAAGTCCCTTTCCTATTTCTAGTATATTGTGTCTAGGGCTTCAAAGACGTAAGGGAGTTAGATGCATGACTCTATTAGGCTGCTTTGAAACTTCAGCTTGTAGCACTAAGAGATTATTTATTATGCAGTGTGTGCATTCATCCCATATAGGCTCATAAACCACGTTGTTAAACACAAACTTCCACACACGAGCTCTCTCTAGATTATATAATCTACATATTTTATAATATAAATGGATTGATCACCCTGATCCTAATGGCTAAAGTGTTCTTCTGCTTCAGCACATAATACTGCTACAAGATCTTACAGTCCTTTAGCACACACACACACACACACACACGCACACACACACACACACACAAAATAAAATCCTGGGACTGTAGTCTGTCCAAAACCCTTTACAGCACATTTGAGAAGACCATATTTAAACTTGCAGTGGTGCATTTCTACTAGAACCAAACAAAGAGCAGAAGGAAGCTTATAAATGACAAATAAAGTAAGAAACCATGATGATGAATGATGGAGTATTATCTAGCAATGGGGAATATCTTAGCAGACTCTTAACCATTCATCTTCAGCCACTCCAACTTTTTTGAGCAGTAGAACTTCTGTAAAGGAGGTAGAATAATGGTTTTCTAATCATTAGCTGGACTGTAGCAAACTGCATTTCAGCCATAACTCTCTTCTAACAAAGCTTTTTGTTTGGGAATAATGCAAATTATCCTCATTACAATCAGATGGGATGGTTGTTAATATCTTTGCATAATTAGAAGCTATTTTCCTTAAATACAGTTTATGCATGAACTTTCCAAGGAGATTTGTCTACTAGGGTAAGACCGAGTCATTTTCAGCTGGAGGGACACACTGAAGGTTACAGAAGTTGATGTTTAAAATTAGTTTCAAAGATGAACAAACTCACACCCTACATCTAGTACGATTTCTGGTCCCAATCCAGGTATATGCTGAGGGTGCTTTGCTAAATTCAAGTACATGAATGGTCCCAAGGACAATCATGCCTAAATGAATTTCAAGGCCATGAATTTTCAGAAGCTAACGGGAATTACGCCCCTTCACTGCAATATCACAGCTCTTTCTATGCAAATGAACTCGAATAACAAAATGTCGGATGGAGGCATTTCCTGGCTTTGCATATAAGCTCCTTTTATCTTCAGAATAAATCACTTTTAAGGACTAACTATGAAAAATAAGAATTTACTGATGGGAGAGATCTTAAGAGCTTTGGTCTGACCTTGGCTAATATGTACTGTACCATGTGTCATGTCCACTCTAGTCCCAGCAAAGTCAGTGACAGTAAGGTATATTCAAGGACCTGTCAGTAACTTACTGCTCCTATTCTGTATTCAAGCAAGACCTAGAACTAAAATTGGCACAAGTTGATTCTCTGCCTCTCTTGCCTATGGCCAGTTACTGTGATTCCTGAGCAGAAGAACGGAGTTTTGCCCAGAACCCCAGAAATGCCAAGGCTCAGGGTTGACCCAGACAGACATATAATTTTGAATGATTCTTTGAGACGTAAGATTGGAGGGAACAAAGCTTTTGACTTGAAATAGGGTATGCAAATTTAGTCTAAAAGAGCAAATCCCTTAGCACAGGCTAGATGGAAAGATAAACTCTCAAGGAAAATGTATGCTCTGAGTAGAAAGGCAAGCAGCAACAACAAGCAAGGCGCGGGGACTGGGGGGTAGGGTGGGAATTCCAATTGCCCCTACAACCAGTCTTAAATTATGAAAGCAACATTTCTCATTCCTACTAGGGAGTCCCTTCAGAGCCAGGACTAAAAAGATGAGTGTGTTTTTCATCATTTTTGTGTTTGTTTTGTGGTTGCTTGTTTACTTCTTTCTCATACAAATAGTTTCAGCTTTCCATCAGAGTGTGATTATTGTTATTTTTTAGATCCGCGCACAGCTTGTGCCTAAGTACTTTTAAGGACAAAAGAATGTCTACCATAAGGCAGGAAGATAAAACAAAATGGTGTTCACTGGTCTATAAAATAACAGAAAAAGCTTGAAATAGGGCTTAAGATCTCATGTGAAAGCAGCAACCTAGACTGTGAACCCTGCAATGAAGCGTGCTCTTGCTAAAGGTGGCTAACACAATGTATGGCTGTAAAGGAGGGCCAGCCTGCCTTGGAAGAGTGAACAAGCTGCCACAGACAAGTACCAAATGTTATTTGAAATGTGACAACTGACCATTTCTGGGAAATAAAATGTCCTAACTTGAGCCTGAGAGGAATCGTTTTCCCTTTGTAGTGGACTAAGAGCAGGCAAGGAAGCTTAGCTGAGGCATGGTAATTCTTTGCATTCTACAATGAGCCCTGTCAAAGGAAAAATATTGCTCTTCCTTTTCATTTTTAAAATTATTTAAATTATTTTTACTTTTGCAAGAGTTGAAAAAGATAAGAACAATAGGGAAATGGAAGCAGTTAAGAAGGTCATACTACTTCAGGAGTTTAGAGGGAGATGAATGTCAGTTCAGGGAAAATTAACTGAATGGTTGTGGGTGAGTCCTGTGAGATCCTGAATGTAGTACCTACTTCATTAATGGATTGCCTGCAGGCCTATGGGAAGCTTTTAAGGCCCTGCTTTTCCAGTCATCTTCTTGAGCTCACTGAGGCCCACAGATTTGTCAGCATAGTGCTGAGTAGAATATGTGCTGCTTTCCTTTCAGGGAAGAGGAAATTTTGTCACTGCCTGTCTACTGCTTAAGGGAGGTGGACTTTGTCACTGGCAATATCCCCACAAACGTCTTAGCAGGAGGACTGCAATGTGGGAGTTTCTGCCACAGGGAGGATGCCAAGTCCCTCTGCTAGGAGCTTCAGCCTTTAATTTAAGCTCTTGAAGACACAAAGAAGGCATCCAGAGGTGGGAGAGGAAGGAATCCCTCTCACAGAGTTCACAAAGTTCAGTTTTCCCAGTGGCCCTAAAGGGAAGTTTGAACCTCTGGGCTAGAGCATTAACTGCCAGAGCTGAGACTGGGTAAAATAAAGAAGTGACACCATATATGAAAGCCTGTCTTTTCACATGTCTCTGGACATAACATGACTTGACATCATATCATCACCCAACAGAGCATCCCGAAATGGCAAGGGAAATAGCTCACACAAGCATGTGGAGACACTGAAACCCTGAAGAACAACAAGGCGCTCTGCAAGTAAAGGGCCAACTCAAGATCTAGCACAAGTGGTGTTCATACCTGGAGAGAGATGAAGAGGTTGCCTTGTGGGGATGTCTTCCAAGGTCATGAGGTGTCATACACAAAGAAATCAAGATGCTTTGAAAAACCTTCCTACTGTAATTGAAAGCATTGGACAAATCTCCAATCCTGTGAGTCACCCAAGAACTTCTGGGACCCAAGTCAATGGGAGCTGCTGGCATCTGCCAAGGTGCCTGTGGTATAGCAGGAGCTGGGGCCAGAAGACATGGGCATGCATAGCCAGGGTTCATGTCATTGCTTTGAGACCTCCCACTATATCTCTACTCTGTCTGATTCTGGTGGGACACCAGGCAGCCTTGCTCACTCCCCTCCTCATCTCACTGGTACCACTGCAAGTACCACAGCTGCCACAAAGTGCCCTCAAAAAGAGGGAAAAAAAAAGAATTGTCCCAGCCTTGGGGATGGGGATGGAAAAAGAGAGATTACACTTTTGTGGGTTTCTCTCACCCCTGTACATGTGTAATTTGTCTGCCCTGTGAGTTGCAGCACATGGCTGTAGGTTCTAAGTGTCTGCAAAAATGGGCAAATGTGTGATGGTTATTGAAGGGAAAAACCCATTAGTTGTTTAAACTAGATTAGTACTGAAGCAGTTTTACCTAATGACATGTAATTAACTGCCAATAAGTTAACTAAATATTCAGGCTCAATATTAGCAATACAACAAATAAGCCACAAGCCAAGATACTTAAAAAATATTTCTGTACACAGAGTTTGCAACATCTTTTTACAACTGGCTGCATTTATTAAATTCTACATTCATAATTAGGATCCCGCATCACAAGGGGCATGCAAGTTTCCCGTCCTCCATAGGTGCTGTGGTTGCTTGTGTTTTATGTGTACCCTTATCCCTCCCTACAACCCACTACTGCCCATGCCTGTAAGACCATGAGGTCACACATCTATACACCCCATACCAGACTGTTTGGGGAATGATGGGGGGGATGCAGCTCTCTCTGGCATGAGCTGAGGTCAAAATGTCATTAGGACAATTCCCACAGAGTCAATCTGAGTTGCTTCCCTATCAACTGGATATAGTATTGACTATTTTACTATGGTGAATATGTTAAGTAGTTTAATGTGTTTTATTCGCTGACTTGTTTATTTCAATTGGCCAACAATTATTTGCACTTTGTTGTTTTGCAAGGTCAACTGGAAATCTAATAGGGAAAAATCTCATGTGGTTACCACTTTTTTGTGGCCTCTCCTTGTCTCTGGCTAAGAATGCAATGTGAGTGTGAAGGGAAGAATTCATGTGGGAGAGAAAGACTGTTTATTTTACAGTAGAGAGGTGATTCCCTAAATCATAGCTGTATTTTCAGTGCCTGGAAGTAAAGATGCTTCTTTCTGTTACAATTCGTCTTTCATATGAATATAAATACTTAATTCCTCAAAAGCTCAGCACCTGTTTCTTAAATGCTACTTTAATAAAAAGATATTTTCCTCCAAGTGAGTTGTTCAATCTTTAGAGGGAAATTGAATGGATGGGATACAGAAAATAGTAGGGTAATGATTTTAAAATAGCCCCATCAAACCAGTTATTGCCCTGAAGTGTTATAAATAAATGAAAATGGTCTGACTGTGTAATGATTATGTTTACTCTCATCTTATTCTAACTGCTACAGGTTCCTCTGACTCAAAATTGCACTGGTATTTACCTGTGCTCTTCCTATAACCCTCTCTGGCCCCTGACTCATGAAAGCAAATAAACTCACACTTACAGAACAGCAGACACTGGAAAAGTCCAAAGCAGGAAAGTTTTACAAAGAAGAGAAAAAGGGCTCTATTGACAGTAAAGATAAGGCACCGGGGACACATGGGTGAAACCAGGTATGGACTTTGGGTGAAACATGCTGTTGACCATTTTTCCAGGATCATGCTCTGCAATCAAGTCCCACAACAAAGTCTGGCTTCACACAGAGAGTGCCATACAAAGCGGGAAGGAAAACTGTCAGAAGTACCGTGTTTTCTGAGTCATTAAGCCAAAGCTGCCTTTTAGCCATCCAAGGGGATAGTTACAGATGCAGTGTGTGGAGTGGTGTTCTGCTGCTTATGGTGCTGGGGGATGTGTTGAATAGTGCTTGCAATAGGCATCTCTGAAAGCCAAGATGCAATCACTTTGTTAAATTAAAGCTAATTTCCTCCACTGTTAAAGACAATGTACACGATCACTGCCACCAAGTGATTATATTTAAAGTGAAAGGATGCAGAGGGAATGCCAATTCTTTTGGTCTATATTCAGTCACAGCTGTGAGGGATTAAGGGTTGTTTAAAAATCTCTTAAATGCCTGCCAAAAGTTGCCAATCATTAGAACCAATAGGTGCTTATCATTCCAGGCATTATTTGAGATATTGGAAATTACACAGCCACAGGTGACCACACTGCTCACACAAAAGGAGTGTGTGGGAAGTTTGTGAGAAAGGATTTGGTGTCCTTCCATCCACTTTGAGTATGTTCATTTCTGGAAGCCTTTTTACCTGTATCTTCAAGCCTCCCCACAGAAGTAAACTTCAACCCAAATCATTCATTTTCTAGACCCTGCAATACTGCCAAGCCTTGAAGCTCAGCCTAGAGAAAACTGTGCAGAAAGTGGGGAGCAGACATAAGCGTTCCTTTCCCTTCACTCCTCTCTATATATGTGTTTGGGGTGTGTATGAGTGTGTGTGTATGCGCATCTCTGCATCGGGCTGCAGTGCTGTCATATTTTCTTGAGAACTCGTTTTCCAAAATATGCAGTTTTCAAGCAAAAGTATGTTGCAGCAGTAGAAATTAAGTTTCTTCTTTTCAGCAAGATGAAGTGAAAATTGGTAGTTTTGCAAAGTAGATTAGTGAAGTAAAGATACGTCGCACTGGAGTAGCTGGCACTGCTGGGTAGGAATTACAGGGTCCACGTGAAGTCAAACACCAGACTTCAGGATTCAATAGAGTTTCCATTTCACCCCTCTCTTTCACTTGGTTAGTGCTTTCTGTGACAATCCAGATTTTCAGGTGAATAATTTTTTCCACTTCATTGTTAGCTGACAGGTGTGTTTTTGTGAGAATGTTTGAGGAAAATCTGTTCAATTTTCTGTGCTCTGGGAGCAGAGTCCTTTTCACTCATCTCCCTGGATTTTGTGTCACTTCCTGAAGCAGGCTGAAAAGATCTCCCCTCGGCATGAAGAGAAAATCATCACAGTTTCTTTCCCTCCCTACCCACAGATAATTAAAAAGCTCCTAAATCTGCAACTCGAGGTGTCTGTTGTGAGGTTGCATAAGGCGCACATCCATGTTCAGCCTGCAGAGAATGGGTTAGATAATGAAGTTTGAAAGACTTAAATGTCACTCACAGTCAATCAGCATCAACCAGGAATTTCGGCAGACCTAATCGACCTTTTGTGACACCACAATGAATATACGCTCTGCCCAAAATAGCTGCCTCTGGGACAATTTGCATGAGAGATATGGACGCATTCACATCAATCTGAGCAGCTTCAGAGACAGAGAAGCTTAAAAGCTCAAGTGGCGAAACTTTTAATAACTCATCTCAGCTCCCTGCCCCCAACTTTTCCATTAATATTCCCACATTCTCTCCCCTTTAAATAGGAACATTAAGTGCAGATAAATAAAACATTAGGCTGATAAAATTACTTATATTGTGGGAGCAGCTGGAGGCCCTGACAAATACCTCGTGATTCTAGGTCCTGTACAAACGGGCAGCACAGAGACAGTGCCAGCTACTGAGATACAAAGCTGAAGTTTCTGACAAGATGCAAGCAGACAACTGGAGAGTGTTTTAGAAAATGATAACAAAACAGCCAGTTGCATTTTCTTCAATTAGTAAACATCAAGCACTTCAGGAATTTTCACTTTATGTTCTTCATTTATATAAGTAGACATAAGCTATTATTTATCGCCCTATATATTGTAATTTAAGGGGTTTTGAGCATGTTTAGTGTTATAAGAAATGACTTTTCAGAATTACAGCATGGGTGCCAGAAGCTTGTTACTAGTTTGGATTCCTGATTGTTATTTGTCAAGAGAGGAAGCTTATACGTGTGGCTGTTCAGAAAGGCTATTAACACAACCTTTGGACTGTTCTTTGAGGATTTTTTTAATTACCCAAGCAGAAGTTGCATGAACAAGCTGGAAAGTCGGTGAAAAAAATGTCACAGTAACATGGGGCACAGCATCAGAGCATAAAACCCAATTTAATGTGCCGGAGGGAACGGCATTGTTTCAGGTCCTTGCAGAGTCCCAGGGTACTGGGTTCACACACACCGTGCAGGTTGCAAAGCCTGACAAATTGTGTGCCTAGTCCCACATTCTGTTAGAAAACACAGAGAGAAAAGAGAATATTTAAATCGGGTTTTATGCAACTTAATGCTACTGGCTGGAGTATTCCAGTCTTCGTGACCTCTGTTAAATTCACAAGTTGCACAAGGAGTCTTCCAAAATATAGCCACAGAAATATCTGTGTAGGCTGATGACTGAGGTGAAGGAGAAGGTACCTATCTTTTTGTGTAACAGAGACAGTTCTTCAGACAAACTAAATAGTGTAATATATTGCAGTTACTAATAATTGACAATTAATAGTCCTATTTATCCAATATTAATTGGTAAATAAACTTGCATCAATCTTTGGCCTGCTTGCTTAAATAAATCTCTGAGTACTCTGTTGGTCCCTTCATTTCCAAAAATTTCAGGGCCATTTGCTCTAAATTCATCCATCTTTGAACTGAAGAAAAGAGTGATCTCACTTATGTTTTGTTCCTGCAAGCTTCATGAAAATGCATGCCCCAAAAAGATCTTGTCAGTGTCCCTTATGAGCAAATCTGCCACGTGAGTCCCACGCGCAGGAGTGCACCCTTATCCATGCCCTCCATGGCAACAGAGGCTTCAGCTGGAGCTTTCATCTGCTTAAATTCCTGGAAATCCAGTCACGAGACACAAATCAATGGAAACCCAGGCTTTGTTAGCCCTACTGCTCATGGGGACAACTTGATTTTTAATACGAGGATCAAAAAAAAGCTATTAAAAGCCTAACTTTATACTCTCTTTCTTTTCTGTGCTGTGTGAAAATTTGCATGTGGTTATGCTAATTTGGGCTTCCCAGTATGGGAGCTGAATATCCTGCTTAATGGTAACCACACTTAAGAACAAGGCTCTCAATGGGATCTCCTCAGTGCTGAACTCTTTTGAAAAAATGCAGACATTTATTTCAGGAACCTAATAAAGACTTAGAAGCCTGACTACAGGCACGTCTTTGTGCAGATCTTTGTCCATCATGTGTCAGTTACAGCCATACTCCAGGGCTCAGTGTCTGTGCTGTCAGGGTATTGTTCATGGGCACGGTGTGCGGCTTTTCATGCAGGGTCCCCTTGATGTAATTCCTCCAGGAGAAATTTCAGGGCTTGACTAGGATTAAATACAGGTGCTCTAAAGAAATGGGTCCACCCCAGGGCACAAAATCTGGTGCACTTTTGCTCTTTGGAGGTTAAAGAGTGGGGTCTGTCAGGGCCCTGCCTCCCCATACTGAGTCCTCAGCCTGGGAAATAGGGCATGGCAGGAATTTGCTAACCCTTTTAGCTGGGTTTCACTTCTGCCTACAGGCAATTCTTGGGCTCATCTCTCTGCATTAGCATACTCCAAGCAGAGAGTGGCAGCTGAGGTACTGAACTGCCACAAAGGGACACTTGGAGAAACCATCCCTTCTTTCCTTGTGCTTCTTTCTGACCAGACCAATAGTCATTAGTTCAAATGATACTGTGAAATCTGTCACTTTAATGTATTGCCTCATCTTTAAATTACAGTAAGAGGAAATGATGCTATTGTTGTAAGCCTACCCATTAAAAAAAAAACTGTAGAAAGGTCACTTAGGAAAACTAAAAAAAGATACTTGTTTTTCTTTTCAGATGAGTAAAACTGTGATTCTGAAATACCAATAGAAACTGGAGGCACAGACAAAGTATTAGAGCATGTCCATTCCCTCCATTTCTTCAGTCTGTTGCTGATGTTGGAAACAATTCTTCAGGGCATAAAACCTTGTGTAGGCTGGATCTTCTTTCTGTGTGCAAAACTAATCCTCTCTCTTCCTCAGTGTATGATACAACAGCATTTTTTTTGTTCCTGAGGTGGCAGAACAGCTGGGAAGAGCCAAATGATTTCTCAAGATCCTTTTGAAGCCTTGTGAGATTGCTTACAGCAGACATCACAGGTGAAGTGTTGTAGACCTCACCTGGTTTGCAAGCTCTCCCATGTAAGTGGTGCACTCACAAGGGGAAAGACATGGCAGTGTCTCCAGTTCCCACAGTATGTTTGTGAAAGGTCCCCTCACAAGGTAAGGAACCACCTGAATGTTCTGCAAGTGAATTCTGCAGGCATGCAACAACGGTGCAGATGATTTGTGCCACTGCAGTGGATAGTGGGAACTGTCATTTTAGAAGCATTGCAACCAGATGTGCCAAGCTACCCTGATTAAGTAAAATGCTGATTTTAAACTGGTACTGAGACAGCTTGATCAGCCTTGAAAGTCAGCTGGGTCAGAAGAGAGTGTTAAGCTCAAAGATGTGACAGAAAACACTGAGATATCTGTTCTTTGCTATTCTCTTATAAATAATGGAGAACTGAGAGAGTGAAGTCCTGTCCTGGCAATAAATCTTGAATCATGGATGGGAGGAAAAAAAATGGAAAGTAATAAGAAAAAAAGCAATATTTGCAGGCAAAGCACACTATCGATAAAAAACCCAAATGCTTATTGGCAGAGGAAAGGAGAAAAAAATATTTTATGAAATAAAATTTCATAAAATATTTTATGAAATAAATAACCTCCATGTTTTGATTTGGTGGTTCTCCATATTCCTAATATGCCAAGATTTAGCCTTTCTTGAAGATCAGAAGGCACCTCCTTCATTAAATATGGCATGAAAGTGGACTGGAATCAGTGGAGAAGCCGCTGCCTTTTGTATCTTGTTCAGGTATCCAGGCCAAATGGTAGTCATGCTCCTTAGAAGAAGGTTGCCCAACATGTCTATCTTTCACTGATATACTGTTAACAATCTTAACATAAAGTCAAATTCAGCAACTAGTTTCTTCTTCCCATAAGATTCTCTGGAACCTAACTTAACAAGAAAGTAATGCACAGAAAGTCAACGTAGATCAGAATTCAGGAGCAAAAGGCACTAGAACCAGGGGAGGGTAGGCAACTGCAGCACTATAGAATGTGTCATGAGATGTTCATGAAGGGGATTACTAAATATAGTGCCTATTATACTTCCTGGAGAAGAGAAGGCTGTGGGGGGACCTCATTACAGCCTTCCAGTACCTGAAGGGAGCTTATAAGCAGGAAGGGATTCAACTTTTTAAAAGAGCAGATAATGGCAGGACAAGGGGGAATGGACTAAAGCTAAAGGAGGGAAGGTTTAGATTAGATATTAGGGGGAAGTTTTTTACAGAAAGAGTGGTGAGGTGCTGGAACAGGCTGCCCAGAGAAGCAGTGGATGCCCCATCCATGGAAGTGTTCAGGGCCAGGTTGGATGGGGCCCTGGGCAACCTTGTACAGATCCAGGCCTGAGGTTGGTGCCCCTGCCTGTGGCAGGGGGGTTGGAGCTCTCTGATCCTTGGGGTCACAGAATCACAGAATCACAAAATAAAAAGGTTGGAAGAGACCTTTGAAGATCATTGAGTCCAACCATTCCCATCCTAAGCTAAACCATATCCCTGAGTAACTCATCTACCCTTTCTTGGAACACATCCAGGGAACGTGACTCAACCACCTCCCTGGGCAGCCTGTTCCAGGCCCTGACAGCTCTTTCATGGGTCCCTTCCAACCCATGCCATTCTATGATTCTGTGATTCTATGATACCAGGCAATGGGCCTCTCTATGACCCTGTGCTAAGGTCCAAATCTCCTGATGGCAGGATCTTCAACTCCTATTTCTCTGCCTCTCAGCATTTAGGAAAACAGGAGGCATATCAGCTCACAAGAATACCTTTAAGAGACTTCTTCCCTAAAATGTATATTCTACCTTAAAGGACTCAAGGGCCTTACCTGGAAGATGCCTCTCACCAGTGAGCACTTTGTATTGAAGAAGAAACCGAACTTGTAATATATGTTCCTTGTGGAGGGAATCTGTAAATCAACTGACATACAACAGATTACAGTATGTTGTTCCAGACTGTTCCAGCGCAAAATTAGCTCTATCTTTCACAGTAATTAATTGCTTTCCTACAGGTGAAGCAACTTTGTCACTTGGCTTTGAGTAAGTTTCATCAGACGTACTCTTCCCCATCACTGTCTCCCTGTCAAAGACTGAGCTGTTCTGCAGTTACTCTGCTCAGCAAGACATGCCATGATGTCCTTCCTCCATCACTATCTCAGTGACACTGTCAACTGAAAGGAGCTGAACCTGAAGCAAGAACTGCAAGTAGACAAAGCTAAGTTACCACACTTTTCCTTCCCTTGCTCATCATTCATGTGAATAACTGTTTCTAGAAGTCAGAGAGGAAAAATAAATGATGCAAAGGCTGAGGGAATGAATAGGAGGAATAAAGGGAACAAGATTTAAATGTTGGATGGTAGATAGTTGTTATTCAAAGAGGCTCACTAGTTGAAAACTCCTCTCCGCCACATTTCACACTCATCTGCTGCTTTAAAGAAAGGTGTAAAGTACATTTAAGCTATTTTACCAGCACCAAGCTGACAGCAGTGGAGGGCAAAGCCTTCTTTTTAACCCCTTAGCGCAGAACAAGCTGTGACTTTGTAACTTGTCCCTTGTTCTGCCAAGTCATATTTCCAGGTCCATCTCTTCTGTACCAGGTACCAACCATTATGTTTAGTGATGGCTTGAAAATTTAAGGTTTGGCTGCTGTGGTGTTCCCAGGGCTCGGTGTTGGGTCAAGTCCTGTTTAATATCTTCATTGACGACCTTGATGAGGGAATAGCATCCACCCTCAGCAAGTATGCCAATAATACAAAGATGGGAGGAGTGGATGACATGCAGGAACACTGTGCTGCCATCCAGAGACCTGGACAGGCTGGAGAGCTGGGCAGTTAGAAACCAGATGAAGTTCAATAAAAGCAAGTGTAAAGTCTTGCATGTGGGAAGGAACAACCATTCGTTTCAGTACAGGCTGGGGGATGACCAACTGGAGAAGAGCTCTATGGAGAAGGACCTGGGGGTCCTGGTAGATGACAGGTTGGCCATGAGCCAGCAGTGTGCCCTGGTGGCTAAGAGAGCCAATGGGATCCTGGGGTGCATCAGGAGGAGTGTGGTCAGCAGGTCAAAGGAGGTGATCCTCCCCCTCTACTCTGTCCTGGTCAGGCCCCACCTGGAGTATTGTGTCCAGTTCTGGGCTCCCTGGTATAAAAAGGACAGGGATCTCCTGGAGAGAGTCCAGAGAAGGGCTACGAAGATGATTAAGGGCCTGGAGCATCTCCCCTATGAGGAAAGGCTGAGTGAGCTGGGGCTGTTCAACCTAGAGAATAGAAGACTAAGGGGGGACCTTATTAACGTTTATAAATATCTTAAGTATGGGATGCAGGGGGAAATGGTCAGCCCCTGGACTGACCAGACAGTGGTCTGTGGAGACAGGACAAGGGGCAATGGCTGCAAGTTGGAGCACAGGAAGTTCCGCACCAACATGCGGAAGAACTTTTTCACAGTGAGGGTGACGGAGCACTGGAATAGGCTGCCCAGGGAGGTGGTGGAGTCTCCTTCTCTGGAGACATTCAAGACCCATCTGGATGCCTATCTGTGCAATATGTGCTAGGGAGCTGCTTTGGCAGGGGGGTTGGACCCGATGATCTCTTGAAGTCCCTTCCAACCCCTACAATTCTGTGATTCTGTGATTCTGTGAATTTGTCTCTGGTCAGCAGCTTCTCTTTTCCCTGGCCTTTTCCATTGCAACAGTGGATGTTATGACCATTTGTGGTGTCAGTAAATGTAAAGCTTCAAAAGAATGGGGTATAGGGTTTTCCTTGACATTTTTTTCAATGAAAAATTTGGTTTCCAAAACTCAACATACCATCTTATGCATTGTGCCCTCTGAATAAAAGAAGGGAATCTATTGCTATTCTGAATATTTTACATGAAAAGTGACTTTTTCAGCTCCAAAGCATCCATGTGGTGCTTTGAGGTAGATATAGTTTAGGAGCCCATGTTCTACATTTGTCCCCTAGGCTGGGCTGAGATAAGCCTGTTTCTTGTCTTGCATCTGATGAAAGACATCACCAGCTCCTAACAAATCAGAGATCATGATGCATTGTATGAGATACCATTTCTGTAAGGAAACGCAGTCTAAAGTGAGACTGGGGTTGCAGGAGGCACCTGAAGAACAACTTCAATAGCATTTCATAAAGAAAAGTTTTGACTTTTCAAAAGAAATATGTCATGTCTTGATTTCTTGGGGTGCGAAGCACTAAATCTATACATGTTTTTGACAAAGCAGACTTGTTTGTATTCATGTCAAAATTTTCTGCACTGTGGTTTTCTCTCAGGTCTGGCAAAAGGCAGGCCATGAGCTCTTTTCATGTAAGCTAGTAAAATCACAAAAACTCGCAAGAAATAGCTAGCATGTCAAACTTGGCCAAACCAGACAGCTGATTTTTCCTGTCCTTAAGAAAGTTGCTATTGAAATTGGGATGAAATAATTACCACAGTCAATAAAAGGACATTTTCTTTTCAAAAGATTACCTGCCATGGAACAGATGTAAGAGACATCATCTAGGAATATCTACTTGGGCAATTTACAGAGCACTTTTTGAGCAGGGAATGGTAATTCAAAACACTTCACTTTTGGCTTCTCCTTATCCTTCACGCTTTAATCCTCGCCCACATGCGTGTGCTCATACACACATTCATAAACTTTCCTCAGATGTGGACGCGCTTTAATCTTGGGCCTGATTCACTTCCCAGCATGAAACTGATTAAAAAAAGCAAAACAGGGATGCAGAGACCGTGAGCGGAATGAGTGAATCAGGGTTTTCTCATTGTTCAAATGCCTTAGATTCACTTTGTGACAAGTTTTTCCTTTTAACGAGCTGTGCCCAAGCCAAGAGCTCTGAAGCAGGGTCTCATTTTACTCTCTTTCATGATCATAGAGCACAGGCAGTAAACATGGTCTGCCACAGACCTGAGGAATGAGCAGGGTCTTCTTCTAAAGAACAAGGAAAAAAAAGAGCTCCTAGCTATGCCTTCATTGTTCTCCCTTATGGACACAGTGCCATTATTCACATGGCAAGAGACAAGAGGGGACTTGGGACTTATTTTCAGGGTGAGCTGGCTGACCACATGTTCAATGACTAGGCAACCTCCCCTATTTCTCCCAAGTGTGAAATCAGTGGGGTATCACACGAGGATGCAACAATTTGTGGAATCAGGATTTATGATGAAAGGTCAGATCCCAAAAGCCTATACCCCCATGCATTTTGGAAAACTGGTAAGAAAAAGATGCCTGCCTCTGGAGCAGGGAATGGGATATCACCTGTCCTAAGCATGCTAAAATCATTGAATGAGCATGCTTGCTTTTCCTTTCTTATTTCCTTCTGGTGCCATGAGCCTCTGGGCTGCAAGTTGACTTGGCATCAATACAGGAAGTGGTGAATCTGTCACTTCTCCATTCATCTCAAGCCAGAATAGCACAGAACCTGGTGAGTAGACATCTCAAGAAAGAAAGGTTCAATTTCCATTTCTGTTCAAGCTCCTCACTCTAAGGAATCCAGTGAGGTTGAAAATAGGAAAAGATTGTCTGCAATAAGAGAAGAACAAATTTTAGGATGTGCCTCTCCCACGTATCACCTGTTGCTGAGCAATTCAGGTTTAGGTGGAATCAGAAAACAGTTTCTTCTCTTTTGAATTGTCTCTTTCTCTGCACATGCTGTTTTGGGTCAGGTGCCTAAAGGTTACTCTTTTCAAGACTCTGTGTCCAGATTTCTGTTCCTGAATAATCCCACATAAAACATGGGGTGTGAGATTCCTTTTTTTCCCTTTTTTTTTTTTTCCCCAGCACACAAGAGAATCTTGTTTCAATATTCATTTGGTGAATTGCAAACAAAGTGGGACATTACAAATCATGAGCCTCCAAATTCAGGAGGAGGCTCTGAACTGCACAATGCAAGTAGGCAGTGGGCAAGGAAACACCTACATATTGTGCCTTTGTTCGTTTGGTCGGTGAACCAGTAATTAGGACCCTTGAATAAATCACACCAGAACTATGAGTCACCAGAGTAGCACGACAATGCAGACATCATCTATGAGAAACTTGCTTGCTCTCTGGCAACCTGAATTGAACAAGATGAAGCATTAGGGAGGCATTCTTGTTTTGTGGCTTTTGTTTAAAGTGAGGTTATGCTGAGGGAAGCGGTGATAAAAATGACACTTCATGCACTAGGTCTCCCAGCCTTAACGGCAGCCCTTATTTTTACTGACACAAATAAAATCTTACTAGTGTCAGCACTGTAGTCAGGCAAAAGCGAGCTCTGCTCCATGTTGCCACATCCATCATGAAAACACACCCCCCTCCTCCTTTTTGACCCTAAAATCATTGTTGTTAGTGATGATGTATGAAATGGAAAGAACATAACTTGATTATGAGAAATTGCTTTGAACTTGTATTTGCTGGCAGGTGAAAGCCTTATTTTTGAGTTTTAAATGAAGCATGTTTGGTATGGAAGTCACTGAGAAGGAACAACTAGGGAACACTAAGAATTCATTTTACAGACTCGTTTTTCAGACCGTAACCACACTTTAAAAAGGAAAATCGGCTGAATTTAAATGCCCATGAAAGGCTCTGGACTGACAGTCCTGTGGAATAATGTTCTCAAGACAATGTACTCATCGTTTCTGCTACAGTGGGAGTTTCTTGCTAATTACCAGTCAGTCCATGGGCTGTTTCTTCTCACTTCAGGTTTCTGGCTCATGTCAGAATGCCATCCTCAGAGCTGTGAAGTCCAGAAGGAGTGGTAGGCAAGGCCAAATGACTGTTAACGAGCATGTTAACCTATCTGGCATGTGCACTTGTGGTGCAGTGACTTCAGGTAATAACAACAGCAATCTGTGCCTCTCCAAAACAGCCATTCGAGCTGACTGGTGTGCTCAGTGTTGATGCAAACACGCCTGGCTTAAATCAGCAACCTCTTGCTGGTTGGTCCAGCAACTATATGCTGGGAGAAGCAGAGCAATCACTGAATTTTCATCCTGACTTATCTCTTTGTTCTATTTGCCTTCTTCAGAGTGCAAGACAGAAGCCACTGAAATGGTGGCATTTCTGAGAACCACTGTCCAGAACAGAAACTAACCTGAGACTATCAACTTTATCAGGGTGAATACTGGAAGGATTTACAATCATTTTGTCCCCAGCTAGTTAGGTCTACTGGGGGAAAAGGGAACAAATTCAAAGCTTCACAGTGTTTACAGTGAGCAGCTTCACCAATAAAGGCATTGCTGTTGCTGCCAGTCCTTATGGGCAAGCTAAAGGACAGATGAGTTTGTTGATTACTTGGAGATGATCTCTTGCTGCACAAGTCCTGCATGTGACGTCCTTTGCATTAACAGAAAAGACAGCATTCAGCTGAGAACCATTAAGATGTTACTAGCAGAACAAGCACAAGTGTATAGACTAAAATGTGTACTTGTGTGGGAAAGGGAACACAGAAAGCCAATTTTCAGCAGAATTTGCTTTTATCAGGTGGTTAATTTTTTTTTTTTAAAAAGGACTTTCTATTACCTCAACATAAACATGCAGTATTTCTTTCTCTCTTTTGATGCCTTGTCTCATATAAGTGTTGATGATGATGTTGTCACCACCATGTGAACCCAAACTGAACTATACAAAATCATTTTTTGTTTGGATCACACTCTTCCTTCTTCCCATTTATATTATACTTGGAGGTGCTCTTTTAGAAACCTTGATCCCTGTTTCAAATGCAGTCAATCCTCTGATGGGTCCAGAGTTTCAGGATAGAAGCGGGAGCACAGAGGCACACATACATAGACCAAATGATCACATTAACTTTATTTCCACTGGAAACCAGACTAAAATTTTTCTCTAATACCTACCCTGTGAACCAGAAGTCACTGCCAGATGCCACAGTGAAAGAAAGTGACCCAATGACAGGGACATACCTGAAATTCCTTGAGGTCCATTTGTAATTTCGCTGTTCTGACTGCTGCTAGATGAAACAGTGGCTGCACAGTGCTCTCCCACATGTGAATACACTCTTGTCAAAGTCTAAAGGGGATAGGTTCCCAAGGGAGTTAAAGGTATGGGGAACGTGTTTCTTCCAAGACAGGCAGCCAGACAGCCCATCTGGGACTTAATCCTTCTGACCGTTCCAATGTAATAATCTGTTGCTGCATAGTATTGCCCTTTTTACCTTCTTTCTGTTTTCCCCAAGGTTTACCAAATTTTGTGACTTTTGGATGAGAGGTATTTAACTTATTCTCTGCTAGCCTGAGAAAGTAAGATTTTCATGCATTTTCACATTTTTGATACTAGTGGAGAAAAAAAATTCCTCTTCCCTCTTTCCCCCCATGATTTATATGGCTTGTCTCCTCCAGGTTCTAGCTGTGCATTATGCCTCTCATTTTCCACCTCGTTTTTATGACCTCTGAGTCTGTTTGGCAAGTGTACACCTTACGTTTGTATATTATAGCTCACAGAGGTCTGCTGGTGTTATGAATCTGCACAGGGATCTGTGGTATCCTACAGTCTTTTACAGTGTTTAATGGGCTCTTCCCAAAGATTTGCATTTTTGTCCACTGCCTGGGTGTTTTTCAAATTTGTTGATATTCCGACCCACTGTATAATGCTGTTGTGGAAGCAGATAAATAACATCTCTTTTGGATGTAACCCTTGTTACCATAGCCCAATGATCCCCAAAGATCAATTGCTGTGACTTTGCACGTGGCTTTGGAAGGTGAAAAATTGAGGCTAATAAGGAAGAACAAAGTGCAACATTGCCTAAGGTTTGCTCAGACTCCATGCAGCACCATGAGGCAGAGGGTCCTGCCCTAGAGGTGTGAACTAATATTTGCTGCTCTCACAGGAACCCAAATATTTTTTAATTCTGTATATCCAGTATCTCTGAAGACTGAATCACTTCAAATGTGCTGGTATTCCAGCCCAAAACTTGCTGGTGTTTTTACTGGGGACTTAAGAATATGTAGATTGTTTTCCTTATAAAACCACTGTCCTGGCTTCAGCTGGGATAGAATTAATTACTTCCTAGCAGCTAGTGTAGTGCTGTGGTTTGGATTTAGGATGAGAATAATGTTGTTAAGGTTTAGACTGGACATTAAGAAAAACCTCTTCACGGAGAGGGTTGCTAGACATTGGAATGGATTGCCCAGGGAAGTGATAGTCTCCATCCCTGGAGGTATTTAAAAGATGGTTAGATGTGGTGCTTAGGCGTACGGTTTAATGGTGGTTGGCAGGTCAGGGTTATGGTTGGACTTGACAACCTAAAGCGTTCCTTCCAACCAAGACAATTCTATGATTCTATGGTAACACACCTATGTTTTAGTTGTTGCCAGCTTCTCATACTGCCCTGCCAAGGAGAAGGTGAGGGGATGCACAAGAAACTGAGAGGGAACACAACTGGGACAGGTGACCCAAATTGGCCAAAGGGATATTCCGTACCATATGATGCCATGCTCAGTATATAACAAGGGGTGGGTGGGAGGCAGTTTGATTCGAGAACAAGCTGAGTATTGGCTTTGGTTGATGAGAAGTTGTGCTGGGTCACAGGCACTACTGACTGAATTCCCCTCATTTTCAGCAGGAAGACAGGACAAATTCTCAGAAGGGTGATTGTACTTAAGATCAAATTGCAGAAGTTTTGTGTCTAGGGCAAGAGCTGTTCCAGGTTAGCTAGCTAGTTCTTCATAGCTAGCTCAAAGAAATTTGTGTAGAAATTACACATTGATCTTCATCTTAAAATAAGCTTTTAGGTTTCCTTTTTCGTCTTTCTTGTATTGTCTGCCCACTTGTTTGACTTTGTAGCAGAAAGAGGGACCAGATGGACCCTATTTAAGAATGTCTGTGAAGGGGAAAATAACTTCTTCATTTTGTAGTAAGTGGGAGGAGGTTAAAAATTTTGTTAATGGTATCTGTAAGGTGAAGATGTTGCCCATGGTTCATATTTCAGGAAGGAAAATAATTTGGTTTTTATTAATTATGTTGTTAGTGGCCACAGACTGTTTCATTCTTTTTTGAAGTAATGATCTAGGGGAACAGGTTTTTGAAGGATAAGGACAGGATATTCTGCTCCTGTAGCTATTAATACAAGTATCTGTGCAATTACTTCGCTTGAGAGTATCTCTGCTTGCATATATTGGGCAAATTAGTCTGTTGCACTGTATTTCTGAAACATGTTAGGGCTGAAGGTTTAGAATAAATAAATCCTGTGTTTATTCAGACCCACGTTTTGAAAGCTCATTTGAGATGTTGCCAACATCACATAATTTTCAGAGTTTTAATTTGTAGAAGTTGCCCTTTTGTTCTTGTAATACATCAGCGATGTCAAAGAAGACATGACAGTCATTACTGGTCCTTTAAAGTTTGCTCTTTTTCTTATGAAGCTGGGTATTCTTCTGTGTTGGAATTCTTGCTTCTCAGAGGTCCTTCAGGAAGTCTATATAGATTTGACTCACCTGGATCTTTCTCCATTTAAACTCTCCACAGTTCATGCCAATTTGTGCTGCTGCAGCATGTTCAGTCTTGCTACTTTGATAATATAGGGTTGTATCTAATTACACTTTTTGAAAAAAATATTCAGGCAGAATATAATTGCTTAAAGTGGATTTGGGGCATCAAGTCAAGCTATTTCTTTTCACTCACAAACCAGGTATTCTCAGTAACAATATATTTTCCATTAGAAATACAAGAGTCATAAGACACCAGACACATTGACTCAAATACACTATAAAAACAGCTGTGAGACCTGTTTTTTTTTACACTTCCGTGTAGTGATTTTAAAAGTTCCTGACCTGAATGAGATTAAAAAGGTGAGAAGGGTTTTAAAAAATCACAGAAGACTTTTCAGATGGGCATGCAATACTTTTAGTTGCTGTTTAAACTGGCAGATTGTTTTTAGTTCTGAATATATTTTTACCTCCTACTCAGCTTAATGAAGAAAAGGTCATAATAATGTATGTCTGCTTTGTGCCATCTCCCAGACTAGTTCCCTGCTATTGCTAGGAAGTTTCTCGTGTCTTATGTTCTTCCTAATTTTCCTGTTTATAAATTTGTGCTGTGAGAAAACAACAAATGTCGGGGAAACACATTAAGGAATGACAGATGCACAAACAAGTGGTAAAGCAACACATCATAAGCTGTTCTGACAACTATTTTGAACAGGTATTTGGGAAAGAGATTTACAGCTTAGATTAATGGTGTTGAAATGGTGGCCCAAAGGTCAAATCTGGTGCTAAATAATTCTGCTTGGGTCATCATCTTTCTTTTCCTCCATCGTGCACTGCTGTGCCCAAGCAAAGGGGTGCGGAGAGGGCTGACTTCATATGATTTCAGAAATAGCTTCCAATAGCACAACGGGCTCCAAAAATATTAAGGGACAGATCGCAGGCAATTCCAGTGCACAAATCAAGCAAATGTTGCCTGTGTTCTTGCATACAGACAGTAGGAATATTTGCAAGTTTTGCTGACTTAAATACTACCTTGGATAACAATAAATGTAAAGATTTATTGCTCTATCCATCTTTAGGTACAGGCATGGGCCCATTTCTGGATTTGCCAAGAAACTCCAGTAGAGCACAGCATAAAGGCCCCAGGAAAAACACATTAAAACACTGCCCGGCTTGTTTGCATGCCTATGTGTTCGGAACTGCCAGAGTAACTAGTTATTGCTTCTTGGAGCCATGATGATGCAAGTCCAGATTCTGAGTAAAATCTGAGAAGCCCCTGCTGTGATGAGATCATGCATTTGCTGAGGCTGCAGTTCCCTTGTAGGCTGAAAAGAGCCTGGCCACACCAGAAAAATAAAGCTCAATTGACATTTTCCTGCTGGGACCATTTGCTACCCCTTAGGGCTGCTGAACTCTGGAGCTATTTCTCTCTGATCCTGTAATAGCCATCTGTTAATAGTGCATTTAGCACATTGCACTAGGAAAAAAGAGGGTGACGGGGTGGTAGTTGAACTGTATATATGAGGAACACAGCAGAAACATGTGCTTCCTGCTCTCAAGAGCCTGATAACAAAACAAAACAAAAATGCCATTGAAAGCTGTTGTTGCAGTGGAACAAAGCGTAATAAAAGCTCTTCAAAGAGCCATCTGGACTGTGCTAAGGATGCTGCTCCATGCTAAATACCCATCCTTTGGCAAGCCTGCGTTATGATCAACGTCTAGGGTTCTTCGATCTATTCCGGCAGTCTCAGACTGGAGAGCTCTATGAGTTGATAATAACTTTGATGTCCTTGGAGATTTGATTGCAGACCATGCTGACAGGCTCAGGCCTGGTGTGAGAGAAAAAAAGAATGTTCTGAATGCCTTCATATTTTTTTTTTTTAAGGGTTTTTCGTTGGCTTGGGGTTGTTTGGGGTTTTTTTTGGCTTTGGATGAAAAGCTGTAACTTTTTTTTTTTCTAATCCATACAACTAGATTTGGATGTGAGATATGGTCTTGAGGAGAGTTTTGCTAACTCCATTGGATGACAGGCTGCTATTCAGTGTGGCAGTGAAGGTCACACTGATTGCAGTGAAGAAAAGGTTTTTCCTCTATTTGTAAAGTTCAGCAGAAAGACCAATAGCAATATAGAATAAATCATCCTATAGTTTTGTTTTTCTTTCAGTGGTGAAATCCAGTTACTCTATAATCCATGTCTGCTGAAAAGTGACGTTTAAAACATCATCTCTGTCTCAAAATTGTCTTAAGCATTTGTTGACAGCTCCTATTCCCAAGAGCAAAAATAAAATACTAAATGATGCTCAAAGTCATTACCCTTTTACCTTGGGCTAACCCATCTTTCCCTGAGTTTGCTGGTGAGCCTTCAGTGCTGTGGATCCAGTCCTCAGAGTTGCAGAGTTAACTCTGTCCTTCCTGCAGCATGCCTACTCACCATGGAGAAAGCAAACAGAGCCCAAAGTACTGGGGTGTCTTCAATGTCTCCACAGTGCAGCAGTTCCTGTCCTACGCTCAGGTTTGTGGAGGTACCATGCAGCGATACAGGCTTGGGGGAGACTGGCTGGAGAGCTGTCAGGCAGAGAAGGACCTGGGAGTGTTGGTTGACTGCAGGCCGAATATGAGCCAGCAGTGAGTGTGCCCAGGCGGCCAAGAAGGCCACTGGCATCTTGGCTTGTATCAAAAACAGTGTGGCCAGTAGGTCTAGGGAAGCAATTGTGCCCCTGTACTCGTCATTGGTGAGGCCACACCTTGAGTACTGTGTGCAGTTCTGGGCTCCCCATCATAAGAAGGACACTGAGGTCCTTGAGCAAGTGCAGAGAAGGGTAATCAGGCTGGTGAAGGGGCTGGAGGGCAAATCCTATGAGGAACAGCTGAGGGAGCTGGGGATATTTAGCTTGGAGAGGAGGAGGCTGAGGGAAGACCTTATCACAACCTACATCTACTTGAAGGGAGGTTGTAGAGAGGTGGGCAATGGTCTCTTCAGCCAGGTGGCAGGAGATAGAACAAGGGGAAATGGCACGAAGCTGTGCCAGGGCAGGTTTAGATTAGATATTAGGAAAAAAAATTTTACTGAAAGAGTTGTCAGGGCCTGGAACAGGCTGCCCAGGGAGGTGGTTGAGTCATCTTCCCTGGATGTGTTCAGAAAAAGGGTAGATGAGGTACCTAGGGATATGGTTCAGCTTAGAATGGGAATGGTAGGACTTGATGATCTTCAAAGGTCTTTTCCAACCTTGTGATTCTGTGATTCTGTGGTACTGGCAGCTGATGTAGGCTGTAAGGTTGGCCTAGTCTTTCCAAGGGAACCAGGGCAAAGAAATCTCAGGATAAGGAAGATTTGAGAGCATGTTTGTGCCTTTGAACATGTTATTCCTCATATGGTTCTTCATGTCTCTCAGATGAACTTTGGTGTTAGTCCAAGTATGGTGTGTTGCCAATGAGGCAAGAGAAAAAGAGAAATTATTTACATAGGGTCACCTGGATGTGTACAGCTAAGAGTGAATCATGTACAGTCTCAGTTGCCAAGCATGAGAAAAAAAGGATACTCTAAGATCTCTTTCCTGAGTTTGTGACATTGACAGAAAAAAAAATCCTTTTGTTCTCTTTTTAACTAAGTGAAGCTGATCTACAAATCATGCAATTATTGGCTTTTATTTTTTCCCCAGACAGAGCTTCCTTTAAAATGAGACATTGTACTCCCAGCTTTAAAAGCGGTATAGGAGTTATGAAAAGAACACAACAAATTAAAAACATTATTAGTACGAGAATTAATGAACCTAGAGCCTTTATTAGGTCTGTCTGACATCCAAAAACCCAGAGGGTATTTGCACTGATAGAAGTCAGTGACCTGAAAAGATTAAGCATTACCAGCTAATTATGATGTCCTTAAAGCAGGGATTCTTTGCATTAATACTGAGATTCTTTTTAATATAGCGCTTTTGTGGACCATGAGCACTACAGTCTGCAAGTGTATAGCGAGTGCCTTTTCTGTTCACTGAGATATATTACATCCCTGTGCCAATGTTAGTAATTGCCTGTATGGGAAAGTACCATTACGAGAGCACTTAAACGTATTTGTAACTATTTCTAACTCATCTGTAGCTGCTGGAAATGAAGAGAAGGAGCCAGAATCATGTGAGCACGCAGCTGCTGTTGGCAACCAGTCCCACGTGCTCTGTGGGACACAGTCTGACAACCTCGGTGTTGGAGCAGGAGCCTAGGTCGCAGCTGCAGCCTACGTACAGAAATATTGCCAGCAGAGCTTTGCCCACTGAGGTGACGCCAAAGCAAAGTCATTATAAACCTTATGACTGATTTTTCTTATTACTCAGTTGTGCACCTTTACTGTCTTGAAGCTTTAGTCCAGGCCTTCCTTTTTGTCACAATGAAGTGGTATTTTCTAAGTCCAATGTAACAAAATCATCTCTGAATCACATGGTGAATCTGATATTTAAGCAAACTCCTGTGATATCTTAAGTGTGGGGATAGGACAAGGGGCAATGGCTGCAAGTTGGAGCACAGGAAGTTCTGCACCAATAAGCGGAAGAACTTTTTCACAGTGAGAGTGACAGAGCACTGGAACAGGTTGCCCAGGGGCGTGTGGAGTCTCCTTCTCTGGAGACATTCAAGACCAATCTGGATGCATGCCTGTGTGATCGGGAACCTGCTTTGGCAGGGGGGTTGGACTTGATGATCTCTGGAGGTCCCTTCTAACCCCTATGATTCTGTGATTCTGTGACAGAAAAGACCAAGCATAGACTCCCTGGCACAAGATACTATCTCCAGTATTGCTGTGTGACAGATGGTAACAAAAGGAGAAACAGGACACATGGAAGGTGATCCTTTTTCCTGACCTACCTCTCACTGTTCCAGAGAGAGGAAGTTTGGGAGCTTGAACAGCCAGCTGTTAAAATCCACCACAAATACACCTCTGACTTGGGTTTGGCTCCACTGCTAGCAGCAGCAATTGTCTCGGTTCAATTATACTGGAAAATGTCAATTTTGATTAAATCTCTTCTTGCATTCTGCAACGCTTTGCCCTAATCCCAGAGCATTTATATAAGCTTCTGTGACGTTGCTGAATGTCACAGTGCTCCCTCCCTGTGTTAGTGCGATGTGCACACTGGCTGGCACTTCCCCTTCCAGCAGGACTTGCCAGTTTAGCCACACATCCTTGTCACTAGCACTGGGCAATCCTGTCAGTACTGCTTTTACTGCTGCTGGTTGAAAGCACCTAACAGGAGGACTTTGAATGAATTAGTCCATATTTTTTTGTAGGAACTAAAGGCAGATGTACATGAACACACGCATCTCAGCTCCTGCAGCTCACCCTCAGAAGCCTGTTGGAATGCTGAATGTGAGAGGAAAAAAGTGAACAGTAATAAAAGTTAATTTCCTGCTCCAGAGGTAGGAGGAATTCAGTGAAGATGACACCAACCCACCTAGGAAAAAGATGATCTTATATATGTCTGGGGCACCATCCAACAAGTGCAAAACTAAAATGAAATTAATTATATCCAACTGTCTTCAAACCAGTGTTTTCACTTTGACATGAGCAAAAACCCCACCCTGTAGCACCCACACTCACAGAGGACTTGACATCCATCTGTTTTGTTCTGGTTCATCCACACTCAGTGATCCTGAAGCATTACAGAGAAGTGTCACCACTGCACAGAAAGAATGTTTCATGAGTGCAGTAACTCTGCAGCGGGTCCCACACCCCAAAGCTCTTTCAGGGAGTAATGCAAAAGGTCAGAAGAATCAAGAAACCTTTAAAGAACTTTAAAAAAAATAATAGCTCGTATCAAGAGCAGATTGGAAAAGGCCCAACTGATGAATGAGCAACAGCAGCTGAGTAAAGTTATAGCAATAAGAAAGCTACCCAGTAGTGGACAGACAGACTGGGCTAACAAGGTCCTTTGTATGTCCCCATACTTCAGCATTTACCTGGGCTTCAGCTGAGTATGTATGTAGCCTGTGATCTGGGCCCCTTTTGGAAGTGCTGGGCTTGTTCCTGGAAGGTGAAGCCTTGAATCATTGAATCAAAATCATTAGCAGTCTATGCAAGGGGTGACTGGATAATGTCCATCTTGAAAATGGCTGGGGTGGCGGTGCAACGAAAATGAGAATTCTCTTTCCATGAAGTTTCCTAGAAGACCTGCAAGGCAGAGTTGGGATGGGGTGGAAACACTAACCAAGTAGAACAAGGTTATAGATCAATTGTCAGACTGGAAAAGAAATCTTTCCTTCTTTAGACAGATTCCTTGTTGAGGATCATTAACCATTTAGGACATTTTTTTTCCTTTTTTGCTGCAATTTCTTTCAGATGTAGCAATATAAATATGAAACACCATTATGACAAGATAATATCCCATTTGTTTTCTGAAACCAGTCTTTCAGTTCTGATTAGAAATAAGAGGTGTCTTGTTGGAATTTAATATATTCAGTGGCTCTGAGAGTAGACTGCTCTCTAGAGTCATTTCAAGATTGCAGTAAACAAACAGAAATGTAAGCAAAGCTCCTGCCACTTAAACTTTAAGTTAGTCTTACATTTCCAGGCAAGAGTGTGCTCAGACTTATCTATCCATGCGAGGTAATGGAAAGGAAAGAAGGATCCTTCTCTTCTCCAGTAAAATCTCTGCAGATCTTGAAGGTAGGCTCAGTTTAGTGAGCGCCTTTATGTACCCATTTTCTGCTTGACACAGGCTGGTGATGAGCGGTCAAAGTAGGGCCATCATTTCCACGAGTCACCTACAGGGGCGTCCTAGATGCATTGTCAGTAATTATTTAGTTAATTTTGGTTGTGAATGTAATTTTTCTTATGCAAGTATTACAATAATACAGTCTAGCCCATAATGAAGTTCTGAAATGGAGTAGGATTACTCCCATCTGCACAAAAGGTGGACATCCCTCATCTGCACAAGGGAAGTGGTATCCTTATGCTGTCCTTGAAAAGGAATGTTGTGATTTTGCATGACAGAGTTCTGGTGGAGGAGGGGGGCTACAGGTGTGGATTCTCTGGGGGTTGGACTCAATGATCTCTTGAGGTCCCTTCCAACCCCTACAATTCTGTGATTCTGCAACAGGCTAGAAGCTTTTATGAGGCCTGACAGAGTAAATACCAGCTGGGCTCAAGGCTGTACCCCCCCACTGACCAAGGTCAAGCCCATCAGCGACAGCCACAGTGCCTCTGTCAATCACACGTAAGAGAAAAAAAACCCCAAGCAGCCACCTTTTACCACCAGAGAAGGGAGTGAGAAGATGTAAGAAACTCTGTAGACACCAAGGTCAGTGAAGAAGATGGGGGAGGAGGTGCTGCAGGTACCAGAGAGAAAGATTCCCCTGCTCCAAAAAAAACTCATGAGGAACTGACTGAATCCCCCATTCCCACCTGCCGCCCTCTCCCCACCCCAGCCCATGCTACCCTGGGGCAGGAGGGAGAAGAGAGACAAATCTTAAATTAAGTCTGCTAAGAAGGGAGGGGTGGGGACAGGAACTTGAAGATCTGGTCACACTTCTCATTATCCGACTGGTTTCACTGGGTGTGCAGTGCAGTGTAATAAATTAGAGAGTTTTCTTTCCTTTATTCTGTGTTGAGTCTGTTTGGCCCATGACGCTGATTGTGGGATGATCTCTCCCTGTCCTTATCGCGACTCCTGAGTCTCTCAATATCTATTTTCTCCTGTGTCCAGCTGAGAAGTTCCGTGCCAGAGAGACTCTGGTGAGCATTTGGCCTTCAGCCAGGGTCAAAGCACCAAGGAATTAAGTTGCCTAAACATAGGCATCTTATACTCTCAGATGTCTAAAGTGGTGCTTGGTATCCTTGGAAGTTAGGCAGTTCCTCAGGAGACCCATAGCCTTTTGGGCTCATGGTTGGAGACCAGGTGGGCTTTGGCAGCTTTGGAAACTTGAAGCAAGAAAAAAAAAAAAAATCTCAAGGAAAAGACCCCCCCCCCCACTGAGTTGTTGGGTGACACAAGAAAATTGAGAGGATGAACAAGCAGAGGGAAAAACTGGGAAAATGGAAAATCACTGTTGTCTTAAATGTAAGAAGCAGCTTGTATAAAGGTCAATGAATTACAGCCAGAATGCTGGACCAAGAATGAAAGCTGATTGGAAAATGAAAACTGAACAAGCATCTGCCCCTCACCTCCATATTTTATGAGAAATGGACTTTTCCATGTAAGAGTCCATGTGGACTGTCTTGGTTTTTTGACTGGGATAGAGTTAATTCTCACAAGAAGCTGAGAGGGAACACAGCCAGAACAGCTGACCCAAACTAGCCAAAGGGATATTCTATACCATATGACATCATGCTCAATATATAAGGAAGGGACTAACCAGGGAGGAGGGATTGCTGCTTGGGGGCGGGCCGGACATGAGGTTCGGGGCATCAAAGAAACTGCATTGTGTATCACCCACTTTGTCTATTCTTCTATTAGCACTGTTGTTATATTCATCTTCTTTTGCAGTGCTATTAACCTGTCCCTAATCCCACCCCATGAGCTTTACCTTTTTCTCAAGATTCTCCTCCCCATCCCACCGAGGTGGGGGAGGTGTGAGCAAGTGGCCAAATGGTGATCAGTTTCCAGCTTGGGCTACACCATGACTTGATGGAAAAAGTCAAGGCAGGGTGACAAATCACCATGAATTAAAGATTTCAGTCACTTTTGGGTTTTTCTTTTTGAAATGCTTCCTGAATCTGGCCCAGCTACTCCCTATTCCTTACTCAGGTCTGCATGCAGGGCACAATCCTAGTGATCTTTATTGTGCCACTGCACTGGATGTGTGCAACGTGTACTCCACAGGCATTGTGCAGGCCCTCAGTAGCTTCATGGACTCACTGAAACCTAGCCCACAGCCAAAGTTGCCTTGAAGTTGAGCTGCACCCAAACCTGGCAAAGGTATGCTCAGGCATTTCCCAGTGATGACTGTGGTACCCAAAGGTCACATATTCTCATTATAAACCTTTCTTTACCTCCAGATAAGTGCTCTCTAGTGAGGACCAGGCAGGCTATATTCACTCTTTAAAACGTACAGGTTAGATCCTACCCTTCAAACATTCAAAAAGAGGATGTCTTTCCCAGTTCTCTCCATTTCCTCCCTGGTGAGGTGAGATGAGAACCTCCAGAGATGGCTTGCAGAATCTGTGAACAAGTTTGTAAGATGAGCAGGAAGAAAGTCCCTTTGGGAAGCTTCAACAGAGTTTGCACAACACATGTCTGCACAAGAAAATCCTGCTGAGGTCAATCCCACCCTTGCTGTTGTTGACTAAGTCCTTGTGTTGTCATAGTTCATAAACAACTGATCACCCTTCTCCAGCTCCACAGATCCACCACATGGCTTTATGACAGTCAGGCAGATACTCTACCTACTGTAGATAATTTATCACCCCACTGTCCCTGTGCTGAAGGAGCCAGTTTACTCATATAGGCTGGATTTGAAAATGCCCATGTTCCTCTGCTGTCTTCCTGAATCAGAATCAACCTCCAGTTTTTGTAAAGAAGGCAGGTTAAGTGCTGCACTTGCTGCACACTACTGAGGCATACCATATTCCTGCTGCACTTCTGTTTACAAGTCATCCACCGACCTGGAAGAGATAAGTCTGAAATGCATCTTCACCAGCTGTCACCTCCCTCAGGAGAGTGAACATCCTTCCGCATCACCAACAGCAAGAAGAAAGGCTGCAGATTTGAAGCAAGCATAAGAATAATAACCAGTGTCCTGATAGATCAATAGGAGGCAGAATTAGATGTCCCAGATAAAGGAAAAGGTGCTGCTTAGTTGTGGCTGAGTCATTACAGTCTGCAAACACCACTGATGCACCGGAAAGAGAGAACTGGGATGCAGCAAGCCCCCATGCTCCCCACTCTCCTAAAACACCTGTGCCTAGCAGGCATGTGAATCATGAAAAGGCACAGGGCCTTAATTTTCCTCTCACTGAAGCTTTACAGGATGATGAAATTATTCTTGGTTGCAGTAAGCAAAAAATGTATTGGTGCTGTGGCTTGTGACTGAGGAACACTCTGCAAGGATGCTTTTTATTATCAGTTCATTGTTAATGGGGTATTTTCAGTGTTCCTGTATACAGTGGTTGAAAACTTATTATACATTTAAGTGCGATTACTGGCTTGGTTCTGTTCTCACACAATGTGTCTCCTCAGCACTGCATTCCCCCTGTTCTGTTTTCTTGCATTTGCTGAGTGAAATCAGTGAAGAGGCCAGATTTGTTAATAGATATATGATAGCCCTTGGGAGACCAAGATTCCTGTAAATTTAGCTTCACCCCTGCCAGGCACAAAATCACTTGTTATCTCAGGTGGAGTATGACTCCAGGAGAATGAAGGGTAAAAAGAAACAACCAGAAGAGATGGAAAAAAATAATGAGGGAAAAGGTGCCACAAACTGATTGGCACTTGGGAGTAGCTAAAACAAGACTGAGGAATATATATACATACACACACATATATATACATGTATTTCTTTCCAGGGGAATAATAAGATTTTAAGACAAATATTGTGGACCCTGCATGTCAGTGTGTTTCTAAAAGAGCAATACTGAAGGAAAACCAGTGTGGAAGTATTACAAATGTTAAAGAAAGGCAAACCTGCAAGCTGACAGGACTGAGATAAACCCATCATTTTTGCTTTCTGCTTACTGATTGTCTTATGTAAAACGTACCCTATAATTCCAAGAGAGTTATGAGCAATGTGCAGTATATAATATAACAGGATTTTCTTTGGCACACGATTGGAAAGGAGAGAGACCTCAACTGCACCTTGGAGCAGGCTCCCAGCAATGCTTACCATACATGTAATTCCAACCTCCCTGGAATTAAAAGGTTGCTATAACAACATGATGCATTTATTCTTATGTAGTTTTTCTTTGCTTATTTTTTTATCATCACATTTTAGAGTATCAGTTGCCATAACAACAGAACATATTATCTTAAATGCCAACTTTCTTGTATATTTACACAGTTTAATTAAAGGTATGGGATAGGGGATTGGGACAAGCCTTTGGCTGTATTAATTCACACCTCTCCCATGAAACATTTCAATGGTACCACTAAACATAAGAGTGAATTCAGACAGGACCAGTTTTGCAGTGACTGCCTCTTGCAGCTATGAATATATTTAATGCTGCAATACTTCCATTGTTAATTAGGTGTTGATGAGTCTTCTAAGTTATAAGTTATCAGCATGGTTCACTCTTTGGATCTTTTTCTAAGCTGTGATTTCTATTAATTACAGTTGTGTTTCTGTTCTTATTAGCTAAGCTGATTACTCTCAGAGGAATATGAGACTTCTCTGAGTGGAGCGAAGAGTTGAGACATTCAGGCTGCTATTGGGCCTTTCAAAGGAGACTGGCTCTGCACCCACCTTTTTCCACCACTGTAGTGGTGTGAGCTAAAAGCAGCTTGGAGAGGTAATGATATCTCCCTGTGCAGATGGGGATACGTCCTGAAACTTCCTTCCACACAGCAGGAATATGCAGAGAAAGAGATATGAGCTGGGGCAGAGCACCCAGCTTCATGCATGCTGATGGTGGGAGTGAGAGCAGCACAGGGGCATTTGCACTCAGGAAGTACACTTCTTGTTGCAGTGAGCACCACCCTCCACGGGGACACATAACCTATAACCACTCTTTTAGACTATGAAGTAACCAAATTCACAAATGCTAATGTTCAAAATAGTAGAACACAGCACAGCACTGATGTTTCCATAAGTCCCTGGGGTTATATAAATGCTCCTACACACTTGTTTGCCATTTCTCCTGTTTTTTGGGTTAGTTTTTTTGTCTTTTGAGGTCTTTGTGGTCTGTGGTGCCTGCTCTGGGCAGAGGCTCTATACTGGCTCTGAAAAACAAGAGAAGTCTGATGAGCACACAGCTAGCTAGCATTAGGATCATTGATATTCTCTGGAGAAAATGTTCTTGGCAAGAAAACATCAGGGGATGAAAAACATGAGCTCTGCCACTCCACCTTGGAGTGGTTAGCAGCACTATATATACATCCTCCCAGCCAAACACATGAACCCTCTACAAGGAACAGTTAAGGGAAAAAACCAACAAAGGTGTTTGTTTGCCTCCAGCAAGCCCAGAGGAGTTTGGGTTGTCCAAAGAAGCATCAAACTCTCATGACTCCTTAATGTTCCTGATGTGACTTCCATGCCAAGACAGCAGGGTCATAATGAAGAAGGATCCCAGGAGTGTGCCCATTCCTGAAGGTCACCAGATAGCCTGCTTGATAGGTGAATTCTCCAGGGACCCACTGCAGGGCAAGCCTAGGAAAGGGCTCAGAGAGGGATATCACAAAGGGAAACAAGAAAGACACTATAATTACACATTTCATTATTACTGTGTGCACAGTTACTAAGGGAGGAAAACAAGGATTTCTGGTTTATGGCCAGTACTAGTATTTTTAATGGAGAGTATTATATGAACTGGGGCATCTCACGTTCTGACACCAGATAAAAGATATATAAAGAATTAAGTATGGAAATGATCTCTCTGACTTCCATGCTGTTTGTATGAGCATGAAAATAACCATTGTGAAGAGAAGTAGTAGAAGATAGAAGTAGATACTTTCAATTTTAGTCTTTTAACATTGACACAGAGTCGTAAGTGTAAATTACTGCAATCACTGTTCTGAGTCACTAGGTCAGGTTGATGCCACGCTATTCACATACACTTCTTTTGAGAGAACTGTGCTCTGGATACTACAGATTATAAGGCACCACAGGCTATCAGCTCTCTGCATGCTTATCAGAGAGATTCAGAGTCCCTGCAAAAAACAGCTGGAGTATTCTGTGATTATCAAGTTGCAAAGGATTGGTCTCCATTATTCCTATTCTGCTCTTACTCAATAAGCTGGTAGGGCTTTGGCAGAGGTAAGCCAAGTATCCACTGCTGCCAGCTCTCCAGTCCCTGCTTCAGCAATTTCTAGTGTTCCCCTTGACAACTGCAGGTTTCTCCAGATCCTGTGGTTCTAGCTGCTTAGCAGAGGGCAGATGTGACACAGCTGCCCTTAGGAACACCCATGCTCTCTTCTTTCAGTCCTGGCATGCTACTCTGCCACAGGGCTGTAGAAAGGAACATCTTGGGGATGCCTGGATGAAAGCCCCCCTCTGGCCCTAAATGCCACCCCTGCCGTCTCACTGTAGATTAAATGCAGCCAAAAGCCAATCAACTCAGAACATGGGCAGCAGTTAAGAGGGGTAAGATCATCCTCTGGGGGCCTATGATTACGTAGGGTTTTTTTTCAGACACTTAGGACCTATTTAGCTTCCTACCAGAATATATCCTAAAATGTAGGTACACCCATGTCCACAATAAGTATCTATTAGTCACATAATACTGTCATGCTTTAGTAGATAGGTCACCTTTTCAGTGTACAGTGTGGGTTTGGTGCCCTCCTTGTAGCCACACCTAGACTGGGTTTTAGATGTAACTCAGAAAACTACTTGATCCTTGAGGTCATTAAGAAAGGGAAGCAGCTGATTACAGGTTATGCATTAATGATCTATGGCCATACGTGATAAGTGTATGGTTGTAGGCATGAACTGAAAAGGTAAGGAGTCCAAGGATTTCTCATGGGGGAGAGAGCGTGTATTGTCTAATAGTCAAAGTCCCTGACTGGCTGCAGTCCCTGACCGTGCAGTTGCAGAGCTGCAGTACAATATCCTGTTCCCTTGAAAACTGCTGGACCAAATACACTCCAATCTGACCACCCATGTTTTGGATAGTTGTCACAGTCTTTGGTATAAGGTGATTTCTACACTTTCAGTGTAGTCAACGTCAGGCAGGAGCAGGCTGCTCTTCACGAGAAGGGGAGATACAAAGCAAGATACAAAGATCCATGTAAGCATAGTTACAGCATAGCCAAGGCAAAGACCAGGTGCAAAAACATGAAGTCTTGGAGTAAAATGTCAGAGCCTTTGGTTGTCATCCCAGCTATTTAAGATTAGGGTGCTTGGGAAATGCTGGTTTTCATGAGTGGTACAGTTTTCATCCCATGTAAAAACTATTCCACAAATATCAAGAAACACTAGGAGTGTTGGCCTTCATGTAAGAAAGTGAAAGAATTGAAATCTACTCCGTGAGAAAAGTTTCCGTGATATGAGTGGCAGGCTGAAACAATTTTTGCTGGTGGCACTGTGAGGGAGAAATAAGTTCTTCTAGAATGCACCATAAACCAGTTCAGGAAAGTTTGCAGGTTTTTATGGTAAACATCTGGGGTACAACAGCTAGAATCAGCCCCAAGTATCTTGAGAAGATAAGCCACTGTGTTTGCACATTGGATTAAACTAGAAGTGATCCTCAGGAACATAAGCTGAAGCTTAAACACTCATATTATTGTAAGCCTTTCCCTAGTGTAGAGTTGTCATTTTAACAGCACAGCTGAGCATCCGGTCACTTTTTTTGAAAGACTATAGTCTTGTGGAGGAAGACTGGAAGAAAAGATCTCATCACAAACCTGGAAAATACTGCAATCCTATAAAACTAGTTAAATAAATGAAGACAGACATTTCTTCCTCATTCTGAAAGGTAATCAGCCATGCCTGGAAATATCAACACTCTTTCATTGGATATGACCTCTGACAAGAAGGTTGAGTTATAGAAAAAGTGTTTGTTTATCTGCTTGTGTGGTCTGTCTTTATAGCCAAAGAACTTCCGGTGTGTACATATCTATATGCATATGAGCATACATATATGTAGCTCATATATCCAAGGAGATCATAGTATTATTCAATGTGAAGGGACTTTAGAAGGTCATAAAGTCCAGCCTCAAATTAGGGTTAACACAGATTTAAGACCATGTTGTAAAATTGGCAGGGTTGTCAGGAGGTGGGTAAAGATAGTTCACCTGCCAGCTCTTTAAACTTTGCATTTCCAGCAATAGTTTGTTTACTGCAACTCCTTGGTCACCTGTGGAGCCCCAAACAAACAGCGGAGTAGTTAGTCTTCAGAAAAGTAAAATTAAACTCTGCTCAGCAACAGAAGAGCCATCCCAGGATTCTGCTGTGTGTTGTAGAAATGTTACCTGTCATTCAACTTGTCCTCTCCTTCTCAGGTTGTGCAAGAAAGGGGGAGTGAGGCGGGGGAGGAAGGTGCCAGGCTGTGCTTTATAGCTGATGAGATGAAAATGACCTTGTTGTCATCTGGATTCTGCTTTGAGCTATGCTGCGTATCCCTTAGAGGTGGATTAGGTTTCCACTGACAGGCTCTGGGAGATAGAATTTCCATTAGAATTAGGGGAAGAATATCTATTAGATAGATACAGGTCCTTATCTGCACCTTGTCTCCTTCTCAAACTGTCTGTGTGCTATCTCTCCTTCTCCTTGCCTGCTCTCACAGTTCCTCTGCTCATCAGATTCATCTTGCTCTCTTCACCTCTCTCTGGGCTCTTCCTGCAAAGATAAAAAACTTGCTTTTCCTAGACATGAAGTGCCATTGTTTGTCCTTCACTTTCTAACTGTAATTTTCAAGCAAGAGGTTTCTGCTGCTGCAGAATGACCAAACCCAGCAGCAGGCAAGCTGTGCAAACCCACAATGCAGGAACAACACAAACTCCTAGTGAGACTTATTGTTTGAACATCATCCTTGCACCACCATTAAGACTTCCTCAAATGGGGCTAACAGGTAAATGCAATGATTTTGTACTTTGATATCATGCAGAAGTCCCAGCCTTGTTATACAAGGTCACCTACTAACACTTAAAAAGAAAAGGCCCCAAATCCTGAAGCTTTTTGTGCTCTAGTTGAGAGATATGCTGGAATAACAAGAGTGGTCACAAGTATAAGCATGTCCATCATATAAATCTATGTTCTTATTCATAAAATGTGTTTTCATTTTGCCTGTGAGATGAGTGCTGCACAGGTAGCTCTGGAACAACTTTGAGAAACACCATCCTTCCAAGAAGTAAGGATAACTGCATGGCAAAACACTACCTTCTTGGGAAATCCATCTCAACAGCCAGTGCCTGAGGACTGGTGCCCAGCATGATGAATGTGCCATGACTGTTTCAAATACATTAGCTGGTTTAGTCTGTTATATCCCATCCTTATTAAAAAAAACAACCAAACAAAACCACAGAACAATTCTGTCTTCATAGATGTCCTTTCACTAATTCAAAGGAAGAGGTAATGATACCCTATGCATGACATATTTTATTACTCTCTTAAGTATTAAATGACAAAAAAAAATCAGTAATGACAAAATAATGGCACATTTGGTATTACCATCCATGGTTATGGATGATTCAGAGATGAATTTGAAGTAGGAGGGAGTCTATGAAAGAGAAGATACAGATATGAGAGATATAAGAGATTTAGTGGGAGGCAGAGTTCTGCTGACCATCCTTTTTATTTGATCCTTTAAAGGGTTGGGAATAGAAGAAAAAGTCCATGGAGGATCCCACAATGCATAATGGAAGCCTGAATTAGATCCACTCTTGCTACTCAAGGAGACTTTTAACAGAAATGAGAACAGAGATTCTACTCATCCCGAAATTGTGTTATAATTCCTGGGAAAAAAATAAAAATTGCCACATCTTGGTTTTGCTGAGCATGTCAGGATTATTGCCTAATTTAAATAGTTACATATAGTATCCAAAAAGAGGTATGCTGAGAGACCTAGGATCTACACAGTACTAATGCACTAGATTTTAGAATAGGACGTCAGTGTTGGGTCTGCATACTCATAAACATTTACTTCTCTGTTGGGCTCTTCACTGGGAATGTTTCTTGTGCACTGAATACTTTTTCCAAGTCAGAGCATTTTGTTGGCACCAAACCCAGAAAAAGCTGTGATTTTTAAACAATGCCCACACTGAATCTGAATGACTTAACCTTCAAAATATCATGCAAAACAAAGGTATTGGTTATATGTCACAGCAAGCAAAGTATCCATGAAAATTAAGCCGCTGCACTCTAGTACTGACATTTGTTATATGACACTAAAATGCAAATGAAAAAATAGTATCAAATGGAAGATTTTAATGTTCACTCAAGAAAGGGTCAGGGAAACACTTCACATGAGTTTAAAAAATAAATTCTGCTCTAAACTGACCCACTTTCTTAAATGTTTTGCTTTTGATCCATCAGTATATCCAAAAGAAAAAAAAATTCTGATGGAACTTTTGTCATCAGTCCTTCTTGAAATGTTTTTTGTCAGCAGGGTGACACGTCTTTCATGTCCCGGTGAAAGGCAGAGTGCGTTCTGTGGCACCATTGGGTGACGGTGTGAATTCCAAGGCCTGTTTCACAGACAGCACCATACACTTAAAGTTTGTACTTTCACCCCCTACATGCACAGGACTCTAAAAGATCTGCTAGTTATGCTCAGTAGAGCAGTGAATTTCAGAACAGTGAATAGAATCAGCATTTCTTCAAAATGCAACCTTTTCTGCAGCTTTCCTGCGGGGAACAGGAACTCTAAGCTTAACAATATTTTTATAATCAATAAAGATATCAATGCATGGCGATTCTGAATGGCTGGACAGTTGTTTTGCATTTGTGTTCGCCAGCCACTGGCAATATAATGTCAACCCTCTCTCACACCCACATATTTTCATAACTAAGAATCACCACTGGGCAGCTATCCTGGTCTCTCAACTCTGATTTCACACTGATCTCTTAGTTGTTGTCCTGCATGGAAAGTCTTTTGAGAACTGTGGGTTCTTTGAGGGAAAAAGAGGTATTTTGAAGGAGTATCAGGGATAGAAGATAGAAAGATAGAAACTTGAAGGCAAAAAATGCTTCCACACAAGAGAGAACAGTTCTGTGATAAAAGGGGATGCTGCATTACATACATGGCATTGAAGCTTCCCTTCCAAACACAAGCCATATTTCATTGCTTTCTCCTTTGCACAGCAACATTCAAAATTCATCAAAGTTTTCAGCTGGGAAAGCTTGCTGGCTTCTTTCTCCTTTACATTCTTTTTTTCTTTCCTCTGTTTCTCTAAAACAAGCAATGGCTACACCGAGTGTGGTAATTGGCCCTGAAGTCCTGGGAGTCTTTTCTGTCAATAAGATACAATTAGGGATGCCTGCTGGCCCTGCCTTGCAAAGGGAAACTGCAACACCTGTGAGAGCTTTATACACCATGCTCATAACAAGGCCTTCCATCACCAGCTGCATGGACTGAAGTAAATGCTGCAGACAAAAATATTCACCAGGTCATTTGTGTTGCAGATGTAGATAATGTAGATGTCAGTTGCAAATCTGGGTATTGTATGGTGCTTGCTTTAACTGTAGTGTGATTCCTCTTGCCTCATTTCCCCAGAGTCCGACTCGTAGCACAAGTTATTTGAGAGAGGCAGAACTATAATTCTGGTTTTTAAGCACATGTGAATCTTTTCTTGGATATGCATCAGATAAAGAAGAAAATTGAGCCATTGTAAAAATACCAGAGAGTGCATCTCAAAACTCCCAAGCAGACCTTACAAATGAAGCAGAAGACTTACTTGTGACTTGCTGAGAAGACACATCTGTCTCAGCACGCATTTATTGATTTGCTTTTGTGTTCAGGGGAGAAGGAGACTCCACAGTGCCTCTTGGCCATTTTCATTGCCTTGAAATCGAACAGATGGATTGTAGGTAAGTTAAGTACTTGGAGAATGAATGCAGAAGCATACATTGTTTGTAGGGTTTTAGCGGGTGGTGCTAACTTCAAGGACATCTCTGAAGTACTTTGTACTTTGCAGCATTTCAGAGCTAAAAGGCTGATGGGTCTCCCTGACAAGGGATTCCTTAGGCACGGAAGGGCCACTCAGTAGAGATAAGCCTCCATCATTTTCATCTGCTATCTCTGAGGCAATGTGATGAAGGCAATGTATGTTGCATTCTGGATACTTTTAACTTGTTGAAGTTTCCTTGCATTTGCTATAGACTACCAAAGCTCCCCAAGGCTGTTAAAGCACAGGATGGTGTAGTCCTTGTTCCAGGGTAAGGGAAGAAAGGTGCAACCAGTCCTTTTGACTGCCTTAGGATATGCCAGACACAACAGAGTTTGGCTCAGCCGGCTGATTCAAGTGCCAGTCTCTCAAGTATATTCTTATCCTGCAGATTTCCCCCAGAACTTTAAGTATGTCACAGTAGGAAAAAGCCCAGCAGTCCTGCAAGAGAGGGTCTGTCAGTTGTGAGAGATGGAAGTGCTCAGCTAAAAAGCAATACCAAGGTATGACCTCATCTACAGTTTAAAATAGAATCTAAAGCAATGCCAGGAACATGTCCTTTCTCAAAGAAATAACTGAATAGAAGGACAAGGTAGGTGCATTCTGCATCAGAGTGAAAAGGACTTGACAGGTAGAACCCCATGTCACGTAAAGGGGGTGCAATTCCCACACTCTGCCTGTGGAGAATCTCTAGCACTGCTGATGTTTTTTAGAAAAGGTTCAGTTACTCATCCAAGAAAACCACCTCCGAGAGCTGCTATTGTTTTGGGATCTTGGTTAGCAGTGTTTTAACATGCAGGATACTTCTGAAAATGCAGAAATGCTTCCTTTAGAATATACTGTGAGGATGAGGAAGAGCTAAATGTTCTGCCCCCACTCACCACCTCCAGGTTTTAGCCATTAAGTAATGAAATAAAACAGAATACCAGGGCACCATACCATTGTGAAGTATTTTACATATACAGTCCATGTAACCTCTGGACCTGAACCTCTTTAGTTTTGTATGTCTCCCTTAGGAACATGCTTATGAAAGCTCACCAATTCCATCATTGTTAAAGGTTGATAATGATGCGACACTCCTCTCTGTATTTGTGAATCATGGTTCAGATAAACTGTGTCTTTCTGGCAGTAAAAAACAACTATAAATTTGGTTTAACCAGGCAGTCAACTTCAGCTTAGGGCTTGTTACTTTACAGGAACAGCTTAAAGCAGCCAGAGGATACCAAACAATTTGACCTTATACATCAACTGAAAGGGATAATTTAAGATCAGAGCCTAGCAAAAACACCAGTACCATGAGATCTGTCTCTGGTACCCTAAGGTTAATGATAATACTATTACAGATTCTGTCCATGTCGGTTTCCTTGAGACCGAGGCCTCCCTTGCTGCTGAGAGAGTTCAACAGCTCTTGTCCAAGTGCTAATATCAGATGGAGATTCAATAGAGAAAGCACTAAGTCCTCTGAATTCCCCTTAATGGTTTGTGAAAACACAGAGTGTACTCTGTACAGAATTAGCTCAGCAAATCCTACTCTATGTTCTCAAAATATAGATTAATATCTTTTTCCTTTAAGATGCAAATCACAGTGTATAAAAGCAAGAATTGTTTTCAAAATACAGTTTAGCTCAGTTTAATTCAAATAAATCAACCCAGTCTAAACCTGAGTTCTTTGTGTGGGAGGCTACTGTGATGATTTATTTATCTGTTACAATACTACAGACTGGAGTTTACATTTTATCATATGCTTACTACCATCTTTGCACACCCTGACCCAGGTTAGCATAACCTTAGTACAAATCAGCCTTAGGCTTAGTTAAAATACATCACATTACACTAACCTAGGATGGCTTCAGATGGGAAGTTGTATTATACCCGTTTTCTTTCATCCCAAATGCCCCCTAGGATAAGGAAGGTGCTGAGGGAGGAGGAGCCTGTCCAGCTGTGTAGCAGCTGGTGGTTGCAGGCAACATCCTCAGCACCCAGGCTAGCAGTGATGCACATTCTGTGCTACAGACTGATAGTACCCAAAAAATGATACCTGGGTTTCAAGATGTAACAGCAGACAAAAGACTGAAGAGAGAATCATAGAATCATTAAGGTTGGAAAAGACCTCCAAGATCATCTAGTCCAACCATCCCCTACAATCCATATTACTTGCTAAACCATGTCACTAAGTAGCTCATCCAACCTTTCCTGAGGTGTTTAAGGAAAGGGTGTTAAGCTCCTCAAAGAGTTTATATTTCTGATGGTAGCCAGCCAGGGTCTACAGCCTGTCATTTTATCTAATTTCCATAGGCAGATAATTTTCTAGTAGAAATAAAATAGAAATGAGTAACCTCAGTCTACACAATTCAGACTATTTCAAGCATCAAAGTTTGAAACCTTAAGATGAAAGTTTTCATTGAGATCACGTAGTATTTATGCAAGTAAGGAAAAGTAAATCCTGTCTAATCCACCAATAATTCCAGAGACTATACTTTGTTTCAAGAAGCTCTGTTGGTAAATTTCACTGATAACACATGTTGGGCAAGAACAGAATTGTCCGTGCCACAAGATATTTTATAAGATTTTATGGTGTTTGTTTGCTTAAACTTGAGGAAACCAAACAACATTTAAGGTGGCTTTTATTTTTGTTTGGTCAAAGCTTTTCTTGATATTATCAGAAGGCTTTGTATTTGATGCTGAATATTTTAAAACTTGAATATAGAAAGTCTATATTTAAATTTTAAAATATAATTATTCAATAGTGTAGAGCTGTTTTATCATTATCATTGTTTAAATTTCTAAACAAAATAATGACCAAATCAAAAGTTGTTTCAAAATGAAACATTAGAATGCTACAGCACAAGTCTTTTCAAGTACAATTTTTTTTGCCTTATGGAAATGTTTTTTTTTTTTTCCTTGTCTTTCCCTCTGTCCCATAAGACTATGTTCAAATCTGCATTTTCTAATGAGAAAACATTGGATCACAAAATTCCTGCTCAGCTCTGTTGATCAGACTTACATGCACATAGTTCAGTTTTGTCATTTGGAAACGAAGATGTTTACCCACCTATACTATTCAGCTCTGCCTTTCTGGGGGGATTAAAGGAAGGTAACAACTCAGACAGCCAAGAAAAGGAAGAATGGAAGTAATCAAATAAAACCCTACAGATTTAAGCCCATTCACAAATGGTTTTAAAATTCTGTTTCACTACAAAATACCATGTATCTTGTGTTGGGATCACGTGTCCCTATAAAAAGATGAATTAATTTATTATTACTGAGTCTGTACTTTTCCTGTCTCTTTATTTTCATTTTGATCAAAGGAAAAACATAATTGTAGCACCAATCAGGAATAAAAGCTGACAGATTAAAGCATGTTCAAACAAAACGCACTGGACAAAGTATTAGTAGTGAGCTTACATGTGGCACGATTTCCATATTACATACATCACAGCCTTTTGGAAATTAAGCCATCTTTTTGATATATGTCCTTAAGCAGCAGAGCAGGAAAATGTTATATTAAACAGTGTTTGGAGAAGTGTGAAAGATTTCTGGGGCAGCTGAGGGCAGCAGGCAATGGATAGTGCCGAATTTTGCTGAATAAAGTTGTAGAAAGGCAACTACACTGTGCAGAAGTGTCCTGTGTAATCACTTCTGGCATCAGTTAACTTTTCTATTATCATCACTCCCAAACATCCTTTCAGGCTCTTTCTTCTAGACACAGAACTTCCTTTTGTTTCCAATCCACTGCAATTTTATGTCGTGCTGCTGCGAACAAATGTGAAATCAATTCTTCGTTCTCCAGCTTGTACGCTCCTTTTTGTTGGGCGTCAGCAAAACTAACGTCAATGCCAGCGTGGTCACCCTTGTTTAAAATACACACCACTTTGAAATCATACTACGCTCTGTAAAAGGGTGGAGAATGTTAGCCTGGAGGTGGTAAACACATTGGAGCATCGTCTGAGCTCTGCTAAGTAGGAATATTAATACTTCAGAAGTCACTCCAGACCAGGCCAGACCAGACCAGAAGAATTACTTCAGTGAGCACCAGACAGGTTCCAAAATCCCACAAATTATGGTATAGGAGCTAAACTAGATTAAAATAGTGTGAATATGGTAATTACTGCCACCTGCAAATCTCCTTTGTACTTGTCCTTGACTTTTGGACACTTTACTGGACATCACCCAGCTAACAGCATGGGAGAAGACTCAGCAATGAGTGCCCTTCTGCCTGCAACCAGAGAGCAGGGCATCATTCAACAACCTTACGATAAACCCCATGTCGCCCAGTAGACTAACCAAAATCTCTTTTTTTAAGAATGTAGAAAAAGAAGACACTAGCATGAAAAGTTAGTGTGAGATACAACTAGCCACAGGGCTGTGCGAGAATGTCAGACTATCCAGATACACCTGGCTTACTGGAGAGAAGATGTCAGCGTCTTATAGATAGAAGGAACTAGTCTTGTGGATTTTTTCCTTTTAAGCCCAGTTTGGCGGTGGGGTTAGGCAGTTTCCGTGAGGTCTGTTAGTGAGTTTTATCCTTCCATCCATAAGTTCTTAATTTTCCTTTTTACTAGATTCATAATTTCACCTCTGTTGATATGCAAAGTTCTGTGGGCTTCTTACCCTCTCCAGTTACTCTCTTTGTCCCTCTTACAAATGGATGCACATATACCTATTTAACATACGTCCACACTGACACTCCCATCACACAGCATGCAATACTGAGCTACACTATTCAGCTTCAACTTCTATTGTTTTTTCTTCTCCTTCCTTCTCTCCAGCTTTGAAACCCTGCTCCTGAGAAGGCCACAGACTAAGGATCTCCAACCTTCTTTTTTCTTTCTTCTTTTTCTCTGTAGAAAGAAATCTTCTAGACATGCCAATTAATACTTTCCTAACTGTTCTCCAGCTAGGGAAGTTACAAAATTCATCTCCAATCTGAAGAAGCAGGTTTATACAGTTTTTGACTCACCATTAACATTATCATACTTTATGCTAAGCACAAGCTATTGGCAGACATCATATCTGTCATGTTTATTATGGAATAGTAGAAAAGAGAAAACACTCTTCTCTGATTTACAGGATATTGAATATACCTGAAATTTAATCAAGAACACATTTTTAATGAGGCTGAAAATGGCCTGTCAAATACTAGCTGATGATTTCTTAATTAAAAACAACGATAAATCTTCTATATGAGAAGTAAGAATTTTTTATTAAGGTATCAGTGTGGGATTACATAGACTGCACAAGAAAAAAGAAGGAAGCAAGCTTAAAAAAAACCAAAAAAATGAGAAAAATCCTCATCTTCATTCTATTTTTTAAAACATGCAGGATTATCAATCTAGAAGTGATAAACTAGCTACAGCCAGTACATTGGAATGACTACCCAATAAATTGCAGAACAAATATTACCATTCCTGGCTTTTCCTCATCTTTTGTTTTTCTTGCCTTGCTCCAGCAGCATGCAAGCTCAGTGGCAGCGCTTCTCTCACAGCTATTGATTTAGTCCTTTTGAAAGGAAAATGTTCCTAAAATCCTCCCAAGGACTGAGAATCTCAGAAAAGTCCAAACTGCTTAATTCAAGCAAAAAAAAAAGATATGGTAGCTTGCACCAGTTTGTAACATACTGTCTGTGGAAATGATCACAAATATTAATGTTGTGGTTTAACCCCAGTGGGCAGCTCAGCTCCCCACAGCCCCTCACAGCTCACTGCACCCAGTGGGATGGGGAAAAGAATTGTGAGGGTAAAATTTGTAGGTTGACATGAAGACAGTTTGGTGGGTTGATCCTGGCTGGATGACAGGTGCCCCCCAAAGCCACTCTCTCACTTCCCTCCTCAGCTGCACAGGGGAGAGAAAATAAGCGTCCTGGGTCAAGATAAGGACAGGGAGAGATCACTCACTGTCCTGGTTTTGGTCAGGATGGAGTTAACTTCTTTTGTAGCAGTGGATGGAATGCTGTTTTTGAGAGTTAAAATGGAAGCAGTGCTGATAACACCCTGATGTTTTTAGTTGTGGTCAAGCAGTCAAGGACTTTTTCAGTTCTTCATATTTCTCTATTAATGAGAAAGGAGGGGACGAAGCCAGGACAGGTGACCCAAACTGGCCAAAGAGAGTATTCCATGCCAATTACGTCAAGCTCAGTATAAAGGGGGGCTGATGGGAGGAGGAGCGGGCAGCTCCAGGACCGCATTTTTTGGGGGACGGTCGGGTTCTGGGACGGCTCTTGGTGGCACAGTCTGAGTTGTGTGGTTCGGTGAGATCCTGCATTGTGTATCAACAGCTTCATATATTTTTTGCTCTAAAGTCCTGTTAGCAATGTTATATTTTATCTTTCTGCTATTTTAGTAAACTATACTTATCCCAACCCACAGGCTTTTGGTTTGCTGGTTTTGGGTTGTTATTTGCCCCTTCTTTTTCCCCTCCCTCACCTCCCCACACACACACTTCTCTCCCTCCTCTTTTCCTTTAAAGAGCAGGCAGCTGCATGGATCTCGGCTCTCAGCCGGGGTCAAGCCACAACACTCACCAATTACCATCATGGGCAAAATGGATTCAAAGAAAGTAATCTAATTTAGTACCAAGCAAACCAGAGTTGAGTAATGAGAAATAAAACCAAATTAAAAAACCCACACCTTCCCCCACCCATACCTTCTTCCCAGGATCAACTTTATTCCTGAATTTTCGCCACCTCCTACACTGTGGGGTCCTCCATGGGTTGCAGGTGGAATCTCTATTCCCCATCAACCTCTATGGGGTGCAGGGGGAGACCCAGCTTCACCATAGTCTTCTCCATGGGTACCAGGGAATCTTTACTGTGGTGCCTGGAGCACCTCCTCACCTCCTTCTTCACTGTCCTTTGTGTCACATCTGACCTGTTTCTTAAATCTTCTCACTCCTCTCTCTCTGCAAAAAGCTGTGGCTATTTTTTTGTCTTTCTTTCTTAAATATGTTATCACAGAGGTGCTACCACCATCACTGATGGGCTTGGCCTTGGTCAGTGGTGGGTCTTTCTTGGAGTCATTTGGTATTGACTCTGTCAGACCTTGGGGAAACTTCAAGCAGCTTCTCACAAAAACCACCCCTGTATTCTCCCGTTACCAAAATTTTGCCGTGCAAAGCCAAAATAGACAGTTTAAAAGGTAAAGCAAAAGCTGCATGTGCCACAAAGCAAAACAAGGAATTCATTCACTACTTCCCATCAGCAGACAGGTGTTCAGCCATCTCCAGGAAAGCACGGCTCCATCATGCATAACAGTGACTTGGAAAGATGAATGCCATCCCTCCAAATGTTCCCTCCTCAATCTTATTCCCCCAGCTGTATATGCTGAGTATGATGTCATATGGTATGGGATATCTCTTTGGTCAGTGGAGGTCATCTGTTCTGGCTGTGTTCCTTCCCAATTCCTTGTGCACCCCCAGCCCCTTCGCTGGTGGGATGGGGTGAGAAGCAGAAAAAATCTTGATGCTGTGTAAGCACCGCTCATCAATAGCCAAACCACTGGTGTGTTACCGATACTGTTTTCATCACAAGTCTAGAACATAACACCACACAGACTACTAGGGAATTCACTCCACCAGTCAAAACCAGTACAATTAATTAGCTTTTATCCTTGTACCCAATGGATCTCAATGCTACTTATTTATCTTTCCCACAGAAGTCTGCTCAAAGCACACACATTTTCCCAAAGGAAAAATGCCTGACTTTGGCTATGCCTCCCATACAAATCTAATCTGGGGCCTACTAGGGATGTTCTGTTGCACAAGTAAAAACCACAATGTACAGTGAAGATTTGTCATATGCAGCGGATTCAAATTTATAGCTACCGTGTGACCCCCACAAGGATGGGCTATGCATGTCAAAAGAAGAGTCCCCAGCCCTCTGTCTCCTCAGCCATACCCCTATGCTATTTATACAGCGTAGGGATTGCAAGCTTCTACTTTGAGCAGACTTCTAGACTATAGCATAGCCTGCATGATCCAGCAGCTCTATTTTAGTATCTAACCCCAGATGCCTCCAAATGCCATATAGGACCAAAACTGGGGGCATGAACACCTCCTTACCTCTGTGTCCTGGTTTCTGTAGGAAAGTTTACCAGTGTTATGAAGATGACTTGATGTCTGTAAAACATGTTGCATGAGGAGAGATGGATGTAGCTGAGTTTCTTCATCTTGGGAAAGAGATGATGGAAAGGGATTTAATTTCTGTCTACAACTCTTAAGTTGATTGATGGGGAAGACTGAGCTCATCTCTGAGGTGTGAAGCAAAAATAAAAGAATCAGTGATCAATAGTGTTAACAAAAGTAAGTCTGACTGGATATAAGGAATAAAATCTCTACTCTGAGTGTGGTTAAGCATTGAAACAGGAACCCAAAGAAGATAGGGTCTTTCCATAGGTAAACCTGAGAACTATGGTCTGGGTAAATGGTCAGTGAGAGGGTTGGAAAATGCCTGGTCTCAGACAGTGAGAATCAGCAGTAACTAGTCCAGCTGGCAGACCCTTACTAGTGGCAACCCTCAGGGACTAAAAATGGTCCAATATAATTTATCATGATTTTTAGCAACCAGGGTGATGAGAGACAGCTCACTCCTGGCAAGGTTGCAGATGATGCCAAACAGGGGGGAGTAACTGCCCTGCTGGAGGGTACAACTGCTATTCAGAGGGACCTAGACAGGCTCTAAAACTGAGCTGACAGGACCATGAAGTTCTAGAGACACAAATAAGTGCCAAGTCCCCCATTAGGGGTGGAATAACCCCATCCAATGGTGCAGACCAGGGACTGACTGTCTGGAAAGCACCTTTGCACAAAAAGACCAAGAGGTCCTAGTCAACAAGAATTCAACATGACTCACCAATGTGTCTTTGTAACAAAGGCAGCCAACCCTGTACTGGGCTGTATTAATAAGAGGGTAGCCAGCAGGTTAAAGAAAGTGATTATTCCACTGTGCCTCTGAGACTGCATGTGGAGCATTGTGTTGAGTTTTGAGTTCCCCAGTAGAAGAGATAGTAACATACAGGAGACATAAAAAAATTCATCGTGCAAGGCCCTGAATAGCCTGTCCTAACTGGCGTTGTCTGAGTGGGAGATGGGACTAGGTCATCTCCCAAGGTCCCTCCCAATCTGGACCTGTTTCTATCTTTTGACATACACAAAACTTTGATAAACAATCTGTAATCTGATTTAACTTTGAAGTTGCCCCTGCTCTGAAAGAATGGTTGGACTACATCCAGAGATCCTTCTCAACCTATGTTAGCCTTTCCAGTGAACAACATGTTTGTTCATTCATCTGCACAATTCCAGTGCCAGTCAAAATAAGTCTCCTAACAGGACACAAAAATGAATTCATGCATAAGCAAGTCTGTCTGCTCCTGACTTCCAGTGGCTGACCCCATTTACAGTAAAGGAAGACCAAAGTATACATACAAAGTTAATGTCATTTTGACTACCAGAAGGTGACCTGCAAGACTTCCAGTTGTCCTTCCAGAAGGACACAGGTCTCCTGGACTTTTTTGCCATGCCCGCCAGCTCTGAGCAGACCTCTTGCATTGCTGGGAGCAAAATAACAGCACTGGAAGGCTGTGTATAGGGCTTGAATTGAGCTCCAAGCATCCTAAGTTTTAGAAGGTGTTGAGCAGCTACCTATTGACTTACTAGTTGTTGAAAACCACATTACTCAAGCTGAGAGCCCATTGCCTCAGGAAGAACCAATTTCAGCAAAAAGTTTTGTCTGGGTTTTCTCAGCTTCTTCTGGGTTAACCTTTCAGAAGTACTACAGGCAGTCAGGAGTGTCAGCTCCACTGACTTTCAATTGAATGTATCCCCTTAAGATGCTTAGGGACTTCTGAAGCTGTTGCATTTTGGAAGGAAATTAAATAGCTCTGCAAGACAATGCAAAGCAGGTGGCAGAGCTGGCAAAGAAAACCCAACTGACATTATGTTGTGTCAAATCCTTTCCCACACACTTTTTCTGACAATGCTGAAATAGTACCCTCTGCAGCTAAACTGCTTGTCACCTTAGCTCATCAAAGTAAGGTGATGCCCTTGTTGACTGGGAATTATTCTCCACTTGTCATGGCCCTGCACTGGTAATTGGAGAGAGGGGGGCAAGCAAAAAAATTAAAAAAGAAATTGTTTCATTCATCATAGAAGAAAATTTGAAGGTGAGGCAGGGAAAGGAGCTGGGGCTGAAAAGATCTGTAAAATCAGACCGTTCCTGGCATAGTAGCCACTTTATAAAACCTGAAAGACCACAGTAAATGGAAAAGTGAGAGGGTTATTTCCCTTTCTTACATTACTTTCTCTTACATGCAGTAACTATTAACCCACTGCAGTGGGTTGATCCTTGCTGGATGCCAGATGCCAGGTGCTCCCCAAGCCACTCTCTCTTCCCTCCTCAGCTGCGCAGGAGAGAGAAAATATAACAAAAGGCTTGTGGGTCATGATAAGGACTGATGAGCACTCACTGCTCATCATGGCCAACACAGACTCAAAGATACTCATCTAATTTACTACCAAGTAAAACAAGAGCCAAGTAATAAGAAACAAAACCAAATCCTAAAAAACCACCTCCTCCCCACCCCTCCCTTCTTCCTGAGCTCAACTTCACTCCTGATTTCATTACCTCCTCCCAGGGAATGGGAGCTGTGGTCATTTTATCACATGTTGTCTCTGCCTCTCCTTCCTCCTCAGGGGAGGACTCCCCCTGCTCCAGTGTGGAGTCCACTCCCTCCCCCCTAACTGCAGACATTCAGGAACAGACTGTGCCAGCGTGGGCTCCGCTTACCCAAGTCACAAGTCCTGTCAGCAAACTTGCTCCAGTGTGGGCTTCCCACAGGGTCACAGCCTCCTTCAGGTGTCTCCACCTGCTCTCATGTGGGGTCCTCCATGGGCTACAGGTGGGTATATGCTCCTCTATCATTTGCCATGGGCAGCAGGGGAATCTGCTCTGGTGCCTGGAGCATGTCCTCTCTTTCTTCACTGATCTTGGTGCCTGCAGAGTTGTTTCTTTCATATATTCTCACTCCTCTCTCTGGCTGTAATTGCTTTCAGACAGTAACATTTCCCTTTCTAAGCTACAATGTCCCAGAAGTGCTACCACCACCACTGATGGACTCAGCCTTGGCCAGTGCTAGGTTGATCTTGGAGTCAGCTGGTATTGGCTCTGTTGGACATGGGGGAAACTTCGGCAGCCTCTCAGAGAAGCCCCTCCTGTAGTCCCCCACGGCCAAAAATTTGCCACACAAACCCAACGCACTGACATTTGACATGCAGTCCTGGAAAACAAAACTGAGATATAATTTCTATAGCTATGTGCTGCTTTCAAATCATTTATACAGAGACCATATAAATATCAAGAGATGTCACTCCTCTGCTATGCACCAAGAACTGATTTGTTCAAAGCACCTAATGCAATTAACATGCTCAGGAGAGGCAAAGATACAGAAGTTAAATAAAACTCAAAGTCTGTCAATGCTTAACTATATAATGAAATAATAATACATGAGATAGAGAGGAGGGAGTCCAAATCAATGTCAGTAAAAAACCCACAACTCTAAATAAGCATTGAAATGTATCACACATAAAAAAAAGAGACTGCTGCATGGCTCACTGGTGCTTTGTAATCCTCCTTTTTGGAAGTCCTGTATGAGTTTGTGTTGGGTTTGTTTCCCATGAGGAACTCAAGCACACAACAGGGAATGAAAGCCTCTATGCAATCTTTTCTATCATCAGTTATGGTGTTGTTATCCCTCTGTAGCAGAATGTATCCTGCCTCAGAAGGCCAGTGCAAAGCTGTCATGTCACTTCAGTACCTATTAGCCCTATAAGGCAGGTATTGCGGCTCTCTGATCTGAGTCCTGCTTCGGAGTGGTCCAAAGTCAGGGTTGTTGCTCTGCAGCAGGGAGGCAGGGAAATTGTTGTATTTAGGAAGGAAAATCTGGATTTTTGGATTTGCTAGGGAAGAAACACCCCCCCCCCCCCCCCCCATCTTTGTGTTTTTTTCTCATTTCTCCACCCTCAAGTAAAATCAAAATTTAAAAAAATGTTTGTGAATGCCAAGACCACCTGTAGCAGGATACATATGTGACATTTGAACATTCTGTGGCTGCGAACTAGAGCTTAGCTGGAATAAGAGCTCAGTCACCACGTTCCCTTTAGTGCAAAGCCACAGCTGATCCATGAGGACAAGTTGTTTGGCTTCTACACTTCTATAAGGCAGACTGGGGGGCACCATAGCAGGTCAAAGAGCTAAACAAGAGGTGCAGTGAGAGGAACACTCAAGAAGTGACAGGCTACACAGAAATGCCCAGCTGCATAATCCAATATGCAAAAGTCCCAGGTGGAAAACCTTGCTCAGTGATGACTGCAGCCAAGAGTACCTGCAAAGAAGCTTTGTTTACTTTCAGTGTTTTTGCACTCAAACATTCAAGTGACTTGATGGCAGACACCTTAAGTGCAAAAGAATTCCAATTTGATAAGGTGTTCAGGCTGGACAGAAGGATTAAATAAGGGCAGAGGGTGTGACAAAGGACAGAAAAGGTCTTTATTTTATGTGAAAGATTGTGTTCTTGCATGCTGCAGACCACTCATTCTTTGAAATAGATACCTTTCAAAAGTTGACTGAATATAGCTCCAAAGAGGAGGTGTCAACAGCCAGTCTCTCCTCTGAGCTGCAACAGGCTCAGTGAACTCCTGTAGGGGGTTAACCATGGCTGGATGCCAGGTGCTCCCAAAGCCTATCACTCCCCTCCTCAGTTGCACAAGGGAATGAAAATATAGCAAAAGGCTCCTGGGCCAAGATAAGGACAGGGAGAGATCTCTCACCAATTACCATCATGGGCAAGACAGACTCAACTTGGGAAAAATTAATCTAATTTATTACCAAGCAAACTAGAGGTGAGTAATGAGAAGTAAAGCCAAAATTTAAACACACACCTCCTCCCCGCCCCCCCCCCCCCTCCGCCCTGCCTTCATCCTGGGCTCAATTTCACTTCTGATTTCACCACCTCTCTATAACAAATAAAGGCAGTGTAATTACAGAGGAGAATGGGTGGGGGGGTGGGGTGGGGTGTGGTGTGGTGGGCAAGCACCACTTCTAACAGGGTCTAGAGACAGCCCTACCTGAATATCTACAGTATGAAGAGGTAGCAACTCAGGAGATGACAAAAGACTGTTTTCCTACAACATTGTCAGGATGTTACTGCATTTTCCTTAATGCTGTGTCTGTCTGACTTCTTCCTTTGTGGTACATGTGGTCTCCACACCAGTAAACAGGGAAGCTCAGCACGTAAAGGGAGCAAAGAAGAGATTCAACTTGTTCTACTTTTTGGGCAGGGTTTTTTAGCCCAGGGAGGACAGGGTACATTCCCAGGTGCTAACAGCAGCTCCAGCAGGATGGTGACTTCAGGGGACTATCCATAGGCAGGTGAAGCTCTGCATCACTTGGCCTCTACCAGGGTCCCACAGATGGGCTCTGTGGGATTGAGGGGAAGGGAGGACCACCCAGCTACAGGATATGAGGGGGAGCACATACCCCACTGAAATCATGCCATGAAGAAAGGATACGGTTCTCCAGCTCCCCTGAGAAATCTGCTTCCACACTTACACTGCTATTACAAAGACGAGGGACAAAGTCTTGACATTGCTAATGTCAGAACAGACCCCACAGAAAGAAAAGGGAGAAATCTGCACTCTTTCATCTTTCTTTTTTTTTGTTTTCCCACACAAATGTCAACATTTGCTTTTTTATTTACCTTGGACCCACTGTCACTGACACTTTTCTTGTATGGGCACTGCAGTGCAGCAGCCTGGGGTGCAAGGCTGTAATCTAGCCAGATGATGCTCACAGCAGAGCCACAGAAATGTCCTACATGGCTGACCCCCCCACTCCCTACAGCCTTTCACTAGATTATCACAACTAGACATTACTGTAACAGTGTTTTGGAAACAGAGGATAGGATGCATTTAATTATACATTATAGTTGTAGGCTGCGAGGCTGACAGCTTGTTTTTAATAACCAAACACTTGGTGATAATCAAACAAACCTTTCAAGTTGAGCTGACAAAGTGCCAGCCGGGAGAACCACAGCAATGAAAAGATGAAGGGACTTCTGCAAGCATAGCAAAAATACCCAGCCACCAGTTTGAGTCCAGGGCAGGACCCCAGTGCATGCTGCCCTGGAAACTCAACAGTCAAGGTGTACATTTAAGATCAGGTCTCTGAAAATTGCCTACCAAAAGACTGTAAGAAAGCTTTCAATTCTGGAAACTTTATCTTGATAGGTAGCTGAGAGACAATATCTTCATTTCTCTTTTTGTTTACTTTTCAGGACCTCCCATGAGAGCCCTCCATATTCCCCTATCCCCCATTCAACATCCAAATATTCCCAGTGCTGTTTTTTACCTAGTACAGTGCAAGCAAGGACTATCATCTGAACCATCCACAATGATCAAAGGCTTCTTAAAGATTATGACAGAGAAGCAAAAGCTCTGTCTATGGTGATATGTCTCCTTTATATGTTTGCCAATCTCAGATAAATCCCACACTTGGGTTTCTTTCCCAGCCAGCTCTCAATTTACCCAGCTCTCTGCACTGCAGTGCTTATTAAAGCAGGCTTTCCTTTCACATAACCTATGCACCCTTTCCAGAACACAAACCAACACTTTTCTGTACCTCCTAAGAACTTTCAGCACATTCCTGGTGGTTTTTGCTTTCCTCATCAACCTTTCCCTCTCTGGTGGCCAAGTGTTGGCTGCAAGACCTTAGCCTTTTCCACAGATTCCCTTTTTCTCCACTGACAATCAAAGCTCCAGGTACAAAAAACTTAAGCTCTTGAGAAACACAGCCAAGTTCTTCAGCTCTGGAAAGTCTTTGGAAACATATTTAATTCTGTGTGCACAACTTTATGGGACTTGTCTAGAGTTCTCTCTTGTACAGCCTGAAGCTGAGATGCTCTTCTGTGATGGAAGCTGCCAGTTCCAGTGGTACACTGGAAGCTATGTTTCTGGTGAAAAGTCATTTGGCAGCATTATAATAATTTTCTCCCCATTTCTTTCACCACCTACATGAGAAACTGGCTATTTTCTTCCTAAGAAGGAAAGCAAATGAAGACTGTGCTCTGTGATAGCTGAAGAAGAATAATAATCTATACAATGAAAGACAATGAATGGGATCTCAGGAGGTGAAGATTTGTCAATATTGCAAAATTATTTGCTCTGCTTTAGTAAAAAATACAGTGAGGTGACATGTAGAGGAGAGAGAGAATGAGAGAAGGAGAGGAGAGGAGAGGAGAGGAGAGGAGAGGAGAGGAGAGGAGAGGAGAGGAGAGGAGAGGAGAGGAGAGGAGAGGAGAGGAGAGGAGAGGAGAGGAGAGGAGAGGAGAGGAGAGGAGAGGAGAGGAGAGGAGAGGAGAGGAGAGGGGAGGGAGGGGAGGGGAGGGGAGGGGAGGGGAGGGGAGGGGAGGGGAGGGGAGGGGAGGGGAGGGGAGGGGAGGGGAGGGGAGGGGAGCCCATGGCAGCTTCATTCTGTGGTCTTTCTTCTAGTCATAAGATGCTCAACTCTCAAACCTTTTGCACAAAATTTTGATCAGGGTTCCAATGGATGTCTCAGTCTGGAATCACCTCTTTTTCCAGTTTACCCACTGTTAGGGCTTGGAGTTGTGATGAAGATATAACTATAGCATGGGAAAAGTACAAATTTAGCTACAATCCAAAAAAACTGTTCCAATGTCAGCCTCGCTTTCAGGGGAGAGGAAATAAGTTAAGACTTAGGGACGTCTCACACTTACCTTGTAATTTGCCAGCACAAGCCTATTTGTAGTACAGCTGTGACAATATTTAAATATAGTAATTTTGAATCTGAATTATAGATGATGTTTTGTACTTTAACAGATCTCAGTGGCTAAATATTTATCTTTTCCTCTTTCAGGTGTCTCCTTTTGTTGGCAAATTTCCAGTTCCTGCTGCATTACTTCTCCTTTGGAAATACTGCTTTGAATAAGGATCTCTCTTCTTCAGAACTTGGCTCCTCTTTCACCTGGCTCCTGTGGTGAAAGTAATTAAGAGCAATTCGTTGCCATAGAAATATTAATATTTATTATTGGTACTGCAGTAATATCCTGAAGCTTCAGCAGCTGTGATATAAATATGTGTGAGAGTAACAACTGTGATAGTGCCAGCTGAGGATTATTATTACTTCGACCACAAGGTCAAGAACCCTACCATCATGTAGATGAACACTGAAAATGAAGTAGAGAATGTTCTAAAAAAACCCTGTAAAACCGTTCCAAATATTTGCATGCAATACAACCATTTAAAACCCTTTTTCTCTTGATAGGATCTCTGGGAACCGATATCTATGAATTAATCCTTTGAGGAATTGAAGAATATTGGCAGAAAAAAAAAATCCTGCCTTTAAACTTCTTTACCCATGGTTAGCTTACCTTCGGCATTTGTGTTATGTGCTTCTATCTCCTGAAAGTTAACTGCAGTCATCATGGAAGGTTGTCATGACATGAGGACAGAAAAGGAGCTTTTTTATCTTGGTGTGCCTGGCCAGGCAAGCCCCCATGCTCGGGCATTAACTGCTAATATTTCTTGTTAAGCGTCTCAGCCCAACTAAAGGCTAATATCTTCCTTCTGAGGAAGAATGTAAAGGTGAGATCTGTGAAAGCAGACAGCATCCATCCCACCTTCATATCACTATTGACTTCAGTATCAGTGATTTTGGCAAAGAGTCAAGCAATTTTATATGTGATCCTATTCCAACCTGTTATTTTGTCCAGAAAGAAAGCCAGCATGAAAATGGTATCATTTCAGTACGTCACAGCTGATACACTTTCAAGATACCACAACAGAGAGGCAACAAAATTCACACCTTTTTTTAAAAAAAACAACAAACAAAAAAAGCCCCAAAACATTATAGGTGCGTCTGGTTTTTTTCAAATCACATTATAACATTTTGAAGACTGTGAGATATTGTTTCATGGAAATTCCTTTGCCTTTAAAAGACTATTTGTCATGCAAAAAGCGCTTTGAAGGAAATTTTCACCCACTTTAGTGCATTAGTGATTTCCTACTTATGTACACACAGATTAAGAGGATATACACACGGTGTATGTGTCTGAGTGAGTTTCTAAAAGCTTTATATATTTACTGATGAGTCGAGATGATTACGGTGAGATCATGGGAAGAAAAGATAATGCACTTTAAATGTATAAAGGGATTTCTGAAAATGACAAGGGCCAATCATCCTAATTAGCCAACAAAGAGAGCAAGATGCAATAGCATTAGAGGGATATCATCAAATTACCTTTTAGAAACCATCTAATTGTAAAAATCCCATATTTTGACAATTTACACTTTCAAGATCATGCCTTGGTTTTGACATTATTTAAAATTCTCTTCAGAAGGAAATTTCCACTTTCTGTTCATTTTTGGAAGAAATTAAGAAATGTGAAAACTTGTCTCTGTACACAGAGGTCATGTAATACAATTATATATTGAACAGTTTATTTAGTTTTACATAAATAAACTAGAGAAAAATAACTTCTAATCTGCATTCTATAGCCAAAATTTAATTTTACTTCTATTCAAACACATTGAATGTTTCAATGCATGTGGCATCCTTCAAATAGGTTGCATTTTAACTGCTGTGCTTTTGCCTGTTTCCAAGTGATACACTTTAGGACATGTATTCATAATTAAATGTTGATTCTAGGTATCTATCTCTTTTTATAATCTCCAATCTGAGACAACCAAAAAAGCCTATTTTTCAAACTTGGACTACTTAGTTCTTTCTGAAAATGAGGTTCCAGTTCATTGTCTCTGAAAATAGAGACCACTAAAACCAATGGTCATTTTGAAAAAAATTTTATTTTTAAAATAGGATAAAATCTTCCAGAATTAACACACTAGAAAGTTAAGAAGAAACATTTTGCCACTTTTCCTTCAAATGTGTCATTTGCTCACATTAATTCTTCTGAGGAATGATGGAGTAACTGTGTTTAGATAACAAGATTGTAAACATCCTCTTTTTCTTCCTGCAAAGATACAAATCTAGTTTCAAAATTCTGTTATGTAAGTGTATTAGCTAGTCTGTCCTAAAAACACAGCTGACATGCCGAAATGTCCCAGTTCAAAATATTTTTCAGTGACATTAAACTTTTTTCTGGATTATTTCTTTTTTCTCTTGATTGTCTTCATTTTATTCTCGTAACGCCACAGAAATGGTGGAGCCCCCATCCCTGGAGACATTCAAGGTCAGGCATGATGAAGCTCTGAGCGATGTGATCCAGTTAAAGGTGTCCCTGCTTACTGCAGGGGGGTTGGACTAGATGACCTTTAAAGGTCCCTTCCAACCTAATGCATTCTATGATCCTAAATATTCCACATTTTTAGTTAAGGACAAATTATGAACCCATGTTATTTTTTTAATGGGGAAAAATACCTACTACCCAGATGAAATGTTTTCCTAGAGGACACCTGCAAGGGGATGTTGTCAGGTACCAACGAGAATTGTTTTCCTTTCCAGGCACCGATTTTCAAAACCCACAAACTTACTGACAAATACAAGAGAGTGCAAATAAAAGCGATAGAAACCCTTTATCCTGAGATAATACGAGAGGTAAAGAGGAGAGCAGTGAGATCTAAGAGTCATGTTAGGTAAAAATGACCAGATAAACTGGCTTTCAGACACAGATGAAGGAAGCTAGACATGACGAGAGCATCTAAACAAAAGTGAATTTTCACTCACTTAATAGACTGTATGTATTCATAATAAGGAACAATTACTGTTTGTGGTGACATAACTGGCCATGAGGACTATTGCCATAGCCTGAAGTTCTTGACAATGCAAGAGGTGCAGCAAGGGAAACTTCCTGACACTGAGATCTTCAGGTTGTTAAAAATTACAAAGCAGGTGAAGGAAGTCCCGTTGCCTGAAGCTAAACTGGGCAATAGTCCAACCTGCTGAGTATGTATTTTGCTGTTTCTTGAAATTCATACCAGGAAGTTCTAGGAAATGTTTTAGATGGCAAAAACAAGGTACAAAGAAAGAAATGCTTCAGAGTTAAAATTATTGTCCCTGTTCTACTAAAGCTCTGCAGAGAAGTTTCAATAAAGGATGTTTCTGCGACTCTTTGCTCCTGTCAGATGTACAAATAGAGAGTGCATGTATCAAGCCTTTGGAGGTAAGATGAACTAGATGATGCAATAGATCTTTTCCATCTCTAATTTTCATGAGTGCACAAACAAATATCCATGCCTGGGCACATTAATCACTATTGGGTAGAGGTCTAAATCAAAGGAGGGAAATAATGTTTTGTGCATGCTCAGCACACAATGTTCTAATGTTTATAACTATGTAATTTCCAAACCAAATTTCTTCAAACAAGGTAATGCATCATTCAGGAGTACATTCGCTTTCAAGGGTGATGTTTCAAAATAAAGTTGGTTTGAGTTACAGGCAATGAAAAGCATATGAAAAATACCTTAAGTGGTGAAAATCATTTTTTCCATCCTCCTGATTGGATAACTTTGAAAAAAAATACAAACAGCTGGTTTGATTTTTATGAAAGTTTCTAAAACCAATTCACTCTGGGACTGAGACCAAGCATGAAAAATTTGAGCCCCAAAGGTAATTTTTTTTTTGAGAAAGTTATAAATGACTGTGATTTAGAATTGAAATGCCATTTTCAAGCTTGGCAGTATCATCACAACCACAATGCTACATTAACTTTGGTTGTGCAAAGCTATAGTGATAATAGAAAACAAAATTCTTCTTATTTCAACTGATCTGCAACAAGTTACTCTGGCAGGGAATCCGTCACACAAACAGAAAACAGGGAGTAAGAAAATGAAGAGGGTGACTGGGACTAGAGAAAAAGAGGAGAAAATGAATAGGAGGGAATGATAAGGTGGGGAAAAGAAAAAACAAATTTAAAAAAAAAAGACCAATACAGTCTCTCTCTTCAAGTCCTTTATTTCTCCGTGGGAGGATAAGATGTCTATGGTCAACATTGTTGAACATGAGGGTGAGTAACACAAGACGTGGAGATGGTAAAGAAGAGAACAATAAGGTGAAAAATGGAGTGGAGATGGAAGAAGTTGATAAAATAGGGATATTGAAAGAGGATTGATCAAGGAAAGTAATTTTGGAGCTATTGCCAGAATTTCTAGAAGACTCCTTGAACAATTCTCTCAATTACAATTCAGTAAGAGCTCCACTTAAAACAATTTTTAGAAACCTGCAAAACAAGGCTAAGCTAGAAGTAGACTGTGTTCGTATAGAAGCCAAATAAATTTTATAAAAATAAAATGGGTGGAGGAAGAGACAGACTGGAACTGTCCAAGACTGCAGAGCATCTCTTTCTTCTCACTACCTAAAAAGAGCCCCGGTTGGTGTTTGCCAGTAAGGACACCCCTCCAAAGCCAAGACTCTGGCAGTGCCAGCTCCTGCAGAGACTCCTGAAGTTCTGGGCTTGCCAAGGGTGCCTCAGTGTGAGTGGTCTCAGATTAAACAAGTCCTGTGGGAAGATGTTACCCAAATTGACTAGCTTTCCTTACATTTATTAACAAACTGAAGTCTCCTGCCAGGGATTCTGCATAGACATACTCCTTAAACACCATTTTTGAAGTCTTTATAGTTTCTCAAAATTATGGTGGTTGTCCTGGTTGCTGACCCTGCTCTGCAAGAGCATTTCAGGAAGCAGTCTTTGACTGAAGCTTGCTCTTCCCATTGGAACACAGATCTGGAGCCTTAGGTTTTCTCCTCCACCATTTTCACTCCTCTCAGGTGCAAAGCACATGGCTGACGTTCTGTATTTGCTGCTTGACTCCAAGTAGTATGCAGTGAAGGGCTCCTCCATCAGTTTCAGCCACAGGCTCCTCTCTCAGTTCTTTCTAAACCACCCCCAGGAGTGTATAAACTAGTTATCACATTACAAGCATCCGTTCAGCTTCTGTTGTGGTTGTTTAAGAGTGAACTACTTGCTGCTTGTGTCCATATTCTGACATGTACAGACAACAGCAGAAAAAAATCAGCCTCTCCTTCTGACTACAGATACTTTCCTTCCCATGTTCTAATTTCAAACTAGCCATGCTTGCTCTCTTACCTTACAGCAAAGGAAAAGTTGAGTGATTCATCTCACCTGTTCTGGTCTTTCTGATATTTAGAAACAGATGTCAAGTTGATTGTTTATCTGGGAGACAAGAGAGGGGGCATTGTCCTCTGCAATTCAAAGAACCTTGGTACACCATTCATAACATTTTTTGCAGTATTCTACATAAAAAGACATAAATAATATCTAACCTCACCCTTAAGCAAATCATGAGCAGGTAGTAAAAGTATGTATAGTAATCATGTTAAGCATATGGTTAATGAAGCTGTTAAGAGAATGTTTTAATCCATAGTTTCCTTCCTGTCCTGGAACATATTTGTACATTAGTTTTAGGGCCATCTTACATCACATATAAGACTTAGACTTAAAATTGCCTCATGCAATGAGCATCACAGTATGGAGCCCATGAGCAAACGTTTGGTACAGTGTGAGAGTGGATAAAGGCAGGTATCTGGCAATACAGATTCAAAATTCAGCTATTCGAAAGTTTCCAATGGGACTGTTTTCCAAAGATAAATATCTTTGACAAATGGCTGCACATAAATATTTTGATACTGAAAAGTGCTGATTCTGTAGAACAACAAAGCTCCTTAAAGAGAAACATATCTATAAATCTTTACCCAAATCTGTGCCTAAATAGACACCATTTTTGGTGCTGCCATACATCAATAACCATAAAAATGCATTGGGGAAAAAAGAGCTTGATAGCTTGAAGTTCATATTCTGCATATTAGTCAAAGTTCCCTGGAGAAAATATATCATTTTAAGTGGTAAAAGGGACTGCGATGCATTCTGCAGGCAAGTAGCTATGTTACACTTTATACTGTGGCAACTGTGGTATGTCTCTCTTTCATGTATCTCCAAGATGAACCCTTTTTGCACAAAAATATATGTTTTTTAATTTTTCACAAATACTTAGAAATTTACTTCAGGGAGCAAAAATAACTTTCAGCTTGATTCTTTAGAAAACAATAATGAGTCAGGCAACTGCATGCTAATACGCAAGAGTTTTCAGCAATAAGAATATTTAGTATGAAAGCTGGTGTGGGGAATACTCTGAACCACTAATGGGAATGGCAAACTTCACATGACTGTGATACTCATTGCCTTCCTGGTATGAAAAATGAGTGAGAAACTTCTCTGCAGTGTAACTCTATTCTTGTAAGATAGTTATGTTATTTTAAGGGCCGCAAAAAATTCTAGGCATGCTTTATACTGAGAGATATTTAAGGCTCGGTTGGAATTTCATCTTGAGGGAAGCTTTTAGGGATAATTAAATCAGCTCTGACATAATTTAGGTGAATGGCCTAGGCAGGCAATTAGAAATGTATCCCAAGTTCAACAACTCTATGACAAAACATCCAAAGAAAAAGTAGACTTAATTGCTCGCTTTTTTCACATTAAAAATTCTGCCAGGCATGAAGACTAAGAAACATTAAACAATTTGTCCAGAATGTCCACAAAGTTGATGGAAACACAGGCACAATACAGGACATGGATTCTATAAGAAAAATACTGTATGCAAAGTAAGTATGTCTTCTGGGTAGTGATCACAATGGCTCAAGTCTGCCTTGATCAAAGCCAGTATCTGATCATAGAATCAGACCTGACAGCCTCATATTTAAAAGATTTGAAGACTGAACAGTTAAAAGTTACAATGGTTATCTACAGCAATGGGATCTACAGATCTTGGAATGAAAACAGGGTCTGTAATGACATGTAGTCACTTCTGGTTTTATTGAAAGCCAAAATAGCTAATCCTAGCTTTTCTCTTCAAATGGCTACATAGCCTTTTGATCACAATTAAAACAAAGCGGGAAAAAAGAATGTAAAATACTTTTTTTTTTTCAACTTCCATGTAATTTGAACTTCAGTTTAGGTTGGTTTCGGCTGAATGATGTGCCAAGTTGTGGGCTGTTTGCTAGCAGATAGCATCATACATTGTCAACTCACTTTGATAAGGTTTACTAAATCAAATCTTTTTTCTAGAGGGGTACAGGAGATCCAGGTGTTTCCAGTATTAACTTTTGGATCATTTCGTAAAACAAAATGTTCTGGAAATACTCGAAGTAACGTTCCATGTGGCAGCCTTCAGCACAAGAGATTGCTTAAGTTTTTTCTGCCCTTGACCTGCTTCCTTTCCTGTCTCATCCCTAATGCTCTCCTGATGCTTACTAGCCCCTTATCAGTACACTATATCACATCTCTGGGTATAATCTTGCTAAAATAAAGCAACCTCTTATGGGGAGTTACGGGGTAAAAACACAGAGTCTTTTCCTCTTTCTCTCTGTATTAAGGAGATTATTTTCCACATCTTTAGACCAAGCCCACACATATAGCAAAATGGATGGAAGAGAAGGAGTAAACTTGTCAGGATGTAAATCACTTAAACTAGCTCTGCCACCAAAGAATACATAACGGGGAAAAGCATATTTGTAACACTGCTCACAAATAGATTAGCATTTTCCAGTCTTGCACAAAACATGTGTCTTTCCACACAGACTGATAGATTTTTATTGAGTTTTCTGAGTGTTCTATTTTATCACTACAGGCAAGCAACAAATAAATGAGCATTTTGTTTTCATTGTCTATCAGGTACTATTGCAGTCTTTTGGGTCCCTTTGTGATACACCATTTTTAATTAACAGGTTATGGACCTGCTCAGACCCATGTGCCTCCATTAAATGCAGCTGGATGGCACGCAATGCTTGCTGAATTTCAGCATTAAATTTGTTTGCCTGTAAATGTTCTGTCTTAAGACAAGCTCCATGTCCAGTTAAAATTCAATGAAAAATTTAATGAAGCTTGTCAGCTTGTCTAATAAAGAATACTACCACTCTGTACAGGGCAGGAAACACAGAAAAATATGTCACAGTATTTTTGTCAGACATGGCGATCACTGAAGCCCAAGCTGAAGTACAGACTAGCAACAATAGCTTTTTATTTGATCTAGTTGTGCTGCTCTCTTAAACAAATTGAGAAAACAGTTTGCAACACATATGAAAAAGGGAAAGCTGCAAGTCTGGTCATAAAGCGGGTGAGAGGGAAGGAGGTGGTTTGCATCTTGGAACAGCCAGTTCAGTAAGAGGTAAAATGAAAGGAGGCTGCTGGTGAATGTCTGGTGAGTCCATGAGTTGTGAGTGTTAGCACACAGATACATTTTGCTGATCAGAGTTGGAATTGTTGTTTTGTTAGAAACATCCTCCCACTCATAACTGGGTCCTTCCACTCTGTGGGAATCCATTGTCCTGTGGGGTGCTCATTTAACTTCACTTGTATGGTTTTCATTTCAGTTTGAGAAATGTAGGGATTCTTGTATTTCAATACATATGTTGTAGGATCCCTGGAAATCCTACAAATCTACAAAACTGAATACTTCTTGCATTTGTTTCTCTAGTGCAGTCTGGTGCCACTGAATGCTATTTGTCTCACCCACCTGGCATTCTTTACAATTTCTTAGCTTGGGAAGGAATATGTGGTATTGTTGTCTTGTGTTGTAAGAATTCTGTAACATGATTTTTACAGAATCCAATGATTTCATAATGTTGACAATAATAACTAGAAGGTTGAGGTTAGTGAAATCCTTGGACACTAATGGACAAGTGATTGTTAATAAATTGGTCATGAAAATTGCTATAAGATTCTAAGATTTTTAGGTCAGAAGAAGTAGTTCTTACACAACACAGATGTCCTGCTATATGCAGTTTCTCATAAAACTCCAAACCCAAGATTTTTCTCTGATTATTATTGCTTCAAGAATAACTGCTGGTATCTGTGCATAAGAATTGGTGAATCTACCAGGGAATAAGAAATAACGGCAGTATACCTGCCTTTTAAATGTGAATGCTGCCATGTTCTTCTAGGTGAGACTGACGGCATAGAATCCTTCTGTAATGGATCAAGATACTCAGAATGATGAAAGAGGGTTTATGCTGAGAAGTTTTCAAGGCACAGTTTGTCTCAGAGAACGAAATTGCTCTGTGAGTGGAAAGGCAGTTTCTGTGAATCCTACTTTTATTAGAACTGTGGTTGTGTCTGATATGTCTACCTGGGTTCCCATATTCATCATTGTTGGGAAATGTATAGAAAGCTCTAGGGAGCAGGGGTGGAAATAAGAGAGCTGGTAGTGTAGCTTTTTCTTGGGGTTCCAAGGTGTCCAATAGTGTCTTTGAGATTAAAGACGTGGAAGCATGTATCTTTTTTTGCCTTGAGTTCCTTTTTGTTCTGATTATCAGAAGATAACCTGATTGTCTCGCTGATGCAGTCTTGCACAATCTACAATTTCTGTGGTTCTGACTGAACATTCTCATTGTTTTCAGTGAGAGATGAAATACAACTTGAATGGAGATCATCTCATATATCTACATGAAAATTTAGATTTAGGGTTTTCAAATGTGTTACTTCCAAAGCAATCTAATTTAGAGCTTGACAAGATCAAGAGTGCTTAAAAGCAGAAGATATTATTTTAGGGACAGGAGTTATTGATATGTAGATGGAAGAGCAGGATAAACTCTGCTTTACCATACCAGTCCCACCAATGGGACTGGTAGTCACACATCATGAGGACTATCAGGTCATTTGGGTGCATTACAGAATCTCAGAACCACAGACTGTCAGGGGTTGGAAGGGACCTCAAAAGATCATCTAGTACAACCCCCATGCTGGAGCAGAATCATCTAGATTAGCTCACACAGGAACACATCCAGATGAGTTTTGAATTTCTCCAGAGGAATCTCCACAACCTCTCTGGGCAGTCTGGTCCAGTGCTCCGTCCTCCTCACAGTGAAAAAGCTTTTCCTTATGTTCACATGGAACCTCCTATGCTCCAGCTTGCACCTGTTACCCGTTGTGCTATCATTGGACATCAATGACAAGAGCCTGGTTCCATCCTCCTGACACTCACCCTTTATATATTTATAGATATTAATGAGGTCAACCCTCAACCTCCTCCAGGCTAAAGACCCAGCTCCCTCAGCCTCTCCTCATAAGAAATATGTTCTACTCCCTTAATCATCTTAGTGGCCCTGTGCTGGACTCTTCCAAGGAGTTCTATGTCCTTCTTGAACTGAGGCCAGAGCAGACAATTTGTTCTCTTCCTTTCCTGCAGTACCTGACTGCAGAGCAGGGAGCATGTGAGATGAGACAGGGAAAATACCCATCTACCCACCCTGTGTAAACAGCGGAAATGTGTCAGAGATGCAAGAATAGGAAGAAGAGAGGTGGGATGGCTAGTTCCTCATCAGTTCCCCTCAGTCCACCATTCTCCAGCCTTCAGAGGAAAAAGATGTCACTAGAAAGGAGACATAGAAGTGGAACATGATTGTTCAAGAATAAATAGAGAAGAAAGAAAGGTTATGCAGGCAAAAAAAAAAGTGTATCAGAAGGAGAGAAAAGCAGCAAGAGAAATACTGACATTTGTTGCACTGTGGCATGGCCTGGAGGTCCCACTTTATATTTGTGTACTCTTCTGCTAGCCATTATTTCAAACATTACAGAAATACAGCTATTACCCTGGGAGCATAAAAATAAACAAATCTGGCAAGAAACAGGAGAATCAGATTTACTGTCAGAGCTCTGAAAATGCTAGTAGCAACAATACATGTTTTAAGGGATGAGTATCATAAAAGAGGACTATACAGCTTCTTAGTGAAACACACTTAGTTTTCAACAAACATCCAAGTCCTGCAAGATATCTTTCAATCCCAGAGGCTGAAGGAAAAGTTGTCCTGACTCAAAATAACCTTCAGCATGCTTGATGCAACAAAAAAGTCTTCTAATGGCTGGGACCTAACATGCCAGAGCCCAATTTCAGAACTACACAATATTTAGAGGCATCAGCAACTACCAAAGAAATCAGCTTAGCCTAGGGGAGGTTGTTGACCATTGTGGCATATACCAGCATAACAGAGTCAAATCTATGCAGCCTCCTTTGAATGAGCAAAGTGAAGAAGATTCCGAAACAAGTGTTCTTCCTTGAGCTTTTATACCCCCACCTCACTGGGATCTTGGATCCTGATCTGACATCCTGGGAATATGCCTTCAGCTGCTGTAACAGAGACGTATTCAGCTGGATGCCACCTTTGGGTTAAAGGCAAGAGGAAGGAAGGAGTGTCTGCCGGCAGCTGTGCAAGGATCACATCACAGGCAGCACACTGGTCTTCTCAAGCAGCCAGTCAGAGTTCAGCTCTACTCTGCTGACTCTTTGAAAAATGAGCATTGTGCTTGCTCACCGGAATTTTTAAGTGTCTTTCCAGGAGCATTTAGCCCTTATATGCAAACACGTTTATCTGAAAAGCTGCAGGAAACCTCTTCTTTGCTCAGGAAGCTCAGGGTGCAGCAGGAAAGTTTTTTTAATGAATTTGTTAGAATCTGTAGGAAAGAAAATGAGGAGGAGACTGAAGGGGGAAACAACAGCTGATTCTGAGGTTTAACAAGGGATGGGAAATGTGGTGCACAGTGCAGGGGCTAATGCCCTTGTGGGAACAGCAATATAATTATATAAGAGGCAGGAAGAACAGCAATGCTCATGGCTAAATGTTAGCTACCAGTTGCTACCCTAAGTTTGCATTTTCTTTTTTTTTTTTTTTAGAATTTTGTCAGACTCCATATATGTAAAGTAATATACTCAATAACAATCACATATTTTCTCTAATCGCAGCCAAAAATGTTTCAAACCTTTTAATGAAAATGGTAAGGGAAAACAGTCTATTCCTTTTTTATTATGATGATGAAATAATAATTTCAAATTTTTATCTTTTTCTTCTAAGTCTTCTAATGCCTGCATACTTTGAAATGTAGACATGACATTTGTTTGCTAGGAGGAGTTGAGGAAGAAGGAAAAGCTCTTTGTTATGACTGGCAAAATCTAGTGCATTTTGTAAATCAGAATTTTTACATTCTCTCTAGAAAATATTTGTAGCTACCAAATATTCTTTACATGTTTACTACGTGTTATGCAAGTTTCTAGGCTCCCCTAAACCAACTCTATTGTGGTTTTTGACTGTGTCATACCACTGAACTTTATCCACATCAGAACTATGGAACAGCATCCAGAGGTTTGAGCTCGCCAATGCAGAGACCTGGCCCCGCTAATAAATAGTTTTAGACCACAGAAGTGAAATGTGAATTATCTTGCCCTTCTGTACTCAGTTCACACAGACAAGAGTCTGCTGATATCAATTACTCCATTAGCTGCAACAACAGAGGCTTGTATTGGCACCCAGCATCTCAGGGAAGGACAGTGACTTGTTTCATGACACTGTTTCAGTATAGGAGTCAGGGTGCAAGTCCAAAGAAAGTATGCATGAAAATGACAATATTAAAAGTTTGCAAAGTCAAATTGTGAAGCTGAGGAAGTGTGAGTAACTGTGCTTGATAAGCATATGTTGCTTTTCCCGACAGGATTCTTATCTTGTTCTGTACACAGGATGGGCAATGAACGAGGCAGAAGGTGGCGAGAACAGAAGAGATGTTCTCTACTTTAAAAGTTGATCTGGGACCTAGGATGACTGAGTTTTATTCCAAATTCAGCTGCCACCTTTTTATAGGATGTTGGACAGAAGTGTACTGATAATTAATCACGGGAAAGGTGGTTTATGTTGCGCAATTCACCTGCTTTCTCTTAAGTTCATTGTAATTTCAACCATAACCACCTTGTAAGACATTTTTTCCAAAACCATTTTGAAACACGTTGAGATGGGTCTGGTTCTCATACACAGGAATGCCCATTAGCAGGCTGCTCTGGTTCTCATACACAGGAATGCCTATTAGCAGGCTGCTCAGTGCTAATCTGTTCATACAAGGCGCCCAGTCCTCGTTCTGCTACAGCCCTTTCCAGTAGCCCTGCCATCCCAGTGCCTCAGCCTTACACTGACATGTATCGCAGTGCTTCTTGATGACCATGTGGCAGGCAGAAATCAAGCGGGTTTTAAGCTGCTGTAGCCTATGCTAAAGTTTGAAGCTGGCTGGCTCTTCATTAGAATTATGAAAATGTTATAATATCATCCACCTGAGACCTTGAATAAACAATTTGGACAGGAAGAAGTGCAACAAGGGTACGTGCATACATTGTTTAGAAATGTATATGTGTCTGTGCGTATGCAGGCTCAGGTCATTACCTTTTGCAAGAACACTGCTTAAGAACTTGCTGCTTTTTTACCTTACAGTTGACTGGATTTCACTATTTTGCAGTATTAGCGAAGAGGAAAACACATTTTTCTTGAACTACTTTTCCCCTCGTATTTGTGAGAACACTGGGATCCTCACTAATCTGTGTGTGATGGGAACCACTAGCCAAAATGCTACAGCTGAAGTGAATGACCTTTGCCAATACCTAGTTCGTCTTGCAGAAACCAATGGACAGGGAAAGAGCAAGAGAGCGAGAGACAGCTCCGACAGTAATGGGCTGTAATTGAGTTCTCAGTCTTGCTTTAACTGCCTTGGTGCGATTGCCTGTGAAAATTGCTCTGTTTTATGCTCTTTGTTAGGTTCTGTCAAGCCCCATTTAAAATAATGAGGCCTCTTCACTCACTTTCTCTCCATAGAGTTCAGAGCAGACAAGAGAACTTTCAAAGGAAGAACAAAAACTCATCTGCAGAGAAGAGGGGGATGCTGTAAATTACTGATACCCGGGATTCTTGCAGAGGCAGTCAGCCGGGTGTGACCTTGACAAAGGACAAATCAAACACACATTATCTAGCTCTTTCAGCCAACGCCTTCTGTTCCCAGGAGGTGCAAACTCACGCCGGATGCCCAATAAAGCTGCTGTTCTCTAGCAGCTGATCCATCTCTTTCATCAAGTGTGCGAATCCACAACACACATCACAGGAGCAGGACGGATATAAAGACTAACAGGTCTTAGAAAGCCCTCTATGAATGAGGTGTCTGAACTGGGAGCAAAGGCCATGAATAGAAAGGTGCTGAGCACTCATAACTGTGCTTTTCTCCAGTGGGAGCTGAAATGCCCACAGTTGCCTTTGTGTGAGGGACAACTCTACTAGGACATTATTGATCTCATCACCAGGGGTGTGCTATAACTATCCACAACTGTTTAGGGTGCAATACAATGCCATACAATGTCAATTAGCAGATCCTGCAACTTCAGAGACTAATGAAAGGACATTTTGCCCTCATAGAACCCCTTTTAATTACCCTTGAAGCCAATCTAAAATAGTAACATCTCCAACCTTGTGATTCTGTGATACAGGAAACCAGTATTTAACCATTTTTAATGAGTCAATACAGTTTAGAGCCATTCAGTAATATCTGAGTGGTTTAGAGAAAGCTTTCATATGAATAAATTGTTAAAAAGTGCAAAATATTTTCCTCACTGAAAATACCAATAGTTATTCCTGTAGTAAACCAATTAATTTCAAAAATTTGGGTTTTTTTTAATGCAATTTTTCTTACTAAAACCATCCCACTAGCTCTATTGCTGGACTGGGCACTGTGACAATCACTCTTAGTGCAAAACTGTCTTTTGAACATGAGGAATCCCATTGTGTTACTGGAGGTAAAATACTTCCAAAAAGATGAGTCAACCTGAAAACGTGGGAAATAGCTTGAAAACTGTGTGGAGAAAGCTGATTTTCTTGTAAGTCTACCTGATTTACAATTTGGATTGTCTCCAATGCAGCCTACTTACAGTAGGGAAGGGAAGCTGGAGAAATCAAGTGAGATGACTACATGACTTTCTAGGATGTCACCTGGGTGAAACTTCTCCTTATTTGAGAACGGCAGGTGGGAAGGGGCTGAGAGGCTGGTGCGTTGATCTGTAGAAGTTGATTCTAGGGTTGTTTGTTTTTTTTTCTGTGGGAAGACAGAAGAGGAAGAAAGTCATTCTGGATAGAACCAGAATCGAGAAAACCACATCTGGACACAGGAGACCATCAATGCCTGAGTTCCTCTGTTGACTTTGATAAATATTCCTTGTGCAACACAAAGCCCTCTACACATGCTCTGCTCCTCACTGGTGTGAGAAGACATGTACCATTGGTAACACATTAATTTTTCTTAACAGGAGGTTTTATATTGCTCAGAAACAATGCTCTGAGGCAAAAGTGGGCATAGGTTTATTCACTGCTTCCTTTCCTTGTACTAAGAGGACTAAAACCAGACACAAGTCTAGATGACATCAAAGTAGCTCAGGGTTTAAGGATGGAGTGGTCTAATACTTCTGGGTTGAGGAACAAGAGCCAGTTGGTTTGTCTCTATCACAGCAGCAACAAACCTCAGTGTCTCTCACTTTATAATCCTGTTTTGAGAAAGGGGTAGATACCTGAGATATTCTTAGGAGTGGGAACCCAAAAACCCCTGAGCTGACAGACTGAAAACCTTGCAGAAAAGATGTTAAGTACCTGACAAACAGGCCTAGAAGAATTCATCACATGACACCAATTCTAGCACCAGGCTTGCTTGCAATGTATTAACAAACCATTAGATGTCCCTTTGTGCCTTGCAAAGCTCCAGACAGGGCACTGTCCCGGGAAAAAAAAAATCTCCGAAGTTGGAGCTCAATCTGTGCAGAAACCTTTCTGCCTTCTTCCTTGCCCCTGTTGTGGTGGCATTCAGTAAATTCCACCTGTTTAGGAAGGAATGTGCTTTAGCAGTTCATGTTATCAACAACCTATTATGAACAAACTAGTGGCATTGCACTCTGTGTGTTAGTCATGTCCTTCTGGGTGTGTTGGCCAGTGTTAAACTTTGAGGCTGTTGGAGCAGTATGTGGTGTGGCAGACAGACAAACAGTGTGTCCCTGCAAAGTTTAAAAAAGTGTTCCAGCTCTGGGATGACTTTTAACTTGCCCACCTGCAGTAGGAAATGTTATCCTAAAACACCAATCCAGCAGCAGCACATGAGGCTCCAGAAAACATGACAGGCAGTATGTGGCTGGGAGGGTTTCTCAGAGCTACTGTAGTCTGGAGGAGGGACCCTCTATGAGGAAGTAAATAACATCCTTTCCTCCCAAGGAGCAAGCGGCTGTTGTCTCTGTTCTGGATGCTTGCCTCTTAAGCCATCTTCTCTTGTGTTATCAGCGGTTTACCACATTCAGCTTTTCCCTTAGGTAGAAAGAAAACAAGTGCAGTTTATTATTTAGTCATAAGTTTAGTTTTATGATCTCTTAATTGGTGAAGAGGCAAGAACTGTTTGCTATCCCAGCTCTGACCACACGCAGAGCTACAGAAAGACACAAGGCTGAGTCTGCAAGAAACCTTGTGATAACTCATTGCTAATAATTCCCAGAGCTGCTGCTTTTCTTCCACACTTGCTTTTCAGGATTTGTTATACTTCTTCCCTTTTGCACACTTTCCTTTTGCCTTTTCACAAAGATCCCATTACCAGTTTTCTCACTTTGCTTCTCACTATCTCAGAATCTGGTCATATATTTTTATTGTTTTTTTTCCCCCCTCTTCTATCCATAACTTTGTTCTTCTGTGTATGAGAAGACATAGACAAAGCATTGTGAACTCCAGCCTTTTAGTATGGTGTTTATTTGCCTCCTGGATGGTTTTATCCTTACAACTATTTATTATTGGCTGTTTTCATTCCTTGGTGTTTCTTAGTGTTGGCACTCAGCTTTCTTTATTATACACACCAGTCAGTGAAATTTATATTCACTGCCCTCTTATAATAATAATAATAATAAAAAGGAGGGAAGATATTATACTGTGTGTCTAGTGCATTTATTAACAGCTTGGAAGGTCTCTTTGGCAGTGGTGTTGCTGATAGGGTTCTGGAGCCATCAGATTTGAGACAGAATATGGCATTTGTCCTGCAATGACAAAGACTTTACATTCCTCATCTTGCTGACTAGATTATTGTCAATTGCTTGGTTGCTTTTTATTAAGACAATGTTTTGTGCTATTATTTTTTATTTCACTTATATTGCTTGTGTACATTTAAAACTGCTGTTCATCTTGCTGCTCGGGGCTTTCTGCAGCACAGGACGTACGTGAACTATGGCTTAAAGGCATCTGTGGAAGAACTGGAGAGCTGGGAACTATGTGTTCATATAGCATCAGCCATTAAATTTAGGGACCTGCATTGAATGGTAGTGTAGAACTAGAGGAAAATAATGTGCTAGTTGTACGTGCTTATGCACTTACTTGCTTATGTCACAGAAGAACACAACGGGGTCAACAGGCCAAGCCAACACCCCAAGCTAAATGAAGAAAATCCATACAGAAGAGTCAGAGGAAATTCAGTGCTACTCAAGTGATTTAAGAGTTACATTTACAAAAAGCTGTCCAGGGACTGGGATGAGGCTGCCAATTCCAGTTAACCTGAACCACATCCTGACCTGAGACTTGTCTGAAGAGCTAGCCAAGTAACATGTTCTGCCACAAGTCTCTGACATATTCATCAGAGTGAGCTTTCACTGCAGAAGTCAGGCAGGAACATGGAGGCTTAACATACCTGTTTGCTGCATCTTCTCCTAGGGGAGAGATCCAATACTGTATTATTAGTACTGGACTGAACTTTGTCTCTCCACAGTCAGTTATTTCTCAGAGGTGGCTTGACTGTGACCACATGAGAACCAATGCATACAGGAGTCAATAACATTGTAACTGGAGATGAATTAATTATTTGCTTAAAGATTTGTTCTGGGAAGCAGGAAGTTTGCATTTTTTTTTTTAAAAAAAAAAAAAGAAAGCAACCCACCTTCATTTGGGATCATCATCTCTCCTTTACTCGATTCAAATCAGTAGCCAGGAAATAGCTGTTAGGTAGCCAAGCCATGCTAGTAACACAATAGCATTTGCAGAAATGTGAAATCCATATGCTCCACATCTCGGCCACTGAAACAAGGGAAGTCTCTGCTGATAGTCCATGGTCTCAGTATTAGGCCTCAGAACCAGTGCTTCCAGGTGTGTAACTGGTTGCTCAAGCTGATTTTCTAACTTGTGAGGCAGCATGTTGTCCACACAGGTCCTGGCCCACAAGCCTGCCATGCCAGCAGCAGAGCTGGGGAACCACCACAGCACTGCAGTGTGTCACTGCATGAGAGATGTGGAGGGATAACGCAGGAGTCCATTTTCTTGCAAAACTGATCAGTTTGAAGTTGCAGAAATTATAGGAAGTTGCCTTCCTATAATACCTGGGCCAGGACCATAGGAATTCAGAGTCTCATTTTAGGATTTTTGGGGAGGAGCACTTGTCAGGGTACAGGGAGTTGCCCCCTATAAGAAAGGGGACTTGTATAGATAGCTGAAGAAGATGGCAAGCTCCCTTCGAGCTGGTGTGGATTCAATGAGTTTAGCAGAGCTCTAGGAAACAAGAAGAATATGAGGAAGAAATATTTATAAGGAATCCGCTTAGTCTTTAACTGCAATCTGTGTTTCAGTTTGTTCTACTTGGATATTTGGGGGAGACATGGAAGGAACATTTCAGTTCCCAACAGCAAAACCTGGGAAGCAGAAAACATCTAGGGGAAAGGCTTTCTTTTACTTTGTTACGAATCACTTGGCACAATCTTCTTTACATGCCAGTCTGAAAGAGACGGTGTCTCACGCCTCTGATCCTAGTTTTAATTAAACTCCGCTCAAAACTCAGTCTCAGTGGTCCTCATGGGAGGCAATGCAGCAGCCTGCGAAAGAGATTTAGGGGAGAGGTGAGGAGCAGGAGAGTGGTGGAAATCTCGCTTCTATCTGGGTTATTTTTATACTGCTCTCATCAGCACAGTACCAGTACGCCTTCCGCTAGCACAACAAGCTGCACAATTAGCATCTTGTAACTGTGCCTTTTTCTCCTCCCACCCCCCTATGCACAGGGGGAATTTGTTTTTAGCTAAATACTTTATATGCAGAACTATAAGTTTATAGATCTTCAGTACCTGCTATTGAAGATGGTGGGTTGCTAGTGGCTAAGCCAGAAGCATTCTAGCTGTGTGAAACATCTTCACACATAACACTTATTTCTTCTTTGAAAAAATAAATAAAAAAATATATACATATATATACACATACTGAAAGCTACCAGCATAGTCAATGCTGGCAGGGAAGATACAGGAGCCATTTCATAAGAGTGCTGCAGGAAGAGCAGGCAACCATGTTGGTATAGTAAGTGAGAGGTGAGGGCCAGGAGGGTGTGTTTGGCAAGTCTGCCCCCAAGCACCCCATATTTCCCACAACAGTGAGGCAGACAGAAGTGAGGCTGAAATATAGCAAAATAGGAATTGAGACTACAATGTACAACTAAGAAGAGCTTTTTCCTGGGCCATGAATAGGGGGAATACTCTAGGCCTTGCATGCCTGCCTCCTTGAGTGCCATTTGATCTCTAATTGCTGCAGCAGCTTTGATGGGCTATGATCCCCACTGTGGCTTTGAGACAAAGTAAAATATGGGCAAAGCAGGAACTCATCGATTCTGGTACATAATTCATAAAACTTCTGTGTAAAAGATCCAGTTCATGAATTCCAACTTGATGAAATATTCAAAGGAAGATAAATATATTTGCAGGTATTAGACTCCCTGGCACTTAAAATCTCTCAGGACATTGTGCCAGAGAGTTCCCAGCCACGTTAATCACTCTGCACTGTGAGTAACCCACTGCAGAGTGCGCACTCTGCCAGATGAGGACAGACAGGAGATCAGGCAGCCAGAGAGCTCTGGATGCCACCAAAACAACTATGTGGCCTGGGGCTGGGAACAGGATGCAAAGCCCCTGAGGTAGACATGCTGGCCTCTGAGGGTCTAGCTCTAAGAATCACCAGGGTCTAAGGACAGCTTGTTGCATCCTGTGCACTGCTTTTTGAGAGGACAGACAACAGATTGAGAAGTCTGGGAAAACTTCCATATAAATATTTCCTCTGAGTGGGGCCACTCAGCTATTCTGCTCTGTCCTAGGGGCATGCTGGCGTCTATGAGCTGTTGGAAATGGGGTGGACAAGACCCTAGCAAGGACCTGAGTGGGCAGAGGAAGGCAGCAGCCATCAACTAGGCATTTGCTATCTCTCTAGTATATTCTTACAGCCATCACCACAGCCCTGTGGGGAAGCCTTCTGGAAATGTGTTGGTGGTATCTCCCCATGCACCAGAGACCTGGTCACCACTGCTCACTCAACACTCACATCTCCCAGCCCAGGAGAGGTGCATCTAGCTCCTGCTACCCTCAGCTCCCAGCAACATCACCTTTGACATCCCAGAGTCCCTCATGGCATCAGCACCCCACACCCCTGACAAAATACCACCACTGAAGACATAGACACATAGTTTCTCATTTCAGGGAAACATAGTCTTTAAGGCTTTACCATGATAATCAAGGCTATTGTGCCTCACTCGCCAGAGGGTTGTATCATGTTTTATAAAGTGTCTACCTGCTAAAATATGAGGAAAGTTTGAGCCAGTAAAGCTTGTGACTACCTCTCTTTTGTTTTGGGCTGGGCAGTCTCATTCTGGGAGCTGGGGTAGGGGTGCTGTGCCCCTTTTCAAAACTCCTCTGGGAGACCTGGCCAAACATTGTATCTGGCAAGGTCTGAATGTTCTTTTGCATGTAAAACAGGGAAGTCAGACAGATGCAAGATGAGAGGGAAGAGCAGAGGCCATTGAGCTGCAGCCTTTGAGGAACTAGAACTAGAAAGCAGTATGTTAGAAAAGTGTCTAAGGTCCAACGATCCAAAGACTTCTTGGTGTTGTTCCGTTTCCGTTTCAGGGATGACAGGCTGTCATTCCTGTGCTCAGAGATGAACAGGAAGGGAAAATTTAGATCTTCCTGTGCCTGGAATAATAGTTCCTTCTTTGTCCAATTTTTATCTTTTTTCTTTTTTTTTTTTTTTTTTTTTTAGCCTTATAGCCCAGATTCTCAATACTGTTCTTTTTGGTTGGAGTTAAAACTTAAGAATATATGACATCAAAATGCAAGGATGAGTCCCTGCAGTTATGACGTAATGTAGTAATATCCTAACAATTATTATAAGCATAAACTTCTTAGGAGATAAGTGGATGACTGAGAAAACAGGAGTCACAAAATAGAAACTATGAGGATTCACCAACACTATGGGAGAGAAACAGTTGAAGATACGCTGAGAATGGTTTTGCAGGAATTGTCACTGGTTGATAGTTTTTCCCAATAAAGTTTAAGAAATTTCTTGTTTGTAGGTTTCCTAACCAGTGCTGAAAATGGCTTTCCACTGGAATTCTGGACAGAAAGCCTCTGAACTCCTGGAGAGGTGTCCACATGCTGCTAAGCATATATATGTAACTATAAAGCTAAACCAAACCCATTTGGTGAGCCAGGGAAGATGTGCTCTGCCTCTAACAGCAACCCAATACCCAGTGATGGGAATTAGATCATCCCTTTTTCTCCAGATTAGTAAAGACAGAACCAGCTGGTATTTGGTATAGAAATGGGATTAATTTCCAATAACTGCTGACTGGGAAGATTATAACATTTGTACAAACTCTGTTTTCTACATTTTTTTTTCCAAGTGTGGTTTTTTAAAGTTAAAATTCTCATTAAACTAATTTTAAATGTCAACCTTCTCTAATCTTCAGGTTCTAACCCTCAGGAGAGGAAAAGCTTTTTAAGGTCAAAAATCAGCTGTAGCAGAATTGCAATCAATGTCTTCAGGAAGACAAAGACTGTCTTAGTTGCTGTTTTCTCCTCTTTCATTATTAATGCAGCTGATGGGCCTAGGGTAAAGACAAATAGGAGCAGAAAATATTGTTGCCAAACATCTTAAAAGGTTTTCATCTGGAGTACTGAGAGTTATTACATTTCCAAAGAGCACAGAATAATTTGTTTATCTCTTCAGTAGTTATACTCTTTCATTCAATACAGTTGCAAGTTGTTTTATATCATTATACTAGTGCCAACAGATCCATAGAGAGACTATTTACTTTTAAAATGTAGTAACCTACGTTTGTACATTAAGATATTAGCATGCAGACTTCAGGGTACTCCTAAAGGGTAATTTAGGTAAAAATAAAGGAAATCAGTCTGCTCAGCCTTTTCCATAGGCAGTGAAGGGAGAGAGCTCTTCTAAGCAGGCCAACTCATGGCATTTAACATTAAGTATAAGCGTTCTCTCTCCACAGGCTGTAAAGTGAGGCTGGCTTGCCCCGCATTAGCATTATTCTTGTAAATAACCCCATGACTAGAGAATTTGTTAGCACAGTGACATTGAGGAAGGTTAAATCCAACTTTAACAAGCAAGTGCATTTATAATGGATTAGTTAAACTGCATAAAATCCCAGCACAGCCTCTGGAAGATGGAGTTGAGTAAGCTGAAGTAAATAAAGGCTACATTTGTTTTGAAGAAGCATCCATCACCAAGTCTGAATGCAGTCAAAGAGGTTTTAAAAACAAACGTGGATGATTTTTTTTTCCTGAATAGCACTGTATGGACAATATTCCTATGAGCACTGGGACAAGGTAGATCATGTGTAGTAAGTTTATACCCTGCTTTGCTGCACACTACTTTTTGCATAGATGGATCTTGAGAGTCTAAAGCCTTTGCCAAGGAATTGTTGATTTGGTATCTACAAAGCCCTAGTTATTGCAGTGAAAATTGCAGAGGGATCTCAGTTGCCAGATCTTGCTGACTGGCCGAGTAAGAGCCAGAGAGGTTAATCAATTATGAAGTGAAAGTGGACAATTTTTTACGTCACTTTTTACTATATTCAGAGGGAAATGGAGTGTCTTCTGGTTTGGCAGACTGAGTCAGGTGATGTTTGCCTGCATTTTCCTCAAGAAATGCATCTTACTTAAGCAAAACTTTCCCTTTGTTGGTCTTCATATTGGGTCTGGAAACATTCAGTAAGTGGAAACAACAGTTACCTCAATATTTCACTTGTGACTTAACAAGACCTACAGCTTTGATTAAAAATACAAACAAAATACAGACTATAAAAGACCACTGCAGGTGGTGGTGCATGGAGAAAGCTTCTTTTGAAACAGACCTAAGCTGGTATAATTGCAGAGGCCTTCACAGGTCAAAAATGTGGTACATGATCGGAGCCCGATGGTGAAGTTGTAGAAAAGGAAGTGAAGTGCTGGTCACTGCAGCATGATGGTCACAGTTATTTGCTCACGGTTTGCTTGATAGTATTCATCTCTTGTCTTTCCTTCCTTTGCCCATCTGGCTATAGAGGAGCATACAGATGTTCACTGTAATATTTACAGAAGCATTTTTGCTCATCTTAATCTTCTTTGAAAGCTCTCTAAATTGCTGCAGAGAGGAAAAATGCTTTTTGAAAGAAAACTGATTTAGAATGCCATAAGGTAGACTTTCTTCCTAGTACATTCCACATCCCTTTATTCATCAGAAAAATGTGGCCCATAGATAAAACACAGAAAATACTCCTGACAGAGTGGGAATTGATAGATTGCAGGTGAAGAGGATCTCAGAGTTCAGAAGCAGGACCCAAGAAACTTCCATAAAATTAATTTAGTGCTGTTGTCTGTCTGACACTTGAACTGGTCTTAGTCGCCAGTGTCTCACTCACATATGTACCAAGTACAGCTCACAGCTGACCACTCACTATTGCAGATCTGGATTTCTCCTGAATAGAGTGGGTCTCTGTTTTGCTGCAAGTGCTTTAATTTTGTGATTGGTACAACAAAGTTTTAAGACAGAATCAGAGAGACAAAGGAGGTTTGAAGACAAGTATCTTGGGATGAACAGCTACAGCGTCAAGGGCCCACACTGCATCAAGGGCCTGCTCTTGAAGATTTTTTGAGATTAGCTGTGTTTTACAAAACAGAGCACTGATCAGTTGCATACAAATAAAGCAGCAAAGCTCTTAAAAAAGAGATTGGCAAGATGATAGAATATTCAGCAAGGAAAACAGGACAAATTTTGAAGTGAAGAGGAAAAGGCAAATTATCTCATGACTGGCACTGCGCCAGCTCAGTTCTTTCACTTCCATACCTCATTTGAAAAAGACAGAAGATGGTATCTATACAGATTGGAGGAAAGGATAATTAACGGGAAGTCAGGTGAGAAGCAAAAGTGCAACCTGGTTAATTGTGTAGCTAGACAGAAAAATATTCCTGAGGAGCACTAACATCAGTGGTCCTAGTAGTTTAATTCTGTGTTTTCCACTGTTACGGCCCTGGTCTCCATATCCTCTGACATTTTGTGGCACATCCGCAAGCATGGCTGTCCAGAAATAGCTAGATTCACAGACCAAGCAGAAATTACACAAAAGGGCCTTAGTTTTTGTGCCAGCCCTGATGATATGTTTTTGTTTTCATAGTGGCTTTGTTATAACCTTGGGGAATGTCATGCTACTTCCAATTCCACACAGGATTGTGATGAGCTGTCAGTTTCTACCACAAGACATCGTGAATAGCTTTAAAGGGAAAAAGTTCCCACTGTAAATTTGGAAGACCAGCCAAGCACAAAATCTGCTCTTTTGTACTGGTGAAAGAGACATTCTGGAGGGATTCATCTTACTTAACTTCCATTTGATTATCGAGTAGTGCCTACAGTGCATCTGGACGTATCTGACTTAATGACCTTGCCTCCTCTTCTTAGCTATTCAAGACCTAGTCATTACAACCAGTGGAGACTGGATAGCAGTTCTTCCTCTTCCCACTTTTTTCCAGAATATTTTCCAGTAGTCCGAGAAGCCTCTGCCATGTGGGGTATTGGCCATTCAGAATAGACATGTTAAGAATCATTCCTTGTCCCAGAGAATTTCTAGTTCAGTTAGTCAAGACACAAAAAACTGGGAGAAAGGCATTATTATCATGTACTACAACTATGTTATTTCTTTCCCCTTGTTCCTAAGTAACGTGCACTGCATACAAATTAAATTCTAACCAGGGAGCATCAGGAAGATGTGAAATAGCATTATTTGGAACAGAGTTCTGAAGGAAAGTGTGCAATGCATCACTAACTACAGAGAGATACAGCCAGACCTTCGGCTCACCTTTCTTCTAGGGGCAAACACACATGCAGCTTCTTCATGGAAAAATGCAGTGCATTTCTTTCCAGCAAAACACATTGATGCTTAAAGCAAATGATCGCATTTCTGCAGTGTAAAAACACTGTGTTGTGGGAGATGCCATAAAGGTCCACACTTGTACACTTAAGCTTACAGCTAGTACAATAGGAGCAGACTGAGCTCCACGATGGTGTTGCATTTTACATAAGGTAAGGACACACACGGGGTGTCACAGATGACTGACAACTCAGTAGGCCTGTATAAGTTGGTCATATGCCTAAAAATTGAGATTTATAAGGAATCTCATTTTTCCACTCTAATTTATGTCTATTGCCATCCCTTTGTGCAGAGTAGGTCTTACTCCATGTCTCATCCCATCAGGCTTATGTGCAAATTATACCCACATTAGAGCAAAATATGCAAAATACAAGCATAACAATGGAAAAAAAAAAAAAAGAAAATGTAGCTGGGCTCTTGTGGAGCAAGTAAAATTGCTTACACAGAAATTAAAACAAGATGTTGTGATGATTCCTAATGGCCTTATAATCCATAAGACCTGAACATCTAAGACAGATAAGAAAGATAAAAATCAAAAAGGAATGTAGGAATTTGCTCATTAGTCTTGACAAGTTTAATTTGCTTTTATATTTGGATGACAGTAACTTCCCATGTGACTATGAGATAAATCCTAATGACATTGTGTTTTTTGCTACAGTGAAGGTTGGATGTAGCTTAGAGTATCTTGTCCGAGCGCTGGCAGTAAAAGTGTCAAACTGGCATTTTTTCCAGCACTTTTGATACATCTTTCATAAAAACCAGCAAACAGCAGTGGGAATAGGAGTAAAGATGGCAATCCCAACTTCCTTTGGCCACAGCTGAAATTAATCTTTCATAAGTTTCTTGCTGATGGAGGTAAGCTTAAATAAAGTAACTTTTCCCATTTACATTCATAGTAATAGGTGCAAGTGCCAGAGACCCAGCCAAATGTTAACAACTGAAAAGGTTTATGATTATATATTTTTAAGTAAGTAATACTGTGTGTGTGTATATATATATAAAAATATAAATTAGAATTAGGGATACATCTATGTTATGGAAGAGCGTAGCATAGACCCAAACACCATACCCTTAGCTGGTGTTTTTGAGAAGACTAATTCTGTGCTTATTTGTAGGATAAATCTTTATTACATTCAGATGAGCTATGATTACCTAGAAGACACTAAAAGGTAGAGACAAGAGGTGCATGTCTTCGCTCATGGAATTTATGCCTTATGAATCAACAAAACCGAATCTTTTTAAAATGTTCCAGCATGTCAGCACAAACTTTAGAACCTGGATCTTTACCATTGACCCTCAATAAAGCTTAATCTCTTAAGTGCATGTTCTTTTGAAAATGGGACTTTACTTCAGATCCTTGAGGATATTTAGTCCTGTAGCTCCTATTCATTTAAATGGAAATACCTTTGAGGACATGAACTCTAAATCTAATCAAGCACATGTGAAAATGTTCCTTTAAATATCTAGTATTAGGGGCATATCTCCAACCGAAACTTAATTCAGGCTAAAGTAGCATGTAGATGTGAAGAATAGGAAACATTCCGGAATAAATCTGTGAATGCAAGCACATGATCCACCACTAACAACCTCTGGTAGTTTAACAAGCCACTGACTTTTGGTCAAGCCACAACAAAACTGCAGTGGGGCAATTTGTACACTTGCTGCTTGTAAGATAAAGAGGCTTAATATTGAGCATTAGCTGATGACATGAAAATTAGTGTGTTTCTAGCCATAACCTGTATGTGACCTGCTTAGTCAGTGTCCATGTATAGTGGTTTACTTCCATTCAACTAAATCCACTGTCCAAGCAGATTACATGCTACTCTTGCATAGGTCTGTATTTAAATCAGTCTTTCAGGTAAAACTACATGGTTCAGATAGACATCAAGGCTAACTTAGGTTTCTTCTATAGTCTGCATAAGTGGTGGAGAGATATAGCCATCCCAAAGACGATTTGTCCTGTTCTAAGACAGCATCTAAGAGAGTTGCTACTGGCTTCAGAGCAAACCTAGGCAAACAGGCTGCAGAAATCACTTACTGTTTAGAAGGCAAAGGTAAGAAAGATTTATCCTGTCTCAAATATCCAAATATAAAGCTGTTCAGAAATTGTGGGATAGGTTTTCCTGAATAACACATAGAGTAGTTTTAAATCTTCATAAACTAACCACAGTGATATGTGGAACACCAGCTATGTTATCCAGTGATTTTTTTTTTTTTTCTAAAATCATGACAAGGAGAAAAAAAAATTAAAATGGCAGGAACTACTGGGGGGCTCTTGCCTACCATGTTTCAGGAATGAAAATAACTGAAATTGTTTAAAAATTGATAGTTCAGATCTGTCCTGGTTTTGGTCAGGATGGAGTTAATTTCATTTGTAGCAGCGGATGAATGCTGTGTTTGAGAGTAAGATGGGAGTAGTGCTGATAACACCCTGGTGTTTCTAGTTGCTGTCAGACAGTCAAGGACTTTCTCAGCTCTTCATGAGAAAGGAGGGGCGAAGCCAGGACAGGTGACCAAGCTGACCAAAGAGAGTATTCCACGCCAGTTACGTCCTGCCCAGGATATCGGGGGCTGACGGGAGGAAGGCCTGGGGCGGCTCCGGGACGCGCGGTTCTTGGGGGACGGTCGGGTTCTGGGACGGCTCTGGGTGGCACGGCCTGAGTTGTATGGTTTGGTGAGAAACTGCATTGTGTATCAACAGCTTCATATATTTTGCTTTGAAGTCCTGTTAGTATTGTTACATTGTATCTTTCTGTTATCTTAGTAAACTATCCTTATCCCAACCCACGGGCCTCTTAATTTCTTGATTTTGGGGTTATTTGCCCCTTTCTCTTTCTTTTCCCTTCCCTTACTTCTCACCCCCCCCCCTTCCCCTTTCTCTGCTCTTTTCCTTTAAGGAGCAGGCAGCTGCGTGGATCTTGGCCCTTAGCCGGGTGAAACCACGACAGTCTTTTTGGCGCCCAACGTGGGGCCCGAAAGGTTGGGATAACGGTAGATCTGACCCTGACCCGATTGCAATTAAGTCAAAGTTGTGATAAGTACTTTGATTTAAGCAGTCTCTGGTCACGATGCTCTGGTATTTACTTACAAGGCTGTGCTCACAGCTGTGGCAGCAAAAGCACCGCCTGTTGTATGCAATCCTAGCAGGATCCTTTAACATCCTGGGACTGCAGCTCCTGTTTTCGTTCCCGTACCTCATCTTGGTGTATTTTATGAAAACAGTTTATGATACAGTGATATCGATGATCGTGAACTTGTGCTGGTATGTGTATAAGATTTTGCTGCCCTCTCTATTCTTTAGACAGGGAGGGATTAATAATGGCAGCTGGTATGGTGGGAGTACAGAAAGAAATATCTATGCTGTTTTCTCTTCCTTTGGGCTAAATACAACAGCTCTGGCAACAGTTTTTGAGAATTTCCAATATCCCTGGAATATTCAAACTAGCATTTTGCTGTTGTTATGTTTGGTGAATATGGTTCTGCTTTTGTTCAATATTAAGCAAAGGTTTATGAATACCACTCAAGAGTGTTCTGCGAGGCCAGATAATCACGAGTGGCAGGGTACATGGCAGAGTATGGGCAACTACCTAGGCACTTTCTCATGTCCGATGTTTTGGAGTTTCACTCCCGAACAGTTACAGGACCCTGATAAAGTGGCTGCATATCTGAAAAGAAATTGCCGTAAGTTTCCCAGAGATGCACAGCTTACTGCACTGTGCTGGGCCCTGGCCACTATTTACCAAACACTGCTTGATAGCAGTCAGCACTGTCAGAGGGAAAGGAAGGAAAATAGACCAGCAGAAACTGTAGCTACTGTAACCACTGGGACTAACACTGAGGCCACTGTAACTTCTATGACTAGAACTGTGGCTACTGCAACCTGCCCAACTGAAACTGCAGCTACTGTAACCACTGGGACTAACACTGAGGCCACTGTAACTTCTATGACTAGAACTGTGGCTACTGCAACCTGCCCAACTGAAACTGCAGCTACTGCTGCCCCAACAGCAGATACTGCCGGTAAAACAAAAAATCAACCCACATCAGTGTCGGTTGCTCCTGTACGAAAGAGGAAATACACAAAGAAAGTTGTTCCTGTAGTGAAGGATGAGGATGAGGATGAAATTGAATCAGGGCCACCCGATGAAGGTCAGGATAAAGCAGGGTCATCTGATGAATGTCAGGATAAAGCTGGGTCATCTGATGAATCTCAGGATAAGGCAAAGCCATCCAAACCATCTCAGGATAAGGCAAAGCCATCTCAACCATCCCGGGATAAGGTTGTTCCATCTCAACCATCTCAGGATGAGGTTGTTGTCACACGATCCCTGTCCCTGAGTGAGCTGCGTGAAATTCGAAAAGATTTCAGCCGCCGCCCAGGTGAGCACATCATCACTTGGTTGCTCCGATGCTGGGATCACGGGGCCAGTAGTCTGGAATTAGATGGCAGGGAGGCCAAGCAGTTGGCATCCCTAGCTAGAGAAGGAGGCATTGATAAGGCAATTGGGGAAAAGCCTGAAATCCTCAGCCTCTGGAGGCGACTACTGTCAAGTGTGAGGGAAAGGTATCCCATAAAGGAATACATCACATGTCAAACACCCAAGTGTAACAACCTAGAGGCAGTTATCCAGCACCTGAGAGAATTAGCTGTACGGGAGGTAATTTATTATGATCTGGACAACCCACAGCTTCCCTCTGATCCTGATGACGTCCTATGCACCCCAGATATGTGGCGTAAGGTGGTACAAAGTGCACCAGCAGGGCACACCAATTCATTGGCAACAATGGACTGGAGTGATACATATCCACCAACCGTATCTGAGGTGTCCGGCCACCTCCGGAGATATCAGGACAATGTTTCTCTCTCTGTGATCGCAGCGGTAGAGAAACTGGTCAAGCGACTTGACGAAAATGTGTCCATCTCCCAACCCGTATGCAGCCATGTTGCAGCTATTGGGAGAAAGCGTCCATCGTCCCAGAAGGGAGGATACAGTAGGTACACACCGCGAGAGACGCTGTGGTTTTACCTGCGTGACCATGGTGAGGACATGATGAAGTGGGGTATGCAGCCCACCTCAGCCCTCCAAGCACGAGTAAATGAGCTGCAAGGTAAAAGAATTGCACAACGCGGTTCTGCCAGGAAGAACGCTGCACCAGTGAACAGCCAACACAGTCAGCAACAATAGAGCCCTGCCTCCAGCCAGGAGGAGGAGAGGGATAACCGTGTTTATTGGACTGTGTGGATCCGATGGCCTGGCACGTCAGACCCACAAGAGTACAAGGCTCTGGTGGATACTGGTGCCCAGTGTACGATAATGCCATCGAATCATGTTGGGACTGAACCTGTTAGCATTTTTGGAGTGACAGGGGGATCCCAACAATTGACTGTGTTAGAGGCTGAAATGAGCTTAACTGGGAAGGACTGGGAGAAACACCCAATTGTGACTGGCCCAGAAGCTCCATGCATTTTAGGTATGGATTACCTCCGTAGAGGGTATTTTAAAGACCCAAAAGGATACCGATGGGCTTTTGGAATAGCTGCTTTGGAGACAGAAGAAACTGAACAATTGCGTGCCTTGCCTGGACTCTCGGACAATCCTTCTGTTGTGGGGTTGTTGAAGGTCCAAGAACAGCAAGTGCCAATTGCTACAACGACAGTGCACAGGAGGCAATACCGTACCAACCGGGATTCCCTGATCCCCATCCATAAGCTGATTCGTCAACTGGAGAGTCAAGGAGTGATCAGCCGAACCCGCTCACCCTTTAACAGTCCCATATGGCCAGTGCGGAAGTCTGATGGAGAGTGGAGGCTGACAGTGGATTATCGTGGCCTGAATGAAGTCACTCCAGGTATGAGTGCTGCTGTACCGGACATGCTGGAACTGCAGTATGAACTGGAGTCAAAGGCAGCTAAGTGGTATGCCACAATTGACATTGCAAATGCTTTCTTCTCAATACCACTGGCACCAGAGTGCAGGCCACAGTTTGCTTTCACCTGGAGGGGCATCCAATACACTTGGAATCGTCTGCCCCAGGGGTGGAAACACAGCCCCACCATCTGCCATGGACTAATCCAGACTACACTGGAAAAGGGTGAAGCCCCAGAACACCTGCAGTATATTGATGACATCATTGTATGGGGCAATACAGCAGAGGAAGTATTTGAGAAAGGAAAAAGGATAATTGAAATCCTTTTAGAAGCTGGTTTTGCTATAAAGCAAAGTAAAGTCAAGGGGCCTACGCAAGAAATCCAGTTTTTAGGAATAAAATGGCAGGATGGGCGTCGTCAGATCCCAATGGACATTGTCAATAAAATTGCAGCTATGTCTCCACCAAGCAACAAAAAGGAAACACAAGCTTTCTTAGGTGTTATAGGTTTTTGGCGAATGCATGTCCCAAACTACAGTCACATTGTGAGCCCACTTTACCACGTAACTCGGAAGAGGAATGATTTCCAATGGGGCCCTGAGCAGCAACAAGCCTTTGAGCAGATCAAACGCGAGATAGTCCATGAAGTGGCCCAGGTAGATCTAGACTGGCAACGTAAGGGTGAATTATTCCTAGCTCGATGGGCTCATGATTCCTCAGGTCATCAAGGGAGAGATGCAACATATAGATGGGCTCGAGATCGAGGGGTGGACTTAACCATGGATGCTATTGCACAAGTTATCCATGAGTGTGAGACGTGTGCCACAATCAAGCAAGCGAAGCGCTTGAAGCCACTTTGGTATGGAGGACGGTGGATGAAATATAAATATGGGGAGGCCTGGCAGATTGATTACATCACCCTCCCACGCACCCGCCATGGCAAGCGCTACGTGCTTACGATGGTGGAGGCAACCACTGGCTGGCTAGAAACATATCCTGTACCCCATGCCACTGCCCGGAATACAATCCTGGGTCTTGAAAGGCAAGTCCTATGGCGACACGGCACCCCAGAAAGAATTGAGTCAGACAACGGGACTCATTTCCGAAATGCTCTCATAGACACCTAGGCAAAAGAGCATGGCATTGAGTGGGTGTACCACATTCCTTATCATGCACCAGCCTCTGGGAAAATTGAACGATATAATGGACTCTTAAAGACTACCCTGAAAGCAATGGGTGGTGGAACATTCAAACATTGGGATACACATTTAGCCAAAGCCACGTGGTTAGTTAACTCTAGAGGATCCACCAATCGACCTGGTCCTGCCCAGTCAAAATCTCCACGTACTGTAGAAGGAGACAGAGTCCCAGTGGTGCATATGAAGAGTATATTAGGGAAGACGGTTTGGGTCATCCCTGCTTCAGGCAAAGGTAAACCCATGCCTGGGATTGCTTTTGCTCAAGGACCTGGTTGTACTTGGTGGGTAATGCAGAAGAATGGAGAAGTTCGATGTGTACCCCAGAGGAATTTGATTTTAGGTGAGACTGGCCAATATAATTAATAAGGTAGAAATTGTATTATAATAATTGCTCTGTACATTCATTATTGCTATTATTGCTGTATGTTGTTGTATGTTGTACCAATGGAGTTACAGCCGGAGTCATACAAGTCAATGAAGGAAGAGTGCCACGATAACGGGACCAAGACCTGGTGTTCCAAGAACTTTTTCCTCCTTCCCTTTGAAAATGAACGTCTTTGATTCACAGACTATGAACATGGACCATGTCAGCTGTATCGGCCGAGAGCCCAAGATGCAACGATCCAATGGCGCATACTGACACCATGAGAGACTGTTACGAAGAATGAAGCCTGAAGAGCATCATGGACTAAATGTTCATTCACTCAACAAACTCAGAGGAATGGACTAAGGGAATAATACCTGTATGCACATATGTGCGGATACATGTGTGCACACATATATATGTGTCTGAAACAAGAAATGGTTGGATTTGGTCATGACGTAAATGGTATGGAATAAGGGGTGGATAATGTCCTGGTTTTGGTCAGGATGGAGTTAATTTCATTTGTAGCAGCGGATGAATGCTGTGTTTGAGAGTAAGATGGGAGTAGTGCTGATAACACCCTGGTGTTTCTAGTTGCTGTCAGACAGTCAAGGACTTTCTCAGCTCTTCATGAGAAAGGAGGGGCGAAGCCAGGACAGGTGACCAAGCTGACCAAAGAGAGTATTCCACGCCAGTTACGTCCTGCCCAGGATATCGGGGGCTGACGGGAGGAAGGCCTGGGGCGGCTCCGGGACGCGCGGTTCTTGGGGGACGGTCGGGTTCTGGGACGGCTCTGGGTGGCACGGCCTGAGTTGTATGGTTTGGTGAGAAACTGCATTGTGTATCAACAGCTTCATATATTTTGCTTTGAAGTCCTGTTAGTATTGTTACATTGTATCTTTCTGTTATCTTAGTAAACTATCCTTATCCCAACCCACGGGCCTCTTAATTTCTTGATTTTGGGGTTATTTGCCCCTTTCTCTTTCTTTTCCCTTCCCTTACTTCTCACCCCCCCCCCTTCCCCTTTCTCTGCTCTTTTCCTTTAAGGAGCAGGCAGCTGCGTGGATCTTGGCCCTTAGCCGGGTGAAACCACGACAAGATCCTAGAGCTTATATTCAGGAAAGTTGAACATTTATATTATAATGCAAAGATGACAATGGGGGAGGTGAGACATGTTAGGTTTATCTCTCTAAGGTTTTCTTGCACGCCAAGGCACTGCATGTTGGGGTGGGGTTTCTGAAAAAGTGGCTGAAAATATCATTGTACAATGTAATTTGCTTATGCTATTTTTTTATTTACATGGTGTTGCATGTCATGCTTCAGGCTATGAGCCTACAGATGGATTCATAGTAGATTTAGTTCACTGAAATGTCTAGTCTGGGTCATGTTTTTATCCTGGGACAATTTACACACATTAGTTACCTAACTGAAAAGTATGTCTTTCATTAACAGTTAAGAAAAGTTAAAAGCTCTAGAGTTAAAGTCTTTGTTTGAGGGGGTCAAATAAATACTTAAACTGTAACTGCAATTCATTACAGACACTGTCTTTTTGCTACCATATGAAAAACAGAAGTGTGGTTTTGGTTTTTTTAAAAAAATTCTGCTCATCTACATGCAATGCAGGAAGGATTTTATCTTATTTTTATCACTAAAATATCAGCACTGTGTAATGTTACGGCACCACACTGAATTTTACAGGGACCTGATAGCTTCTGTCACAGTCTTGGAGCAGATAGGAAGCAATGTAATGTGTTCAGCCAGTTGCATTGTGCTGTGTATGAAAGGCCAGAACCCTTCCTGACCCTGGGCCGATGGGATTCAACCTCCCTTTTATTGGGTTAATAAAACTACAAATATTGTCACTGGCCCTAAAAGCATTTGTTCATTTTCAAAGACCACTCACTACATATGGTTTGATGACCTTATCTGCCAATAAACTAACTCTACAGATTATTAATTATTATCAGAAAACCTTTATGTAGGATTTCAAAGCTGTGAATGATGCTCCACACACAGGAAAAACACAAGGAGATAGATTCTGACCCAGGATTTCTATTCTTTTTTTCTCTCTTGCCATGCTGCAGGGAATAACTGGCAGGGAGGAAGACAGTATTCGGTTACTCTTTGCAGTGTTGGCTTCCAGAACTCAACTTTGAGACAGCACCTGCCTCTGTAGGCATGCATGGGGTATACATGATGACTGCTGCAATGAGGCCAGTGCAGACTGTATGCTGGCTGCACTTGTGATTGCAATTTAAGACTCTCTGGCCAATACAGAATCACAGAGTCACAGAAGGGTAGGGGTTAGAAGGGACCTCTGGAGATCATCTAGTCCAACCCATCCAACTCCCCCCCACACACACACCATAGCAGGATCACCTACAGCAGCTTGGCATCACCCAAAACAGGCTGGGGACAGGTGCTAGCTCATCACAGCACCAGAGCTGGGTGCGTAGATATGGGATGCAACTGGCTGTGACAGATGTTGGACATCTACATGGGGCCAGGCTAAGGAGCAATAAGCCTGTGGTGTCACCCAGCAGACTTCACAGCAGTGTGGAGATTGTAACCTGTCTCTACTGGAGACTGTGTGGAAAATTCAGACACTTTGGTAAGGGGATGTGGGGCACATTAAAGGCCTGGAAAGGTTTAAACATGCTCCCTCCCTGAGTTGAGCAGGCTCCCTGTCTAACCGTACTGCAATTATCCCTTTTCTGTTCCTTGAAATATCTCCACTCTCCCTGCCTTTCCCTACCTTCATTTCATGCCACTTGGAGTAAGATTTATTTTCAAGCAGAAGTAGTGAATTATGGTCACGGTGCCGCAGCCTCTCAGACCCCATATATCACAGAAAGCTCTTTGCAGCGATGTATTGCTAAGAGTGTTTTTGCAAAAACTTGAGCTACTCCATGGGGGATTTCTTTACACCACCACAATGCAAAAAGTAGTTCAAAGTTATGGTGCTTGTATAGGTATCTCTTCTCCTCATTTCTGATTGTTCTGTTCAGACTGGAGGATGCATTTTGGGGACCTAATGGGTGTCAAACGAGTGGATTTCATGGCAATGACTCATGACCCCTGCCAAGGAGGAATTTTGGACAGAAAGATGTTTTTCTACTCTGAGAACCATTGAGGAAACAGCCCAGCACTAAATCTCAACTCTAGAGAGTCCCTTTTGGATGCCCTTGATGTATTGTTGTGCCTTGCCTAGTGCAGATCTCTTACTGACGCACTTCCCAGTTTCACAAGGGAAAAAAACAAGGAACGAGTGAGATAGTTCCCTGCTGGGCAGCTGCGACATTTGGTCAAATGCTGTGACCGTCAGGGTTGCATTCCTGCTGGCAGTCACTTTGCCCTGCATCACCTGGCTTTTGTGGCACAGAAGATCAAGCTCAAAGAAGAGTAGTTCTCTGTGAGGGTTGGGGTTTGTTTCATGAACCAGTAGCTGAACCTCACAGGTCACAAACTGGCAGCAGTAGCTGAACATCACAAGGTAAGGGCCTTGCCCAGCAGAAACATTCCTGACACCCAAACCCATCACACCCATCAGCATGCAGTGCGCTATACAGGTGAACCACAGGACATAGACATGTCATCTTTGTCTGTTGTTGACTTTTCCCCCAACTGCTGGATTCCTGTGGGATTCCACTGGCAGCGATGCTGGCCAGACATCTGTTGCTGCATTTGGATGGTGCAAGCTTAGCATGGCAAGCATCAGCTCTGCCCTGGTCAATGCCGAGGCTCCGTGTGCTTCTATTTCCATTTCCCTCTTAAACTATGGGCTCAGAGACATGGCCTTTCTCTTTGCTCACACATAGCTGGGAGATGTTCGTTCACAGGTCTAGCCAGACACTGCTTCCAGATTGAGAAAGAAAAAGGCTGAAAAAGAGCAGGGAATGGAGTTAGGTTATTGGGGAAATGTGGAGAAAATGCTTTAGAAAATTGTGGAGCCAGGTAGTGAAGGCCCAGGAAATAGGATTTTTAATTGTGGGAAACTTCTGCCTTGTACTTGAGTTTTCTTACTTTTTGCAAGCTGCAGCAGCATGGAAAAGGCTAACCTGAGTTTGTTGCTACTACAAACGAACCAAGCACCTTGCTTCACTTCAGTATAACTAGCAGCACTTGATAAAATATTCTGAAATGTTCTTTTTCTCCATATTGAGAAGAAACAGAGACTGGGAGTAACTTAGGTAGTAGCAATATAATGCCAAACATTTTATCTTCACTTTGTTTTTTTCACCACCACTTTTAACTATCTCAGTACTGCAAAGATGAAGAGTCAATGCCAGGTAGCCACTGGCATGGATTGCCCTGGTTAAACTTGTAGGAGAAAGGCATCCTTGCTACAAAAGACCATGATGTAGATTGCATTTCTGCTAAGTTCCCAGCAGAAAGAAGAAGCTGTATTTGTAGCTGAATCATTCTGAGAGATGGTCCAATCAATGCAATATTGCTGGGGAATGCTGACAAAGGGATTCTTGCACTGCATAATGGAAAGCACTCTATGGACACAGCAATTAGCCTGACATCTTCACCAGCATATGACTCCCTAGAAGGCACATTTCCAAAGGAGTTTGTGCACTATAGTGTTGTGAAGCTCTGGGTATTTGTTGTAGTACTTCAGTGGGATGACAACCTACTGTGGAAAAAAGTCTGGTCCTGTAGATTTAGCCCTTTGAGTATTTGATTCTGGGTCTCAGAAATATCTGTCAGCAAAGAAACAGGGAGAAAAAAAAAAAAGAGAGAGAGAAGAAAAAAGGTTGTCTGATGAAGTTGCATATCTGGAGAATGCCCAGCAGGGAGTCACAGAAAGATGCAAATCATATTCTTTATAAAAAAAAACCCCAAAACTCAAAAGAAAGATATTAATAATTGCAAACCAACCTCAAAAAGCTGAATTGAAAAATCAACCAACTGCAAATCAATTACATACAAATGGATAAAGCAGAGACAGAAAGATACTGGTCGGCTGGTTGGTTTGTTTTGCTTTACTGTCTCCTGTTGCAGTGGATATGTCATGCATATTAGCCCCAGATGAATTCATAATAATCAAGAAAGTCATGACATGACAAATGAATTATTAATGACAGAGCACAGAGTAGAAAACATCCCCTGAGCCAAGTGGTGGTGAGGGGTTCAGCACACTGCTTTTCCAGGAAAGAACAGGGGTTCACATATTAGTCTCGGCCTCTTGCTCCCCAGAGATCAGAAGGAAGGATGACCTCACATTGCTTGGTAAATGTCTGCAGGGAAGGCAGCTCTTGCCACCATTTAGAACAGCCTTTCTGCCTAAATGAAGACTGACCCTTCGTGGCTTCAACTACTGTTGGCATCTTCATGATTCAGAAAAATGCCTGAGCTGTACAGTGTCATGTAGAGGAAAATCATGGGACAGGAGCTCTGAGATCATTAGTAGACATTTAGGACACATCAGGAAAGACAACCCAAGCAAAGGTATCTGGTATGTCAATCCCAGTCTTACAAAAAAGCAGGCATTATCAAAGGAGCAGTTAGTTATCTGCTGCAGCAACCAGGTCCTTCACCAGATGCAAGAGCTAACACAGATCCAATCTGCTCTTCCAAATGAAGTCTACCATATTTCCTAACCTGGCTGTTCTCAGTGGGAGTCATGTGGCTTGGAGCTCTGTTTTCACTGATCCTTACCACCACCTGTGGGATGCAAGTACATTTGTACTGTGGGGCTTTTACAGGCTCTGGAGTTAGCTCAGGAAATGTTCCAAGAGCCATTGTGAATAAAGACAGCTCCATTATCAAAACATGTGAGGACTTGTAGAAGGCCAGCGGAGACAAGTCTGAAAGTTTTATTCTGTCACAGGAACCAGGGTGCCTTCCTCCTTGCATGACATCCTCATTCTTCCCCTTCCCAAGGGAAGAACCTAGGGGGAACTTGGCCAACAGTGGGGGAAGTTGAGTACTTTTGTTTCTTTGTTGGAGAGGTTTCTGTAAGTCAAGGAAAACAGAGATGCTGTCATCCCACATCTCACCTCCCTTGTATGCATGGGACTTCCTAGAGCTGTGTTAGGGAAAAGTATAGGATTACTTTTATTTTGTTAAATTTATATCTTATCTCCTGTTCTCTAAGGATTCCTCAGGTTTAGGTTTCCTGCATTCTCAGTAAGGAAATGAGTGTTTTGGTTTTTTTCTCCTTTCCCATTAGATTAAAAGAAGGGGAGGGGGGGAGAATTTCAAAAGGGGGGGGGGGGGAAGAAGGTAAAACATTGTGTCTGTAATACATGGGGTTTGATAGGTAGCAATGACAGACAGTTTAATTTATCTTATTAGCCACAAAAATAAAGATAATAGGTGATGCTCTGTGAGGACATGGGGATTGGTCTGGGAAAACTCAAGAGAGAGGAGAAGTCCAGAGATCTTGGGAAGGGAAAGAGGGGAACTATTCCCACACTGAGGGGAAAAGGGAAAGGGAATAGTAAGGTCTGTGGGTGGGGGATGCAGACTGGGAACTGTGGGGGAGCAGGCTGTGCCTGCGGCTCAAAGTCCTAAATGAAGGGACTCACGTTTCACTTAAATTGGAGAGAACAGCAGTTCTATTGCCAGTTAACTCGATACAGACATACTGTCAAAGGAATATTTGTGCTCATGGAAAAGCCCCGGTGATGGCTGCAGCTGCGTTTTTAAACAGGGCTCTGTTTCATCAGTGTGCACAGAGGGATGGCAGAGGCAGGAAGGATTCAGTTTAAAGTCAGAGGTGTCTCCCACTGTCCCTCTGATTGGTGCCTGGCTTAACCTGCATGCAACACTGTACCTGGGGCTGCCCCACTCCTCCCCTGTATGGGAGTCCTGCACCCCAGAGAGTTACAGCTCAGCAAAGAGCAGCTTTGCTTTGTTTAATTTGCACCCCACTGGTATTAATGAGTACATAATTTGCAGAGTGTTTGCCTCCAGACTGTCTCTGGGGCAAAGGCATATGACATGCGTGGGGAATCCATGGTGTGCATGGAGAATCTCTCAACCTTTGGTGTCGATGTGGGGAGGGCGGTACAGCCAGCCCAAGCAGCAGTTGGGTGAAATCCAACATGGGGGAAAGGGCAGCACTGCTTGAGTGGGGGCTTCTCTGACGTGGCTACCACTGATATCAGTTTAGGACAGGTGTGGCGAGAGGATAACAGGTGTGATTGTTCCCTTGGTTCTGTGCCCCATGAGACCAGGCAACACAAATGGGGGAGGCAGCTGCTCAGAAACCCTCCTGCCCTCCAACAAATCCGGCTGGATGCATGATTTCTTTTGAATGTTGAAGCAACAACCTAACTACTGTGACCTTTCCCCTGGCTTTTATACCTCCTGTGGGTGGGCAAGAGACATTACTAAACCCTGGGTGAGTGTGTTACACTGTTTAACTCTCTTCTGGCTGCACTCCTACCTCACATGGCAACAGAGAAGTCAGGGCTGGAGCAGGACTGACCAGGCAGGTTTGAAGCCTGAACACCAAAAGCTGGGAACCTGAGAACATTCACTCCCACAACAGGATCTCATAGCTCACATCTTATACATGATGTATTTTTCCAAGAAGGAAGTCTCCAGACAGATTCACTTACAAGATGTACTGAGTGGCTCAGGACACTTCAGGAGATGTAAAATGTTGCAGTTCTGTCTCAGTTCTCCTGGAAAGGGTTTGAAGGAACACACCAGGAATGTGACAAAATAGGTGAGGCTCCCTCAGTCTTTGCATGGCAGCTACAGCCCTTTCAAGTCATGGAGTCTAATATAGCAGCTAGGTCAGGACCATAATGCTCCTGGGAAAGTTCAAGGGACAGCCCTTTGTCTTCTTGTTCTGTCTCCTAAGCTCCTGAGAAACCTGCTACTCCTGGCCAGACTTGGAGGAGTTAAAAGGATCTATCAGGGCAGAGAGAGGAGTCCTGCATTACCAACAGCAGCCAATCCTGCACATCAGGGATGCAGGAGAAACTCAGAGTTACTGCCAGTCAGTTCAAGAGGGAGCAGCAGGCAGTCATTTTACTGCCTTTCATCTGGAGCTGTTTCGGTATTTGTATTTATTTCTCCGCTTTCTTTATGTCTTTCTCCCTATTAAAGAAAAAAAAGGAAAGAGAAAAAAAAGAAGGGATAAAAGAGAACAGCTCTTGTCTTCTATTAAATTTGAAGGTAAGGGATTCATGATGCAAATTAGCAATAACACATCAAAACAGAAATGATGATAACATCTAGTTAAGGCTGTTAAATTGCTCCTTCAGCTCTGGGGGTAAGAGAGGAGTGTGACAGTTCAGGAGTATGAAAAGGAGCTAAGATTTGTATTTAACTCACAGCTAAACAGCAGCAGAAATAAACACTCAGGAAGCAACAGGAAGGGCTGAGGGATGTCCCCGAGGGAACTTTCTGTGGGTACCCCCTCTTTTCCCACAGGTAGAGACAGAGGAGAAAATGTGAATTTTTACTGTTCAAACTTTCAACAGTAATGGGAAAAACTCATAAATCTAGCGAGGGTGTTTCAGCCTGCCATGAGCTCCAATTAAGGTTCCTGTCCCTTCATCACTCCGTTGTTCACCCTGTGCAGCATGCATTGATCTGGGATTCAGGTATGGACGAACGATCACTCTGCCATCCCCAGCTGCTTGCTGCTGGCTGCTGCCCGTGCCCAGGCTGTCTCATTATTGAACCCTCTTTTGAGGTGCTCAGATGGCTGGGTTGCCTACTGCACCATTATGAAAGCCACAGATCAAGAAAAATTATTGTGCTGAGCTATTTCCCCCTCCTTTAAGACCTATTTTCTCTCTTTGTTTCTATCTGTCATTTACTTCAGCTACTACTGAGTTGCCAGTACATTGTCTCTTCCCTGTCAGAGATAATCTGCATTCTTATGGAACTGTCTGTTTTTTCCCGTGTCTCATTTATCACTTTTACAGCTGCATGGCCAGCAAGACAAATGTTTCCATGCCCAATATCTAGAGCAGCAGTCTTCAACTTATTTGGCTTACAGATCCCTAGCATTTCTTCAGTAAATGCACAAACTGCTTTAGAGATTAAATTAACAAGCATCTTTCCTTCGATGCCTGTGAAACAGTCTACAGACCACAGAGACTTTGCCAAACATAGTTGAAAACCACTGCTCTAGAAAGACCCAAATTCCCTTCAGGCCTCTTCATTTAACATGTTCCCTTTTCCTTCTCATTTCCCCCTTTTACTTCTTCCTCCTTCCTTCACCTGGTTCTGTTTCTTTTCCCTCTCTCATACCTACTCTTTTCCATGCCTCCTGATATCTATCTTTTTTTTTTTAGCTCCATCATCAAAATGGTGGAAAACTAGGCACTATTAATTTGCTGGCGAGCATCTCCACCCGCTGCCATGCCAGGGGTGGTCCTGCTGCTCTTAGTACATATTTTCCATACTGAAAGATTAGTAACACATGCCAAGCTTTGTGCCTAAAGCAGCCCAGATCACACTAAGCACCGCTGGTCTTGGAACAGCAATAACTCACACCATTCAGTCCCCTGCACAGAAATGAGCCAAGCAAAAGGGTTTATCTTTGGGAGGGATTTTTAATAGGGATATTATTTTTCCTTGCCATAATGCCAGCCGTTTGTGGGATTTCATTAAACTCAGAAGTGAGACACAAGTGTAAGAAGATAAGATTTCAAGGGAGAATTGGATTATTGCTGAAGTTTTCCCTGAAAGACTCACGTACGTTAATATTTCACAGCATTAAGTGTATCTGCTTGGGTAAAAGTGGATCTGGATTGAGGTCCTCAGGGCTTTCAAGCTAGGAACTTCACAGTAAGAAGGGCTAATCTGGATGCAGTGTTGCTAGTCCAAAACATTTGGAAAAATCACATCAGTTCCCCAAAACCATGAGGTTACCTTTAAAAAAACCCTCAGATATAAAAATGTAATAATTTTCGGTTTCCTCTTCCTTTGAATCACAAGCAGGAGGTAGGAAGAAAGCCCGAACAGCTGTCCAACAGGACCCATTGTGAATGGGAGATGCTCAGCAAATCTGCAAGTGAATTGCCTCCCATAAAGGAATGATTGGAAAGGCGATTTGGCACCCAAATCTCTATCAATGTACTCAGCTCACCACCCCCCATGTCTCCACTCACAGTTGTGTGCAGGCTAGGTCTGCAGAGCTAGATTTGTATGTGTGTTCAGGTTATATTAGGTCAAGCCCAGAGCCTCATTAATGCATTTGCATAGTTTCCAAGCTGGAGATAGCCTGCACCCACACCTCTGGCCAGCTCAGCCTCTCCACATCTATGTGCAGAGATGTGCCCAGCAATGCCTACATGCTTTGAGCCATCCCACGTGGAAAAATGGCAACCCCTCCTTTCCTGCCAGCCATGGGAGATGCTCCCATGTGCTTCACTCCTGCCTTCTCTCCTCCTTTGTATGCTTTCTGTTCAGCTCTGCCTTTTTGTCATTAGGTAGAGCCTGGCATTAGAAGTGATTCTGTTTCAGAGGAGCTCCCCACAGGTCCAGAGATCCACACCAAAGGGAAATTCACAAGACTGCAGCTCTTGGCCTGTGACTTGTCAAAGACTTGCCTGTATGTGTTTAACTTTAGGCACTCTGAAGGCACACTTCAGGTAGCAGTGAAGTCAGCAGAACTGCTCACAGAGCACAAAGTGCAGTGCATGCTGAATACATTGCATGATTGGAGCCTGAGGCTATAGGGACTCTGGGGCAGGACTTTTCTCTTCGCAGTTATTTCCATCATCAGAATGATATCCCACGCAGACTATGTGTTTCTCCTGTCCCCAAAGCGCTTTACAAAGGAAATCAGTATCAGCCGCATTGTGCAACAGAAGAAGCTGAAGGGCAGAAAGAGCATAGGATACTGATGAGTCCTCTCATACATTTGCCATTTAAGCCCTGTTCCTGCAAAGTGTCCTGAAATTTGGAGGTACAAGGTGCTCTAAAACATTGCCATACTCCGAATCTCCCTTGTCAATATGATAGATGCACTACAGCAAAACACGGTCTTTCGTAACAAGAAATGTTTTATTCCATGAGTGATCCAGCTCAAGAAGCAAGCCAATGGTCTGGGGTGCCAGGCCTTTAAATTTGCCAACATTACACATCATGTCACTGCAAAATGGCCTCTGTCACTGTCAAAGCTTGGGAATACCTGTAGTAATTAAAAACAAATAAATTACTACACTAGATTTCACGGTCTGTTCAGGAAACAAGTGTTTCTGATCTGTTTTGGATTTGTTTTTTCTCTTGTTAGTATGTTGGGTTTAACTGAACAGCTTTACAGCTGCATTGAGCAAGGCAATTAGGTTTTCTTCTATGTTTTTATATCTGCTAATCAAATTGATAATCCCTTTTCTCTATATTCCCCCCTAAAAAAAAAAAGAAAAAGGCAGGAGGCAGAGGTGTAGAGGTCCTCTCTAGAGATATAGAGGTAGAACCTGCCTTTCCCTTCGCAAGTCTGAGGAGGTGGTATTATCTGAACATACAAATCAGATTATGTACTTTATAGAAAGGTACATCTAGTCTATGAATAAATTTAGCATAAAATTTGCTGTTCTCCTAAGACTTCAGGAATTAGTAAAAAATCATTTGCTGACTCCAAACAAATAGTTATAGGTTTCTAAATAAGAGACCACATTGTCTTGGTGAAGTGCCTGGTGAAAAAAACCCAATTCCTCTGTCCTGTTGCTTGGAGTCATAATATTTCCACCATATGGAAAATCTTTTTAGGAAGGAATTTGTGTGAGTGATACTCCAGGTATGACTTCATAAGTGGTCAAGAAAAATGTGTGTTGGATTGTTATTAAGTTGGTGTTGCCAAGAACCCCCTAAGTTGTGGACTGGATTAAAAATGTCCTGAGATTTTTAAAGAGAAAGATAATTTTATATTTTCTGTACCTTTTTTTTACTATCTATCTCATTTAGGAGCTCTTCAGGTTTCTTATTTAGAGTTTATCTCATCATATGTCATAGTTTTATGCATGATAGTTGGGATTATCTTGTAACACAACAGTCTGGGGAGCCAAAGTTTGATGAAAGCCATCAGGTTTTCCCTAAAGTTGCCACTGCTCAGTCATTTGACAAGCTTTGACAGCAGGTTGAGGGAGGAGATCCTTCCCTTCAGCACTGGTGAGGCCACACCTGGAGTCCAGTTCTATCCAAGCTGTCCAGTACAAGAGAGGCATGGACATACTGCAGAGAGTCCAATCAAAGGCAACAAAGGTGATTAAGGGGCAGGAGCATCTTGCAGGTTGACCAAGTAGGTTGTGGAGTCTCCATTCTTGGAGCTGTTCAAAAGCCACCTGGACACAGTCCTGGGCAGCCTGCTCTAGGTGGTCCTGCTTGAGCAGTGGGCTTGAACCACGTGGCCTCCATAGGTGCCTTCCAACCTCCACCAGTTTGTGATTCTGTGACTCCCTTCTATTTTTCCAAGATGTGTGACCTAGGAGTCCTGGTAGCTGACAGGTTGGCCATGAGCCAGCAGTGTGCCCTGGTGGCTAAGAGGGCCACTGGGTCCTGGGGTGCATCAAAAGGAGCATGGCCAGCAGGTCAAAGGAGGTAATCCTCCCCCTCTACTCTACCCTGGTCAGGGCCCACCTGGAATATTGTATCCAGTTCTGGGCTTCCTGGTATAAAAGGGACAGGGATCTTCTGGAGAGAGTCCAGCAGAGTGCTACGAAGATGATCAAGGGCCTGGAGCATCTCCCTATGGGGATAGGCTGAAAGAACTGGGGGTGTTCAGACTTGAGAAAAGAAGGTTAAGAGGGGATCTTGTTAATGTTTATAAACATCTCAAGTGTGGGACACAGGCAGAAATAGTCAGCCTCTTTTCCATGGTCTGTGCAGACAGGACAAGGGGCAATGGCTTCAAGTTGGAGCACAGGAAGTTCCGCACCAATATGCAGAAGAACTTTTTCACAGGGAGGGTGACAGAGCCCTGGGACAGGCTGCCTGTGGCAGTTGTGGAGTTTTCTTCTCTGGAGATATTCAAGACCTGTCTGGACATCGACCTGTGTGACCTGTCCTAGGGAACCTGCTTTGGCAGAGGGGTTGGACCTGATGATCTCTGGAGGTCCCCTCCAACACCTACGATTCTGTGTTCAGTCATATTCAGGCAGCACAAGGGCCCTCCCTCCTCAGGCATCTTTCTATTCAGACAAGGCTAAAACTGTATTGTCCTCTGGTGCATTCAAGAGAATGCACTGGTATATTTAAAACTGCCAACTCATGTGGGTACACTTGTGCCAGGGCTGAATCTTTGTACTGCACTGTACAAAGATTCTGTTCTCCAGATGCAATAGGAATGATGTTTTTCTTCTTAGCTTTTAAGATCCTTGCTTCTCTACTCCTTTTGTATAAAGTTAAAAGGATATCATACACACTGCTTATTCCAAGTCATTCTCAATTCTGCTAGTACTGACAGCCCCAATTTCTTAATCAAGACAATAAGTTCCAAACAGTTTTGAAGCAATTAGAATCAACTAGAGGGGAGTTGAAATACTGCAACATTATAAGAAAAAAAAAAAAAAAGAAACCCCACAGAATTACCAATAGTGAAAGAAGTAACACTGCCTAAACAGTCATGCAGTGCTGGGTCTGTTAACTACAGTCCCAAATTCAACCAAACAGCTATGAGGGAGAGGCTGATTTAACAAATTCTTTTTTCCACTTCTGGGTTGATGTCATTGATGACATTCGGTCTCATGGTCACACATAAAAAGAAAAGAACAAAATAATAAGGGGTCTGGTTGGCTCTCAGTCGGGCTTACTCAAGATTTATGCTAGTTGTGGTAAGTTGAACCTTGCTATATGAGCTGAGATCACTAAATTATCTGTGCCCTAGAAAATGACACTAACAAGAAAAAGCTGTAACTCATGGTTTTCCTGTGTCAATGGTCTTCTAGAAAGCCCATTGCTTTCCTATGGACATACTTCTCATTGCTGTCAACAGATTGCAATAGGATATCACTTTCGTCTGTCGTTTGTCTACCTTTTATAACAGAGTAATTCTACCAGAGTCAACAAAGACACCCAAGAGAAACCGCAAATAGGCCTGAGGCATGTGAAAATAGGACCTGACTGGTAACCTCTGCATTACAGACCTGTCTGTAATCTCTATCCTACAGACATTTCCAAGAATTATGAGGACAAGCGTAACAATTACAGTATGTTGAAAAGAACTGGAAAGGGAAGTTTAATTTTTTTTTTAAAGGAAACCTGAGGATAAGTTTAGAAATTCTTGCTGAAGCGTGGGCTGTTTGCACACAGTGGAGTCCATATATGCATCACTGGCCATAGGGGATATGGCTGAAAGGGTTTACTGGCCCTAGAAAAAGGAACTACAAAACAGATCCTGCTCTCCTGTCCTGCTTTTCCTTTCCTCGTCTACTCCAGCTTCCAACTCTACATGAAACTATCCTAAAGTTAATGAGAAAACTCGTTGAGAAAAACCAAAGTAACTATTCTTCTGTCCATTCAGTGACCTGAATTGGTTTGCTGATGACTTGGAGAAGAGCTGGGGAGGGCACAAGGGAAGAGAACGGCAGGGACAGCAGGATTGTCCCTTTGGTAGAATCCATAGGGTCACTCACAGGAGTGAGTTAGTGGTCCATCCAGATTTACTGCCATGAGGCTCGATTCCCATGGGAGCAGGCCCAACCACACTGATCCGAGTTGAGTCTGCAAAACTTTGGCTCCAGCATACAATGTCTTCATCACAAATTACTTACCTGTAACCTTGGTTGCACTGAAACCAAAGGACCATTAGTGCGTATTTCTAAGGGACCCATCAGTAATTTGTGAATAGGATTACCTACGAACAAACAGACTCATCCTCTCAAACCATTGCCCCCCACTCCATGCTTACTAGAAAATACTTAAGTGCCACACTCAGTGAGCCACAGGCCTATTATTGTAGCTAATTGGAAATTCCCTGCTTAGTTTACTTAGTCCTTCCTGCAGAAAAAGTGCCTGTTCATCGAAAATAAAATTCTTCGAGACAGTTTAACTGCTATGAAGTTGCTGTGAAACCACTGATAGGCTTCCAAAATCTGCCTGAAAACTTCACCTGGCTTTCTACCAGCCCACCTTTCCAGCTGGATGTCAACAAGTCCCACTTTTCAGGCTTCCACCCTGCTTGACAGTTTGCTCTCCTGGCAGGCTGATAAGGGATGGATCCCAGACCTTGTCAGATACCAACCTTCCATGTTTCAAAGCCTCCAGGTCCCCATCTCCTTCTTGTCACAAAGGATTTAGGCTTTCATTGTTCCTGGACTTCAGGTATGCTGGGCTGGAGGTCAGCAGTGGAGCTGACAAGGAATGTAAACCTGGAAGCTCAGAATCTGGCCATTTCCAAACTCTGAGGCTCCTTATTCAGCAAATGCTATAAAGGATTTCTTGTTGTTTCCCCCCAGCAGAAATCAGATTCCAGTAGAAGTGAGATTGTTCTGGTTCCTGATCCGCTCACCTCATGAATTTAAAAACATCTGGCTTTCTATATTAAAAATGAAAACAGTACCCAAACCCCGACATATCATTTCTGAGTAGAGCTCTACCTACCAGTATGTAACTAAGCAATACAAAATGCAAACTCACAGAGCCCCTCTTGGGTAGAAGTCTCCAACTTGTCAGTGATTGTTTTTAGTAGTATTATAGTCCCACATTAATAATAATAACAACCATCATCATCTGTTTAAAGAAGATGGAGATTTCCTTTCAGAATCCACAGTTATATTCCCAATAACTGACTCATTGTGTGTCCTGCAATGATATTATTTTGCATCCACTTTTGTCACAGCACAATACTATTTATTGCAATTGCACAACTTAGGAAAAAAAGCCACAGGCTTTCCAGTTACTTATGGGTTTATTTTACTTTATCTTTATTTCTTTTTCTTTGATGTTACTGTGCTGTTAACACAAATACAGTGTTATTACAGCTTAAGCAAGACTCCTCTCCACAAGTTCAGTTAACAACAGCAGACAGCTCAAATGTGTCTAGAGAGTATTTTACCCTAATTACTGGAAAGCTACTCTTATATGAAAATCAAGACGATCAGAGATAAGCATGTGCAACCTCAGCAGTCTCCAGAGGGTTGCCTTGCTTGAAAGATGTCATGGTATCATCTGTATTATACAGATGTATTGGAAGCTCCATTTTAAATTCTTTAATATATCCAGAGAAAATATCTGCACCTAGAAAAGCATAATCAGATCAACGTACAATCCCACTACAGACCTTGTAAAACAGCTGCAACAAAAATGCTTTGTTATTTCTATGCCAGTACCTAAGACACCTGGATCCGTGGACACTTCAAGAATTCCAGCTTAACCAATATCACTGCTTGCATGAGGTCGATTGCTCAAGATATCTTCAGAGATGACTGCCATGAATAACAATCATGTAGTGACAACCTAAGTTATGTCTCTGACAGCGAATGCTTCAGTATAACAAAGGCTGAGACATAATGAAGCATTTGAGAAGACTGAGTTTGAACATAAGGCTGACAGTAAAAGTTTATAATGGAAGTAAATTACAAATCGGATTCAGCACATCAGAAATGTTAGTACAGTAAGAACAAAGAAGCCTCAAAAAGTCCTTCTGGGTTTGAGAACCATTTTACCTTTGCTGTCACTTCCTCTTGCAAAGAAAATTTCCCCTTCCTTCTGACTTTGCACCATGAGCCAGAGCAACAGATTTTTCATTCTGATGCCTTAATTCTTGTTTTTTTCACCTCTGTCTAAGCTTTGGTTTTCACTGCCACATCAACATCATCATTTAAGAAGAACTGTGCCACATACTACCATGCAGACACTTATTGCCTGCTGCTAAGATGGACGTTTCTGCATTGTGCGGCATTATCTGGTAAATGTTAAGCATCCTGGGTCCATTACATTGAAGATAGTATCAGAAGACAGTTGATTCACTTGACTGGGAATTCACTGGAAAGGGTGGGGACCAATCTGAGGGACTGTCAGCAGCCTCTGTATCTATGAATCTGACATATGAGATGGATGCGATCCAGATGCAGTATTGTGAAAGTATGAATAAGACTGGACCTTTGACCATGAGGATCAAACAGATTTTGCGACCCAGGCAGACTTTATTGAAAACAAAGCACAAAAGTCAGGATAGGGTGGTTTAGTGCCACAAAAGGCATGTAAAAATATGCCTAAACCATCAGCTGAACTGGGTGTGCACATCCAACTCCAGTGACACCTGTTACTGTAAATGCCAACAAACTCTTTTCTTATCCAGTGCCTGTCTTACCTGAGCCAATATGTGAAGAACTTTTTGAAAATGTGGTTAACACTTGACCTGGGCAGTACTGTAGTCATAAGTCTTAGTAGTTGAAGAAATACCAGCAACGTGGTGGCACCTGAGTCTGCATGTGGCTTTGAGAAGCAACAAAGACTGTTAAACACCTGTTGTATCTCTGGCCACTGAGTCTGGATCCAGCAATGGAGAGAAGGACCATCTTGGCAAAATCCAGTGATACAATGTCCACTGAAAAGGCTAGTAACCATCGAATAAACATGAGGAATGAGGACCACTGATAAAGAAATGTAATGGATCATTTTCTGCAGTAAGTTCTATACTTGGAGCTGTCTCAAACTGTTTTGCAGAAAAATGAGGATTTGTAGAAAAAGATTTATTCGCTGAAACAGAAGTTTGTGTTGTAAAAACATCAGTGTTCCTATGAAAGTTTTATCAGGAAGGTTTCCTAAGCCCAGAGTAGGATTTAAGGTCACAGTCAGGGATGGAGACAGAGCCAAAAGCCAGTAGTTGTGCCCTGATGCAGATGAGGAAACATAACGTGAATCTTGATATTTTATGATCATTTATGACAGCATTCCAACTCACTTTTGCTAATGAATTTTTAATATCTACATAAAGTGGAACATAGAAAAAAAACATGAACTGACTTCATACTGTCATTAGCTGTGTATTTTCCCGGTTTAGTCCAGTTTCACGTGTGTATTCTGAATTGGGTGGAAGTATAGGACTTGACTGTTAGTGTTCTGGTTCTTCATGTTTTGGGGAAATTGTAATTCTCAGAATATTTTCTGAGTTTAATCCTTGATTAAACTGGAACTGCACAGATAACATTTACAAACATAGTACTGTTAATTGCAGACTAACTTTCTCCTGAGCTCTTTGATCTCTGCACATCTCAAAGGTCAGCTGTGAAGGCTCTGAGAAGCATGGTGCTAATGACAATTTTTAATTCCTTAGTGGAAAACTTGCTTTATAATCCCTGTAAATGTTAGCTAATGACTATGTGAAACAGCAACAATAACATTATTTTAAGGGAGGACGTGACACTTCTTTGTTGTCTCCTATCACATAAGCTGTACTGCTGTGAGAGACTCATGTTACCATTCACATCCAAATGTTGGAGCAGATACAGTTTAAGAACACTGGTCAAGTCCTTAAATTAAATCTTCTTAGCTTGACCTAAATCCTCAGTCATGAATCATTTGCTCAGAAACCTGCAGACTATGAACAGAGAAGCATTTTGCACTGCTTTGGCTTGTTAAGGGAAGAATGAGAGAGAATAACTGTGTCCCTTTCTCCAGGCAGGTAAAAATCAGGTCCTTGTTGTCACCAAGGATTGTTTCACATCATGGTACCTTAGGGTGTCTATTCCAGCTCCTCAGTGTCATCCTCTGAGGACTGTCTAATATGTTACACCAACACTGCCACTTCCCTCCCTGGAGAGTTGCTCCAGGGAAATTATTTACGTTCTTAGATTCTCTTCAGCAGCTAGTGTTCATCATCCCTGCCATTTCATCCTCATCAGTATTACCTTTTGTTAACTGTGGAGATATAACTCTGATAAGGCTTCAGGAAGATGTTACGTCACAGATATGGTAAAAACCTGGACAAAGCTTATCAGTTATTAGATAAGCTGCTCACTATACATGTGTATAAAATTCTCCCAGAGTGGGGCCAACAGACTGGGAGAGAAGATATTCTCTACTGACACCAGAGTCAACCTGTTTTGTCTCATAGCTGTGGCGGCTGCCAAGAATCCTTTATTCAGATGAGTATTTCTCTCCCCTTTAATACCTCTGGGCTGTGCCTTCATAAACCATGGAAGTAAAATGTGTCTCGATCCCCAGAAAAGGTTTAAAGAAGAGATTCATGAAGTGTTGCTGGTGGCTTATCTTCATTTATCACACAAAGGAAAGTTGACTCTGTAGCAAGTTATTGCAGCGTGGGTCATAGCTGAGCAGAGGCACATGGGCTGTACACAGCAATTCCTATGAGCATCCCTCTGCTTTCCAGGTGCAGGAAGGACCAGGAAGTTCATGGAGCTGCCTCATTTTCTCTCCTAAAAACCGGGTGAGCACATGTCTTTCCTCTCTCTAGTTCCTCTGAGCTGTCATCGGTCTCTTGGCTGTTCAGCACTGAATCTGGTTCCCCTGAAGCTTAAGCCTTCACTTTTCTGGCAAGGCAAGTATTTATGACAAAGATTACACTTAGTGTCTTGTTAGAATAATGAATAGGGTAAACAGTGGGAGATAATTTATGCAAAGAGGGGTCATTGTGTCAGTCTGAGGAAACCAAGGAAAACCTCAAGTATGTTGCTTCTCAGACTAATAAATCTTCAAGTTGTTTCTGCTATTATCTTTAAATGCATATTATGAATTCATTTCTTAAAGAGGCTGTCCTTTGTAAATCTGCACCTCTGTATGTATTCCAGGAAATGGGTAACTTATAATTCATAAGATCTTTGCATCCTATAAATACTAATTCTGTGTGATATAATGAGGTCCTGACTGGGTATTTACATAAAGCCCAGTTCTGCCTTCTGGCACCTTTACATAGTAGTTTACATTAACGGTAATGTAAGCCCTTCATATCCATTCAAGACCTTAATATAGCCCTAGGTAGTATCACATCATTTCATGGTAAATTATTTCTGTCTTTTAAGGCACAGAGCAAATTACAGGTAAATTATTAATAATAATACTTAGATCTTATCTTCAAAGCACTTTACTAACATTAATTAATTCCTGTGCTCCTCTGAGGTAGGTAGCTGCCTTATTACTTACATTCTTTACAAAAGGGGAAATTAAGACAAAGGCAGGGAGAGAACCGCCTGCAGCTGCTGCTGGCTATGGGATGCAGACTACCAGGCAGAGGCAGATAAGCATTCAGGAGCAGTTAAAATGCTTTGCCTCCAGCTATTTGCTATCTCCTCCTGCAGCAGGTTGCTGCTTCTGTGGCAGACAGTATGACAAGGTGCTCCAGTCCCTTCTTTTTCAAGTCTGGCACCTTTAGTTACATGTACCAGTGGAGTGTGTTGGGGAAAGGAGCAAGGGGTTAAGCTAAGTTTGTTGAACCTTGATCTGAGGATGGTTATCTGCACTAGCAGAAAGAAGACAGCTGGGGCACTGCAGTTTTAAACCATTATAGCAAGACTTATTGGAAGTTCCTTACCTGCTGGCTCAATTTCAAATGTGGAAGTAGAATTTCAGCCAAAAGGGGAACAAATCAGATGTTTAAAAATAATTTGTTTGCCTTTTTTTAACCTTCCAATATTTGTTACCTGGCTTTCAAAAATAATCTGAATTGTATGTAGGTTTTAAAAATTATTTTATGATATTAACACCAGCTAACATTAATTCCTACTGCTACTGGTTTTTCAAAGCATGACAGCAACTGGTCATTGAAATCATAGAATCACAGAATGGCTTGGGTTGGAAGAGACCTCAAAGCTCATCTAGTTCCAATCCCCCTGCCATGGGCAGGGATACCCTGCACTAGACTAGGTTGCCCAAAGCTACATATCCTGGTATTTGTCTGTTTTCAGTTATTACAGGAAATTACACTGAGCTAATTAGAGTATCTTACCCCGTTAGCGAATTAGATTGACTCCTGGCTTCAATGATATCCAGCTTTATTTTGCTAAAATTAAAATAGAACATTTCAACTGTGATGTTGTCATGAAATAATGCATACACAAAACAGAAATATGAAAAATGCATAGAAAAGTAATATAGATATAATTTTCAAGTTTCAAGCTGAAATTCTGAAAAAATTCTAAATCCCTTTTTGTTTTAGAAATGTTTTCTCTTACAGGAATTCCACATAACCTGGTACAGTTTTGCAAAAACTAAAAATAAGCTTAATAGAAAAACTTTCTGTTCTTAATGAAAACTGTCTGAGAAATGTTATCTAATCAGCCTGAGTACTGATAGCTGCCAGAATTCTGCTCAAACCTCTACAGAAGGCTTTGTTCTCCTTTGAAATTACATGTCCTTCTATCACCTCCTCCCGTAATGAGCAGTGCCCTCAGAGAGTTCTAATATGGCCACAACTCTGAGGTAATCTTCTGGCAGGGCTGTATTTATACCCCCCCCCCAAATTCATCTATGGGCAGGTGCAGAAGCAGAGCTCCTGTGTTTTGCAGTCAGGAGTGCTGCTGCACCCATTGCCCTCTGTGGTACAGTCTGCTAACATCCAAACCATGGGCTGGAGATGCCCAGCTCTGTCTTTTGGCAATGAAAGATGCCTTGGACAACTTTGGTGGCCCCCTAAGTGTCTAAAGTTGGGGCAGCTTCATCGCAGTAGCTGTGCAACTGAAGCACTTCCATTCCTCTCTGTGGCCATGGGGGGAATCTGGAAAGTCTTCCCTGAACCAGCAATGGATATGGCTACCTGTGTAGAGTGCTCACTCAGAAAACTATTCCAGAAAGTCCAATTGCTGATAGATATCTGCTAATAAGTTATGTTTCTGAGGGTCAGCAAAATCAGCCAAAATAAATGGAGATGATCCCAATTGGACACAAATAATTATGGATCTAGGGAGCACCTTTTTTCAGGTATTAACTACTTTGAAGAGTGTGATTTGCTAGTTATTCCAGCTTTAACTAAGGAAAGCATGGAGTATATGTCTAAATCTATCCCTCTCCAAGACAGGCTTCAGACCATGCCCAAAAGCTGAAGGTCTATCTGTTTGGAAGGAGGCACAAGAAGCAGAGCCAGTAGGGAGAGAATTCCTCACCTCCAGTGTCCCTGGCCCAGACAGGATCCCAGGACTGGAGACGAATCACTTTCAGCAGAGAAAATATAAGGATTTGGGGTCAGGACAAGGCACCCCCTATTCTGTCTACTTGCACCCTAAAAATGACCTAGCAGCAAAGCAGACAGAGCGTGCCTGATCCCTTAGCAGTTGTTCTATTTCCTATTTCACCAGAGTCCAGGCTGCAAGCAATGAAGAGAATACAGCCCTGCTGTTATTCTAAGCATTTTTTTCTTTTCTTTTTTTTTTTTTCCTGGGCTTTGGTTGTTGGGTTAGGTTTTCATTGGGGTTTTTTTACTTTTTCAGGTTTTATGCACCAGGAGACCTTCCCATACTTTTTATTCCCTCATTTTAAGGGGAAAGCATGTGGCTGTTGCCTGCATATATACTCAGTGCCTGTAACTACCACTGGGAAAGAGCCAGGAAGGGGGAAAAAAACCCCACAAAGTTTTAGTTTCCTCACACTCTCAAGAACACTTTAAAAAGTATTTTTATATGACAGGATTTAGGACTGTTTAAAGCCATCAGCTACAGACTGTCAAATAAGGGTAGTGAAATTTCAGTTTCCCCATGTGCTATGCTCAGGCCACTGCAGCAGTGGGAGATTGGCTGCCTGCACCAGGCACACCAAGTCCATGGCTAGATAGGTAATGCAGACACCAAATGAACATAGTTTAGGTGTCATCATCTTCCACCAGCTCTGAAGTTTAGTTTCATTACATACTTTTTGCTGGTGTCTACAGCCAATCACACCACCATCACCCCCTTGCCTTTACAACTTTTTTTTTAGTTAGGAAATACATGTTTTCTTGGTGATTACACAAATCACATGATTAAATGTTGCTTCTAATATTGAAACTGGATTGTTTAGCTCTGGGTTTCTCATAACACCATCCGAAATGAAAGTCAAGCTTGGTAATGTGTAGTCCTGAATTTATTATTTTTTGCCAAATAGCTTTAAAACCGTGTACAAAATCCATACCAAATCGTATTTACTTCTCTGCAGGTTCCAGGCCTCTGAGGGGTGTGACAGATCTCAGCCAGACAACCCAAAAGGCTGACTAGCTGTCCACCTACATACTCCAAGATTTTTACAGGGAGGAATAAAGACAGACATCATTCCATCTATATTGAAGCTGAAGCTAAGTAAAAAGCTTTATGAATCAGTGTAGCTATCCCTCAGAGTCACTTCAAATTTAGTAGTACCTGAGGTATTAAAAGCCAGATCAGTAGTTGGAGTCTCAAACAAGTCAGGAAAAGGTAAATTGCTGAGATGTGAATCCGTATAATATCCATTTGATGCCCAGTATGTGGGCTGCTCTTGCACGGCATTGAAAAGAATAAATAGCAGTCACCTAAGATAGAGAAGTAAAGGCACATGGCACAAGGGAAGGAAATAATCATCCCAAGTCATTCTTTAGCCTTATGTTTATGTTTTGGGGGTCCATGTGTACACGAGAGTAATTCTGCCTGGAAAACGCCCTATTCTTGACCAGCCCATCCTGTGTAGCAGATGCCAAAAAGAGCTGTGCAAAGTCAGCTATCCCACGTGGCAAGCCATGGTCAGAACTCAGATTTATCTCCCATTCCCAATCTCAGGTGAGACTTGAGTGCTGGCAGCCTAAACTTCTCAGGACAGCCCTGCTTCAGCAAATGAGGATGTGCAAGTGGAGGGAGAAGAGAGGGCAGTGTGGCCAGGCTCCTGACACACTCAGGCAGGATGCTCTGAACCACTTCCTGGCAGCTGAGATAAGTTTGGGCAAAATAGCAGGGTGTGTGGAGCCAAAGCTCAGGGCTCAAGCCTAGGATGAAAATACAGTGTAAATATAACCATTCAGAGCTGCTAGGCATCTGGTTTTCTCGGGAAGTGCCAACAGCACTGCACTGCACAGTGCGCAAAATCTCTGAGTGCAAGTATTGGAAACATTTCAGGGGCATTAGCTGTGCTTGTGCTGAAAAAGCAGGGAAAATTGGGTCAAGTAGAGCTCCTGCTGGAATGAATATCAAAGCCAGCATAGGCACTTCTGAACTACACTATCCTGTGCCACATGGTGGTTTCAATGTTTTGTTGCCTTGTCGAAGTTGCAGCCTCATGCTAGCAGCCCACCAAACCCTCCGCAGAGCATGGCAGCAAAGAATGAGACCCCCCCGGAGGCATCATAAGAATCATCCTTTTCCAGCCTATAGTCTACAGAGCTTCCAGCACTGAGTGTGGGAGATAAATCAAATGGCCATATACTCTGTCTTGAAAAAATAAAATAAAATAGTTGGTTCAGAAGCTAGAAGAAGAGAACCATCCTATAATAATAATTAAAAAAATCAACCTTCCCAGAAGGGTTGTCTTTCCCAGAGTCACAGTTTCTCTCCACTCCTTCACATGCTACAAGCCTTCAAGACTACTGACTTCTCTCTCTCTTTCTTCCCCTGCACTCCCATTTATATAAATATTCCTCTCAACTCTCTTACATAAGAACTTATTTTTTATCTCAAGCAAGGTCCTATTTTCAATCATATCTGGGTCCTTTTACTGCCATAAAACTCTTCTGATCAGAGATACACTAATATAGCCACCCTCCTTTGGTTTATTTGCTTTTCTCTTCTGGCTCGACAGGGTGCACTGAGCTACATGATAAACATTTACAACCAACATTAGAAAGGAAATGAGGACTGTAATAGAGTCTCGCTTTTTGTCTTTCGTTCACATTTAAGACTGCAGCAAATATGATCCAAGCTGCAGGAAATAGAAACCAGGGTACTTTGGTGGACTGGGTCCCCAGCTCACCTTTACTTGGTCCCTAGGTAGGGTCAGCCCCATTCTGTACCTCCAGTGGTACAGAATTTCTCACCTTCACTTCAAAAGCTATGTGAGGGGGAAGAGCTGTAGGCAATGAATAAAGTGAGGGGAGACTTCTTGTTCCCATGTCCAGTACACGCTAACTTTATTCTTCTCTTCAGTGCATCCACCTCTATTGCCACCTGCTCCTTCGGTGACATTTCTCAAGTTTCTGAATTGCCCTCAATTCCCAGGTTTTGTTGCATGGAAGCCTCCAATGTAAAAGGGAATTAATAACAGCACACCTGTGACATTTACAGCTGATATCAACGCCTGTGTTGTAAACACCAGAGAAGACAAGCAGTGACAGAAGGGAATGGTGGCAGGGGCTGGCAGTGCTTTCTGAACACCAGCTGGCAAAGAGTCAGCGATAGTTTTCCCAGTGCTCAGCACCCATCATCACCTCCTTCTTCAGCTCCTGGTGAGTGTGAAGGGTCAGGAAATGAAGGGAGGCAGGGGAGCACAGCCAGGGCAAACTGTAAAAGCAGTTTCCCTAGCTTCACAATAGATTCAGCTCTGAGATGATAATGACTATGTCTAGCGGTTTATAAAGCTAGAAAAGGGAATTGAGTCATCTCCAAGCGTGTCCCTAAGCTTTGGAAGAGAAGCTTCATTCAAGGTGGTTTTGTTTGTTTTCTTTTCTTATTGCTGTGAGATTAGAAGCCTCAGTATTTGCTGAGGAAGGGCGAGAAGAACAGTCAAACAATAAAAACACGATTAGATCTGACTTGGGGAAGCTCAGGTGATGATGGTAGGGCAGGGAATCATCTGGGATGTTGGAAAAGTATTGGAGACAAGAACTCAGAGAAACAATAATGCCAAGTGAAGCTTAGAAGGAGCAGTGGGCTGTGAGTAGAAGAAGAGTGCCAGGGAGGAAGGCACTTACAAGTACTGATGGACCAAAAGGTGCTTAGTAGTGAAGTGGGAAAGGCCCTTGTAGTTGGACCAGGTCTGGTGCTGTTAATGTATGACTTTTGCTGTCCCCCAGGTTAGCTGGGCACCCCACATCTCAAAGATGGTCTACTATTTTTTTCTCTGTTTCAAAACCTGTCTCTCAGTAGTGGGGTACTGAATTCATTTTTGGAGACCATTTCCTTCCCTCAGTAGTAGAGTTGGAAAGTCTGTCCTAACCACGAAAGACCTGTATGTTATAGTGATACCAGGAGAAAAAAAATCTTTCAATGATCTTAGAAGCTGGAAATATCTGAGAAGATAATGGAAGATCACACATAAAGCTCAAGGTCTCTTCATCATTCGTGCACCCTAGCAGAAACTGGGAAGAAATTGCATCTGTAGTGAAGACCATGGACATTATATTATATTTTTTTTTTTTAATTATGAGGAATTTGTGAGGAAAATGGAAGAAACCCTATCATTTGGAACTACTTGAATAAAGTATTAGTTAATGAACCAAGAACAGTCCTACATTAGGACTGGGTTATTATTTAGTCTCTTGTCTTCTACAAACCGGTAGAACAGATCTGTTTGTTCTTTAACCTCTTGACTCTACAGAGTCACCTCTCCACCCCTTTTCAACTGCTGTAGTATTACTGACTTCAGTGAAACTAGGCCAGTTTTTACCATCTGGATTGTCCCATGACTACTTCTGGAAAAGGACTCTTGTCTTAAAGAAAAAAAGATCCAACATAGGTTTATTCTTCAAAAATTACTTTTTATTATATATATATATTAGATTCATGTGCTGCTCTCACCATGACAAAGGCAAAGGATGAGAAACAAGTCTGCATGTGCAGAGTTAAATCAGTGTTGCAAATTGCAGCACAAAATTGAGGAATAATAGCAGAATCCCATTCCAGAATAGGTAAAGACTGAGAGGGATCCAAGATACTCTGAGACCCATGTCTGTGACAGCTACACAGAGGCTGCTCTCAGGCATATTTGCAGCTGTAGGTGATCAAATGATGGGTGAAGTGTGTCCATTTACTTGGCAAGTGGTCTTTAATTACAACCTATTGGCTATTGTCCGCTTGTCCACTTGATTTCTTTTAAACCCCAGTGGAAGGTGGGGTGATGGTCAGTCAGCACTGAGCCAAGGATGTGCAGACTTCAGGCAGATATCGAAGGAAGAAAGGCTCTGCAGGACACACTTTATCCGACGCCAGAGGCAGGAGTGAGGACAGGCTGCTCAGCCGCATGCTGTACAGCAGGTTCCTGTCTTTACCCTTGAGAATGGTTAAAGCCCATCATGCCCTTGAATAGCATTAAATTTACATGATTTAGGAATACAGCCTTCTTGGCAGACAACATCAATGAGAAACTGAAAAAAAAGAGAGGCTAAGGGCATTCCTAAAGCACTATTTCAAGGCCTGAAGACAGGTCCCCTAAGGAGAAAAAATTCTTCAGGCATTGCTTGGACATCTGCTCAAGTCAGTCCCCCAAATTTCCCAGTTTTCTGTGGCGAACTTGTCTTGGAAAGCCTTGCTGAGAAAAGAAAAGCTGCAAACAGTGCAAACTGTCCCCTGGCAGCCCCAGAGGAAGCTACACACTCAGTGAGTACCAAGGCATAGTTTGAATTTGCTCATACCAATCCAGCTAGTGTGACTCTCTCCTCCAGAAGGCAAAAGGAGGAAGCAGAAATAGCTCTCCTTTCTGGGGGGGGGGGGGGGGGGGGGAAAGACGAAAAAAGACACAACCAAAAAAAAAACCCAGCATTTGAGAAGGTTTCAAAACCTTCTTAGAACCACAAAAGAACCTCTTTGAAATTTCAAAGTACAGATGTCTCCAGGCTGGCACCTGCTATTTACATGTAGTACCTGAGCATCCCATTAATGCAGATAGTGGAAATAGAGTGTATAATATTTTGTCACAAAGCAGAACAGGCAGCAGGCTTGAAATTCTTTGAGCCAGCCATAGAAGTAGATAATTGGCAGCTGGAAATGGAGTATTTCCATAACTGCATCACTGCTTACAAAGAATTGGTGGCTTTTCACCTAGTATTTAAAAGACCAAGGATGATATACACCACAGCAATCCCCACCATTGTGGAGCTGAACCCTGTTGGGATTTTCAATGGGAATCACACATAGCAAAGGAAACCTGCAAACAGCATCAAAGATGCAGGAGAAATATAAAAATGCAAAGGTATGCAGAACACTCTCTGCTCATGGTCCTGTCTTCTCTCATCCATACCTTGCCTTCCTCTGTTATATTCTCCAGATCACAAGAATGTCAAGAAAAACCTGTCTACAGAATTGATACTACTGTTTTGGGGATTCTTAAATGCAATAAGAAAGTATTTGTGCTGCATTTATTTTAACAGAGAACCAGATATTACATGGGCTCCAGGGGTTTAATTTCCCACTTGCCCTCTGATGGGCAGTGGAATAAGAGATGACATAGGACATTTACCAATCCTCTGTAGATAAATAATTCTCCAGGGTTATTAAGATAGTACCTTCCACTGGAGGCAAATTCATAAGTTCATGAAGTTTGCTTTTTTATATCCATTTTCTAGTCTGTTTTAGAGACGGTAAGACTACAGAGAGGGAGCAACTGAAATTGTGCTTTCCAAAGAGGGGACGTATTCAGTCTGGCTGACAATCCAATCTACTCTTCTCCAACCTTTCAAGTTCAGAATACAGTCCCAGCTCTACTGAAAGAGCAATACCCTGAGGCATATTGTTATTTATGGTGGGAAAGACCTTTAAGATCATTGAATCCAACCATAAACCTCATGCTGCCAAGTATCACTGAAATTTGAATGATTTAGTGCAGTGGGCTGGGGGAAGGTCTGACAATAACATTTGAGGAATTTCATACCTGAGACCTTCACCCCTGGGATGGCCGAAGAGAGAAGCCTTGCGCTGCTGGCACAGGGACAGGGTGGAAAGTCTCTCATAGGAGCCTCTCAGCAGCTTGCACATGCTCCTCAGGCCTTTGCATCTCCTGTCTTGTGGGAGCTGACCAAGCTTGCCTTCCCAAAAAAATTAAAACCTGTGCTACAAAATATACACTAACAGTGTTATTAGGTTGTTTACACCCTCTGAGGCACAAAAACTTCAATCTGGACCTGAATCCTGATGCACTGTGAGAGACCTCTCCCAGGATTCATCATTCATGTTTCTTTTACAGGTTTTGCTGTACAAGTTCAGATATACAAACCTATGCCAGGTCAAGCATGTGCACTCAGCAATCTCACATGAGATCTCAGATGCAAACTTTACTGTAATATGCACATTTCTTATTCTTCTGCCTCTAATGTTGAAATTTATGCACCATTTAGAGTTGCCCCTGGGCGTATAGCCAAACAGGCTCAAAAAGCCACGTCATCAAATTTAGGAGTTTCTTCTTTTTCCTCCTGGGTCATTGCAAGCAGGGGATTGAGCTGACAAGTAGATGTAATCCTCTAAATGGCTCCCTTACCCCTTTCTTTCCTGGTGGCCAGTTTTGGGTCCTTTCTGCATGGAGAGAGATGTCTTTTGCTATGTAGTCTGGAAGACCTCTTGGACGGTCACTTTGTAATTGTGGTTGGCAATGAAGAGGTTAAACAGATCGACAGGGATCTGGCCAGGTGGCCAGGTCTGACTGAGACTCTGAGGCAGAAACCAGGAAGGAGGTCTAGCACCAGGACTGAAGTGAAAATGAAATCTATTTTAAGATGCTGTTTTTCAACTGTTTTTCTTTGAACTGATGTGCATTTTAGTCAAGCTGAAATTGGTTATGAAGTTACACAGAAGGGGAAGGGGGAGGGGAGAATGATTTATTTACTTAAATACAAGAAAAGACACATACCTGCAGAGTTTTCTGACTCTGCACTCGGTCATGTGGGGATTGTGTCTACAATATAATTTGTTGGGAAAAATGGTTCCTGGAAGTGGACACACAGAGCTGTCTCCACCACTGAGGCATAAACTGGAAGAATGGATCGTGATAATATTGTAGGCATGTGCGTATGAACACTCAGGTGCATTACACAGCAGCTCTTTGTGCTGTGCAGTCTCACTCTTGTTCTTTAATTTCGTCTTCTCTTTTAATATACAGCCCCCCTATCTCCTCCCAATGAGCTGCCCATGAGGACTGAATGGATGTCCCATAAAAAAAAAGCCATGAGTGAATTATTGAGTAGGAGCCTCTGGGATTAAAGTTAATCTCCTTTAGGCAAAGGCAAAGACCTTCCCTGTGCAGTAATATTTACCACCTCAGGGAGCCAATTCTTCAGGTTCCTTTATGGGCACTCTTGTACTGGCATGCTCGCTCAGACTAATGGAAGTCAAGAGTGCTGCCTGAGAATGTGGTGCACACCTGCCCACAGAAAGAGCTGCAGCATCGGCCTCATTGCTGATAACGCACTGCCAGAATCTGTTCAGTGGCCACATCTGTGTTTTACCAATGGGGTGGGTTTTCTCTTTGGCTGGCTCACCACTCTTTCAAATGCTCCTCTCTAACCAAGAGAAACAAGGCTGCACTGTGCCAAATGCTCGGTACTGCACACTGGATGGTGGAGCGCTTAACACACCAGCCTATAATTAGACAGATTTCAAAGCCTTGCTTTTCCTTCTCTTTCTCATCCTTCCCCAATAAACCCACTCTCTCCTTTCTCACTGAGGGGAACCAGCGCTGTCCTCCAGGCATGCATTACTCCCCATTAGTGTCAGTGGGAGTCAGAAGAGCGCATCAGGGAAGGAACAAACCCTTAAGGGAAAGAAACCTTTGACGAAATCCAGCCACCCCATGCTAGGGCTCTGTATGAATTCTAAGCAGTTGGATCTAAAGGAAATGAGGGCATATTTGCCCAAGAACTTCTCTGAAGTACAGAAATGTCTGTTTTACTCTGTTGGCTCTGTACGTGATGAAAACTTCAGAGAAGGCTTGCTTATGAGCAGTACCCAGCAAAATGGCAACCTTATCCTACTCCTGCTAAAAACTGCACAAACTGTAAAAAATACAGTTCATCCCTTTCCTGGGGTTTTGTTTTATTAACAAATTTAAATAATAGTTGAACTTCTCATCTGACCCACCTTGCAGTCTTACCTGTTCCTATGGTTACTCTAATAGGCCCTCTGTGTACTAAGATATATTTTCCTTCACCCAGACAGTGATTTCCCTCTGTTATAGCCAGAATAAAGTGTCCTATTCCAACCAAGTCAGCAAGTGATAGGCCATGGTCTTTTCTTGCTTTGCCTCCAACACCTGAAGGAGGTCAGGTCACAGAGGACCATGAAACAAGCCAGCACTGCACTAACAGAGAAATATGTGTATAGTTATAGTCAAAGGAATTGTCCATTGTAGTTCATTTTGGAATGGGAAAAAGCTGATTAAAATATATCGAGTACACCTTTAGTAAGGTTGCAGATACTACCAAGTTATGTGGAAGTATTGATTTGCTTGAGGGACAGACTGGATTGATGGGCCAAGGTCAACTGTTTGAGGTTCAATGAGGCAAAGTGTCAGGTCCTGTACTTGGGTCACAAGAACCCCATGTAATGCTACAGCCTTGGGGAAGAGTGGCTGGGAAGCTGACAGGCAGAAAAGGACTTCGGGATTTGGTTGACCAACAGCCGGCTGAATATGAGCCAGCAGTGTGGCCAAGAAGGCCAACAGCATACTGGCCTGCAGCAGGAATAGGGTGACCAACAGGACTAGGGAAGTGACTGTTCCCCTGCACTCAGCACTACTGGGGCTGCACCTTGAGTACAGCGTTCAGCTTTGGGCCACTCACTACAAGAAGTCCGGACACTGAGGGCTGGAACACATCCAAAGAAGAGCAACAAAGCTGGTGAAAGGTCTAGAGCACAAATCTTACAAGGAGTAGCTGAGAGAACTGGGGTTTTCAGCCTGGAGAAAAGGAATCTGAGGGGAGACCTTATGGCTCTCTACAACTAGGAGGCTGTAGCTAGGTGGGACTTGGTCTCTTCTCCCAAGTAACAAGTGATAGGACAAGAGGAAATGACCTCAAGTTTTGCCAGGGGAGGTATAAATTGGATATTAGGAAAAAAATTCTTTACTGAAAGGGTTGTCAAGCATTGGAACAGGCTTCCCAGAGAAGCAAGATGGTATATGGATTCCAAGAAGCATCACTTATGTGTCTGTGAATTATTGTGAATCATCAAAATGATGCTGGAATTCGGAACTGAGGTTTCAAAGCATGTTCTGAACACTTAAGCTCACTCAGGTCATGGGGGAAGAGTAATTCAGGGCAGAATAGTGTTGTATTTTTCTCCTTGCTTTCACTAAAAAAAGGAAACAAGTTTTGTATCTTATATCTACTTACCTGAAGCACTTTGTACCTAACGAATGCCTACATTAGCAAATTTTTGCTTATAAGGCTTCTGCATGAAATAAATAGGTCTTTCAGTTTCAAAACAATGAGAAGAAATTATCCTAGAAAGAAGCACTCAGACTTCAATCCTAAGGGACAGGAAATCTCTCTCTTCGTTGTATTTGCCATTTCTTAAAAGGAGAAATCCTATTTTTCCTTAGGGAAGACCAAGTCTAAGTTGTGCAACCTTGTGAGCATGCTATACAAGCCAGACTTGTGGAGGCAACAGCAGCCTAATTAACAGACTAATATTTGTTTGATTGAATCATTCGCTTTCTTGATTTATATATGTTACTTACTGAACACTGAAGTGATCCCATCCCTCTAATTACTTCTGGTTCCAAGTTAACTGAATAGTAAAAACCTCTGTATGGAATGACATGGAAACAAGAGCCTCTCACTCAATACCCCATCAGGAAGGGCCAATGATCCAAGTGAGGGAACCTCATTAGCTAAACTACATGTTAGTCAGCAGTCACACGCAAAGACCAAAGACTAACCAACCTCATAGCTCCTCTCCTCCCAAGGGAGATCAGGCAGTACTTTGTGGGTTTCCTTACTCCATTGCAATTGTGCTGTCTTACGCTGGAGGCTGAGTAACTCCCTTGACTTCTTTGGAACTTTTCCAGATTTACATCACACAATTTTGTATCTCAGCACCAATTTTCTGGATTAAATGGAACAACGCTTCTGATATTTGTTCATTTCTTTCATTAGAAGAGGATAGCTTTGTTGTGTAATTAACATGCCAGTAATTAAGGATTCTAAGATGATGTACTAATTTCTCTCTCACACATACACTCTTTCAAAATGTTATCAGTGGTAATTGCATTAACATCTTCTCTTTTCCTGTTCCCTTCGGGAGTTTATTAGGTTTTCATTTAGGTTTTTTCTCATTTCACAGATATACACACATTTTGTTTGCTCCCCTGAAAATTTGCTGCAGATTTGAAAACTTTGAGCAGCTTGACTCCTCCTATGCAAACTCAGGGGAGTCTTCAGTGCCCTTAATTTTTTTATTCAAACTGTTTTAAACAGAAGGTGAAAACTTGCAGGTGAAATCGTATTTTTTTTTTTCCAAGGATACACCTACAGATAATTCTTGTGATAGCAAGTTCATTCATGTAGATACACCAAGTCAGCTGAAATTGAGATGGATTTAGGACTGTGGATTACTACCATGGAGCTCTCAGAAAAACCTAAAATCATGCTAAGGACAGTTTATTGCTTGCTGAGCACTTCTTTTTAGTGACCTCAGCTTGAGCTGTAGAGGACTCTAAAGTAACCAATGGGGATTTTTCCAGTGATGAAATGCATAAAGCAGGATAAGTTAGAAGACAGCAGAGGATAGTTCATCTTAGTTTGTGTTCATTTTCTGTCCATCATTTACTTGGTTTTTTAAAATATTTTGTTCCAAGATAAAAGTTTGAACTCTGTGGCTGACTATCACCATGCAGAGCTGAGCTTAAGTTGCCAGTGGGTTGAAAAGCTGGGATTTTTGTTTTCAAACTTAGAGCAGTAGTCTCCCAACCCTGAAGCCTATGCAGCTGCAATGCTGCAATGGTTATACATTGCAAGCAACATAGTATTTTGTTCTCATTGTTAGTTTTACCTTTGTATCTTTTCCAGCTGTAACAGATTCACAGAATTGTAGGGGTTGGAAGGGACCTCCAGAGATCATCGAGTCCAACCCCTCTGCCAAAGCAGTTTCCCTAGAACAGGTTGCACAGGTGGGTGTCCAGGTGGGTCTTGAATACCTCCAGAGAAGGAGACTCCACAACCCCCCCAGGCAGCCTGTTCCAGTGCTCCATCACCCTCAGCAAGAAAAAGTTCTTCCGCGTATTCAGCCCTGGTAAATCCTGGGTGGGCAGCTGGGCACCCTTCTCTGAGCTCATTAAGATGTAAGTCTCATTTTGTGTCTTGTAGTTTTAATATGCTAGCCACTTAAAAAATAGCCCTAGTTTCTAAGTTGAAATATGAATATTTCGTGTTGCCCCACTGCCCCTGCTTTTTGTGGGGTCAGCTCTGAAGAGTGAGGAAGAAACATGATCCAGACATTGAATCATAATTCTGACTCAGGTATTGACCTTGACCTGTAACTTCAGCATGTCCAAAGACAATTCCCACTTCATGCCTGAGACTGAAAATAATAGCTACCCATTCATCACCACACCCTGACAAGAGTACTCATTCTTTTTTCCTATACCTTCACTTTCTGCTGCATTTTATCTTTCATCTGCATTTATTAGCCTGTCTCTCTTTGTCTGGGGAAAACAAATTTGCTGAAATCTACGACCATAGTGGTAAAATCACAGTGTTTGGTTGCAAGCCAACTTGGTGCTGCTTAAATGATAAAAAGAGCTGGGAAAGAAACAACTAGGTTTGTAGCTCCCTTACGTGCATAAGCTTAAAAAGGAATAAATCTGCATTTTCCTCTACTGTGGCTTTGAATTGAGCCCAAGACCACAAAAGTGATCCCTGCTTATGTTCCAGGCCAGAAGGAAGGATGGAAGAGCGTCTAAAGGCTGCTGTCACTGCTAGAGCAAACCTAGGATTCTGTTCCTGGGAAATGAGATTTTGCTGTATGGCTGAAAGGACAAACTTGAGGCAGATGCAGCTTTAGATCTTTGCTGGGAATGCCTACCATGTACAACCTGGTGGAACACAGATGTATCTAAGCTATTGCAGGTTTAGAAGTGGTCCAGCTGTGGTAACACAGTGCTTCAGGCAGGCTAATGCATGCTATATGTTGTCTCTGTGCTTGAGGTAGGAAATAACTCATGCTGGGGTAAACTTGCATTACACAAATATTTATGCAAACTATTTGAAGTGCTTGGGCGGTAATAAATTGCTATTGTTTGGTCTGTTGGAGCCTGATGAACAGCCTGTTGTTTTGTCAGGCTAGATAGCTGGTGCTGATGCAAACAAGAAAAACAAACCCAAAGCTCTCCTTGCCTGTGCTGCCCAACGGAGATGAATCTTTCTACTTCCGCTGATAGGCTGCAATGGGAAAGATATGCTAAGCTGATATGTGGTTGCTCCTTTTTCACATCCAAAGGTTTCATCTTCAGGAGCAGACTGATTTCTCTGGGAGGGTGGAAGGATGGAACACATAGAGTCAAATTATTATCTTAACTGAGCCACCTAAGGTGTCTCTAACAAGAGGAGAAGATCAATTCTGGGTCACAGAAAAACCTCAAAATTGGATACATCAAAAGAACATATGGTTTGTTACAGACGATTAAGCTATTAGTCTGCAATTTGTCTGTCATGCATTCCATGGTGGTTATCCAGGAGTAAGACTCTCCATGGGGTCCAGTCACTTGAAATAATTGCTGTATGTAGGACAGGGGTGTCTCTGCTGAAGTAGAGCAGAGGGAGGGAGGGAATCAGCGATGAAAGCATATGGAATTTTTAGTCTGTGTGGAAAAGGTAACCCACTGCCTTTGCAACAGCCTTATTTTGTTTACTTTTATGCAAAGCGCAATGTGCCCTCTATTAATCTGATAGGCATGGGAGATTTCCATGGAAACAGCAGGACTCCATTTCATTTAAACTCTGATGGCTGATTTCCTTGTCAAGCGGAAATCAATGTGGTGGTTACAGGAGAAGTGTTCAGAGTACCGCTTAGAGATGTACCCTGTGCAAAGGTCTCTGGAGGAGTGCAGTGATCTGCCCTATCCCATCACTGTTCACCTGAGCATGATCCACCACTCCACACTTCTTTCCTTCCTGTCTTCTAGTTAGTCAGTACTGTCCTCAGTTTCACTGCTCACTTTCTCTGCCTGACCTCACACACAATTATTATCCTCCTTGTCTGTGGGGTTAGAGAGAGAATTGGCAGTGTCGGGAGAAGTGCTCCAGCTCTCTACTTTCCACTTAGAACGAGGGGTATTCATGTAACCAGGAAGTGAGGCTTATTTATAAACTAAAAAAAAAAAAAAAGAATTTCTAGAAAACTGTGAGAAACAGCAGTCAGAATTATTTAGAGAGACACCTAAGAAGAAAAAATAAAGGACCACAAATTCCTTGCAGCCCAAGTCTTTTCTTAGTTTATCATTTCACGTGCCTTAAGCAATGACCTTTTTTTATCCAACTAGAATTGTTCAAGATCTTTGGGGTTTTTCTGTGAAACCCACTGGGTAAAGTTATGCACGTTTCCCTGTGTACCACCTCCCAGTGCATGAGCAGACTGAGGTAACATTGATCCCACACTTCTCCTCAGCTGTCCATCTCCCACTGAGGCACCAAAACATGGTCAGCCCTTTCCACTATTTCTACCCACCTGCAGATGTCAAGGTCAAATCCCACTCATGTTCCTCTGCCTCCAAGGTATGCTCCAAAGCTAGAAAGGGCCAGGGAAGAAACAGGAAGAACTAGCTATGGCAGCATAAGAATGGGAAGGGGCTGGGAGACAGGTCTGGTGAAGGTGCTGATACAGGGTGAAAAGGTTCCTTTAGAAAGCCTCATAGCTTTGTAAGAAGAGGCCATGGGGAGGGACATCATTGTGGGGGTGCTGTCTAGAGGAGAGAGACCTAAGGTTGTTGATCAACAGCTAATTGAATATGAGAGCAGTGTACTCAGGTGGCCAAGATGGCTAATGGCATCCTGGCCTGCATCAGGAATAGTGTGGCCAGCAGAAGTAGGGAAGTGATCCTTTGCTTACACCCATGTAGTTGTAGAATGGTTCTTATCTATGTTTTTTCAGTGGCCTCTCATCTCTCCACAGGTGATGCCATACAAAACATCACTTCTTGGCCTTCAAACCCTGGAAGGACAAGGTTACTCATCCAGAAGGTCTTCAAGAGTGATACTGGGTTTTGATATTCAGAGTGTGAGCTTTTTCAGTAATGCAGTTGATGCACTATTCTTTTTCATTTTTCTGGCTCCTTCCAGTCTTTAATATATTTTAAGTGCGGACATCAGAGGAAGGCATAAGTAATTCAGACAATGGTGGTAGGAAGGGAGCTGTTCTACTGGGTAAGGAGACACAGTAGTGCAGAGGTGTGTTGGGAGGCTAAAGAATATACCCTAAAACAATTCAGTACAGATGCTTGTAGGACCTTGGAGTGTTGGATTCCTAGTCCTGGTCTTAATCACTGCATATCCTCTCTTGTCTTAAACTTCAAGCAAATCTTAGGCTGCAGATAAAGATTTCAAACTAATCATAAATCACTCTCAATGCATCCCCTTTGGCTGGAATAATTGTACAAGTACACACACCCTAATCTTCCTAAAGGCTTTTTTGAAAAGGCAATTAATTCATCTTCTCCCCATATGTATCTTATACCTTTCTTTGGCTGCTGGCTAGTGGAACCTCATTCTACCTGCTCCAACTGTGTACTGTGGGAAAACACAGAAGTCCTTCTTGTATAGCTAAAACAATGGAGAAGCCAGATCAATTTATCTTTTAACATAGGTGCAAAGCAGAAAAATCAGACTGCTAGTTTATTCCTGTCAACCTCACTTCAACGTTACAAATTACACTTTCTGCCCGGGCTGTCAATCAGGAGCTGTAACACATATAGAAAGGTGCTTTCTCTTGATGAACAAACATTTCCAGGGTGGGAGGAAGTGGGAGGAACCTGACCAGCCTCACAATCAGATGATTTTGTCCGACAAGAAAGTCATCACTTCAAGACGCTGCAGTGGCAAGGGCAGCCAGCAAGAGAACAAACTGGAGATAATGCTGAAGAAAACTCCATGAAGATCACTGCTACAGTCCAGCAGTGCTTTGTACTGCAGAAGGGCACTGCTTTTTCTTTACTGTGACCATCTGTAGCACGGCTAGGGAAAACCCAGGTGATCTCTACATGCCCTCTGCAATCCCCCCATGCCCCATCACCCCCATGTGCAGCTCTGTGAGCCCATTCCCAGCAGTGGAATTTCCTGTGGTTGGGAATATGACTCCGAATATTTTTCTGTCTCTCAATGTACCTCAATTAGATCAAGATTTACAGGAAGGTCTGTAAATGAATCAACTAAGCCCTGTTCTGTCACAAGTCACGTTTATCTTCCAGTGCAGTACAGGAGGGAGGGCTCTATGTAATGCAATAGGAACCAGTGGGTCCCCAAAGTCATTACTGAGAACAGCAAAATTTTTTGCTACCTGCAGAAGTTTTCACAAATATTGCCTCTTTACCATGAAATCTAAGGTATTAGTTAATTAATTATGATTATCAATTTTTATTTTTAATACACATTTTAATGTAGTTAGATTAAGGGTATCCAACTGGGATCAAGTCTTTCCGTTCTGGAAGCTGTACTGGGAGGCAGAGACAGATCTGTGCCTAGGGAACTGTGCTTAAAAAGCAAAGTGTGTACAGGGAAACTCCCATGTTTTGATGATGACAAAAGGTAATATTTTCTCTTAAAACTGCCTGGGTTAAAATGTAGCTGGAAACAAGCACTGAATTGTCAAGAAACAGTTCTGTGGTTTTCTCCAGATTAGCAATGGCCACATAGAGCTGACAGAATTACTGTCTTTAGCACCAGCATTTTGCAAGCTTTGCACTCCAAGTAATTTTTGAGCTGGGGCTTTTGTAGAACAGAGTAAGTGGCATCTATCCACTAAGCCATGATCTGAAATATTAAAATGTCTATAAATTCACTGATGGGATGGATTTTTTTTCCCTGTGAACGTATGGGATTGTCTTTTACATTGAGCGGCAGGATGTACCGAGCAATGCTGGTGAATTCAGCAGCATCCCATTTTAATTGGCTAAGAAACTGGTGAGCAGGAGTTAGGAGGAAGTGGGATATCCCTTCTGAAAATCAAAAATATTTGCTTCTGTTCCCTAGCTACTGAAACTGGCTGTGCCAGCTGCTGCCATTGCATAACCACCACCCCTAAAGGAGTTTGTTTCCTCTGCCTTCCTGGGCAGCCACGAAAGTTGGGCAGATGTACAGATATGCTACAATACACAAGATCATCAGGCCTGACATCTGGTTAATCTGGTTAAGGGAAGTTATCAATATTAAACAGGTAGTTCAAAGAAACCACAGAGTAATTTCTGAATAACATGACAGCTTCCTGAAACTCTCAGAGGAAAGTCACGGAAACCGTGTTGCCAAAACAGAAAATGTTTTGAGGGGCTGGGTTTTTTTGTGATATTTATCTTACAAGGATGGTTCTAACACCAGTCTCAATCAAAGAGGACTTCTGACACTTCATGATCCTTGCTCTGTGGGTGAGCATGTGTTTGTGTGTATAATCCAAGGGTTTTCCTACTCATGACAGCTAACTAATAGACTCTGAACGTCTAAGGCATCCCTAAACTAAATGGCCAACTTCCAGAATCATACATGCATGAAATTTCAGATCAGGAATGTTGTGTGATTAATGCTGAAAGTATTTCCCTGTACATTTCCATTTGAATTTTGCATGCAACAAGCTGCAACATTTTGACAAGCACCAGGATGTTTTCATGTGACCTCAGTTGGCAAACCAGAGATATTGGCTATCACCAGACCATCTGTAATTTGAACAGACTATCTTAATGAACACCAGCATCACCTTTGATCTGGGAGTGACTGGCACCTTGCTGCATCTGGCATTCAGATGGAGTAAGATGTTTCAGCTGGTGCTGATAATGCTATGTTGTGCTTATGGCTGGCAGCTAACTTCTGTTTTCCAGTGTGTTAGATAAAGCTCATAAGGTTGTTGATTTATTTATAATGGATTAATTAACTTGATAATTAGATTAATTGTTTTTGTTTATATCAAAGTAAATTAAAATAAATTGGGTTAATATTTATTTTATGTTATGCTTCTGCTTAATTATTTGATTTAGCAATTAAAGTGCATAAAATTGGAAAACTGGAGGGCCAGAGGATTTTTTTTTTTTCTCTCTCTCTCTGGAAAATGAGGACCAGGTCTCTGCGAATTTCTGGAGTAGATAAGATCAAGCAATTGTGTGTCCCAGTGACTGCAGGTACATTGAATCATTGGTTACTCTAACACTGAAACACTCAACTACAGAGGAAAAATGGGCCAGGCCTGTACAGATGCTTTGGTACCTAACACTGCATAATGAAATTTAGTTTTATTTTTCAAAAACTATGTACACGTATATTAATCTTTAGGCACATTTAAAGGGCCACACCTTGAAAACTCCAGTCCGAATAGCTTCTAGAAGTGTCAGAAAGCCTGGGATAGAAATAGTTAGGACAGAACAGAGTTTCCCAATTAGAGGAGGTAAAATTTATCACATTTTTAATAACATTTTTAATTTTGAAAGGGGAAAATCTTTCCATTTTCTCATCGTAAAAGATTTGGCAACTACCCTTTTTTCTTTAGATTTTATATCAGTTGCTGAATAGGCTGAATTTCCAAAGTGTTGATACTTGGGGGGAAAAGGAAGCCTGTTTATATTCTCAGCCAGCTTTGATGCAATCCCACTGGCACAAGCATACTTGTGCACTATTTCAGATTTGTAACTTTCCCCCTCATACTGATAACGATTATCAGTATGGGGCTACATACAGATGTATATATGCATATATAGTGACTCTTTTAGACATACATGTAGCTGTAGATGTCTAAAAACACATATGGAAGTGTTCCACAGCCTGCACAGGGGAGATCAAAGAAAGGCCTGGGAAGCGAAGGAGGAATGCTCGTTCAGCAACCACATCGCACCATCTGACACACCTCACCCACCAACCTGCTCACCCTCACTACCACTCAGCAGTCAGAAACACCACTGTTGTCCAGGGCCTGGGTGACCCAAGGGACTGGAGAAGATGTGTCCCCCCCCCAAAAAAAAACCCCCAAAACACCAAAAGCAAAACCAAAAAACCCCCACAAAACCCACAAAACCTCAACCCTGAAAGTGGTAAAGAAATGTTGTATGGCCCTGCAGGTATATGCTCTGCTTGCTTTCCAAATACGTTCTGGTGATTTAGTTAGCAGAAATGTTCTGCCAGACAGCTGCAAGGGAATATTACATAATGGTTATGAAAAGTGAATTTTGAGGTCTCAGGAGACCTTCATGCCAGAGTTATATTCACCCAGCACAGCAGTAGAAATACCCCCCAGTAACCAATCGATAATTCTGAGTCCCTCCGTGCCACATTTGCAGTTACTCCCACAGCAGCAGGGGAAATGACTCTGGAGAGAAACAAACAGACATTTCATCTCCAGCTCCCTCCTGCCCTCTTTCTTGCCCTCAGGGATAATGAGAGCCAGATAGTGTCTGGTCCTTTGGCTGATTTTAGAGAAAGGAGAAGGTGAAGGAGGGGACATACATGTGTCCCTGGTCAGTGACAGTGCTCCGTCTAGGAAGAAGTTTGAGCACATCAGTCTGAAGCCTGGGCATGAATGTAGCCATGATGACAGTTCAAGCCATCAGTAGACAGATGCAAAGTAGCCAAAGGATTTGTGTCTCCTGGGAGCAGCAGGATGCAGGGTGCATCTGGCATGTAGCTGTGATTTTGAATGCTTCCCGGACGACTACCTGAGGATGAGCAACACACTGAGCAGCACTCACAGCAAATATTCAAGGAATAATGTATGACCACAAGGATTAGTTGATTGGTTCTCAGACAGCCTGAGAATATGGAGGAGAGCAGAAATTTTGGCAAGTTAGTTATTCATCATAAAACACATTCTCCCTTTCTCCCCAGCTCACACCAGTTTATCCAGAAGATGGCTATGGCATGTGCTAGAGAGATGGAGGCTCTAAGGCCTTTCATCAATGTAGGTCTGCCTTATTGAGTCATCCTGATGATGAATGCTTGAAGCCTGCATGAAAGTGTAGTGCAATTACTGCTGAGTAATAGCAGCAGGTGGAGCTTTTCAGCTCCAGCTGGGATGTAAGAGGCGATGGTGAATCAATCAGTGTGGAAGAGATCTTGGTTTGGGAGGGAAGTGGAATATGGGGGAGAGTTTTTGCTTGAGTAGGCCCTGAATTTAGGGAAGAGAGAACTTAAATTGGTTAAGAGTGTTACAGGTGACTGGATTTAAATTTATTGTTCACTAAAGCTGCATCTGAAAGGAAATATATCTGTGGTCTTTGGAGCAAAGTGGTAACTATACTTGATTAAACAAGGAGGTGATAAAAGCTCTGACAAGGAAAAGAGAAGAAGTGAAAGAGGGTGAATGCTAGAAAAACCCCAAATAGTTACAGTAAGTCCAGTCTACTTATATTCCTAAGAACTCTGTGACTTTTTGGAAGGATGTGTTGGGTGGCATGAGCTCTGTCAAGGTCAAGTGACAGAGAAGGTGGAAGACTGGACCCTGATTTTTTTCAGTCAGGAAAGCATGGGATGTTGTATGCTGTCTTCTGCCTTTTTTATGGAGAGCATGCCTTAACTGCCTTGTTTCCCAAAGCCCACCACTACCTACAATAAGAAGGCTCATCTAGTATTTTCATGATGAAGAATTGCCCAACTGTGACCCACAGAGATGTATCAGAGAAGAAAGGCAATTAAAATGCTGTAGTTTGGGGCAGAGGGAGGAGTTTTTATTATATGTCTGAGCTAACCACTGAGAGGAGGGTTAGGATCAGTGGGCTAAAACAACCCCTGAGCTGCTCTACCCTCTACTGGAAGAACAGCATGTCCCTGCCTTGCTGGTAGCTGACGTACCATGTGTTGGATGAGCTGGTCTGGACTCACAGGAAGCTCTTCAAAGTCAGGTACTGTGGTAAAGGATAAAAACATATTCAAGGAGGGAATGAGAGGGACTGTGGATAAAGTTGATGCCAGGCTTTATCAGTCCTCTGCTTGAAAATGACAGGTGATGCCTATGAAACCTACTTAGAGTTCCTGTGTGTCATAGGGAATATTTTTCCAGAATCTTGAAAGAAATTGGACAATTATATATTTAAAACAGATTCTATTTCTGATCACCTGTGTTTTAGATGTCTGAGCTGTGCATGTTAGATGATATGTCAGACAGAAACAGCAAATGGATTATTTATTTCTCTGCAGGGAAAAGACATGGTCAAAAGCAAAGGAAGCAGAGACTCTCCATTGCTCCAGTGCTGACTGGAAACGAGGAATTAAGCCCCACTTGTGGGTCTGCTTGGCGGTAGGCTGCCTTAAGGAGGGTGGTCCTGTGCTCAAAGCACTAGTTTTGGAGCCTGGAGACCTGTCCCTTGCTCCTGAGTTATGCCATAGGCTATGAATGACTTCAGGAAAGTTGCTTCGATGTTCTGTAACAGTGCTTCTCTGTATGTAAAAGAGGAGAACTGATAACTAACTGCTTCAGAAGGTTATTCCAAGGTTAGGCTAGTGCTAGTGAATCACTTCAGTACCTTACGATAAAAGTTACTATAGAAATGCTTATTATCATAACCTTATGTCTTCTTCAGAGATTGATACTGACAGAATGCAGGTAACTTACCATCAAGAATTGGGATGTTCAAATTTAGGCAGAGCCTTCTGAAAGATTAGGCTTGCATCATGCAATTAATTTTCTTTTTTTTTCTTTTGTTAATAGGGAAAAAATAGAATGTGAAGGAATGAAGGAAGTCTCTACTTTCTCCCCAATTCCAGGCCCTCTCTAGCTGCTCCCTTCTCATTGTCAGTCTGCTACTTAAGAAAAAATGTGCACAGTGACCTAATTTAGAGCATATATTCTTACACTGGGGAAGATGCATAAGACAACAGGAATACAGGAGCTCTCTAAAGTAATTTCAAGCAAGGCATGAAGATGCTTATAATGGTGCACCTACTGCATGTGGAGAGAACTAGTTATTAATCACTCATGTTTCCCTTACATTCTAGCACGTAAATAAGCCAGACATTCATTAATAAAGGGTTAGGTGAGAGAACAGGACAGATAGACAAACTGGACTTGATATGGTTCACAGCACACCTGCCTCTGACTGACTGGAAAGACTCCTTATCCTTATGCTGACACTGACTGAATGCAAAAATGTGCTATTATAACCCAGAAGATTCATGGTAATAACAAAGTTTTAATTGCAAGGTCTCCCTTAAAGGAAACTCAGACGCTGCCCTTTACCTCCAACCTTGCTGAAAGGAGAAAACTCATTCTGCCTAGCTACAGTTACAGCTCTGGGCTGAGAGGTCTGTAGCTGCAGAGGGAACCTGAAGAGTCTCACAGCTGGGCACTCATGTGAAATTCTCCCTTGACAAGACCAGAGAGACACTGATCTTCAGTGCTCTCCTTGATGTGCAGTGAAAACTAAAAAGAACAACAACAACAACAACAAAGTCCTCTGCAAGTTTGTGTGTATTTTGTTCCTCTATTAAGGCCCACTGTGGGAATGGATAGAAGAGGATTAACAGTGGGTATCCCCTCTTCAATCTAATCTCCTATTTGACTGCGAAACATCACATAGGGGCATCTTGCAGGAATTAACACAAATCCTTTTAAAACCCTTCAGTGTCTTCTCCCTTCCCTTCCTCACTCCCCAGCTCTTTCTCTCTGTGCCCCCTGGTGCTGAATTTACAGCAGAGGACGTGGCCAAGGAGGATCATGGGTAATCAATTAAGATGCAAACTTTTACCATTTGAGATGCATTATCATGGTCCCACTGACACATCCTGAAACACAAACTCGATCTATCACATTGCAAATGAATTCAAAGCAGAAGATTAAAGAGTCAGAGAGGCACACCATCTCACCACAGAATTCAATTAAAAATAAAAAAAGGAAAAAGCATGAAAGCAGGGACAACAAAGAGAAGGCTGGCTCATCTGTAGCCAAACTTTACCCTCCATTCTACAATTCCTTAACAGAGTCAGATTGGCAGGGATAGTTTGGGGTAGTCTGAACCATGGCTTGCGTGTAAATAAACAAGGTTTTCTCAACTGGAGATGGGATGAAAGCACTTAAACACAAAGATACTTCTGTGTTTTCTCTTAGCCTCCCCAGAAGAATGTCTCAGGACCAAATGGACAGAATGCAGGTGTATTTGTTTGTTACTTGTGGTCGTTCCGGGCCAGCAAGGCACCTCACCAACAGTCAAGCCACGGTGAACACCAGGGAACTACTAATATTCAGGGCATCTCATCTTCCATGGTCATGTGTTTCTGAAATACAAACTGTCTGCTCCTCTCCAAGGTGGGCTGGTGCTTGTCAGGCCTCACTTCCCTGGCTTCAGAGAAAGTAAAACACCACAGACTGAAAGCAGAGGTATAACTCTTGAAATTAATGCAATTTCTTAGAATTCAAGTAGATGCTTTTTCTGCTTTTATTCTTGTTGCCCCCTTGCCTTCCTACAAGGGTTGAGATGGAGACTCTTCCCACCTTGTCCAGCACTCCTCAAAGTGCTGACATAAAGAATAGCAAGAAATTTTAAATTTCCTTCTCCTCTCTCAGTACGTTCTGCATTTTCCAGAAGTCATTGAATTTCTGATACCATTACAATATCAGAAATAGGTACAGTACAGGCATAAAGATTCGATATGAAAATGTTATTAATGTAACCTTAAACAGAAGCTCACATAGGCATGGCCAATACGCAGCTGGTCCTCAAATAAGAGCCCACTGATCATACAACTCATTTATATCCGTTCTATCTGGACCAGTCCCTAGCACACAGCCAGGTTCTGAATGTGAAAAACAAAGACCACATAGGATTGAAGACAGGGAATAAAGTTGGAGTCTTTTGGATGAGATTTTACAGACTCCAGCAAGGGCTTTGACTTCTACCCTGGAAAACCACTGTCTGCTAAAACCTGTCTGTCATTTCTAACTGTCTCTGTAAGAAGCACAAGGAACTGTGGTAGGTCTACTGAGGAGCTGCACTAATTACACAACTGCCTGAAACATAAGTGTCCCCTTTCTTTAAAATTAAATTGTCATGTAAACCCCACCATTGGGAGCCTCCATGTGTCACAGCCTAGAGCGGCTGAGGCACCAGAGGGAAAGACGACTGCTAGATTTGCTCGCTTCCCATCTGTTTGCTCACAAAGAGCTGGGTAAGGAGCCCTTCTAGCAGAGACAGGAGACAGACGCACATAGAAGGTAACAGGGACATATTGTGGATTCTTTATCAGCCATGGCTCAATATGAGATTTATTTTAGTGCTGGGATTAATTTGATGCTCATGAAAGGGACAGGCTGTCAGCACTGACAAAAGCCTACCTGACATCCAGGAGGCACTGGGTGAGTTTTATGTACACATCACTTGCCTATACCCCTCGTTCCTGGTGTGCAGCACCACCTGCCCCGGTCTCTACCCCATGGCCATGCAGCCAGCACCAATCCTGACCACCACTCAGGGCAACAGGCACATTCATGCAGCACTCTTACCCAATGCACAGTGCCAAAACAGACTATGAGCTGGGATCAAGTTACAGATACAGTAGGGGCATCACAAAGAGGAAACAATTTGGAAAAGTCAAAAGCGGCATTATTCTTTTTTTCATTTCCTAACATTTTCAGTAAGGAGCTGTGCTGGGTTTGGCTGGAATAGAGCGAATTTTCTTCATAGTAGCTCATATGGGGCTATGCTTTGGATTTGGCTGAAAACAGTGTTGGTAATATAGAGATGTTTTCTTTACTGCTGAGCAGCACTCACTCACACAGAGCCAAGGCCTTTTCTGCTCCTCAACCTACCCCACCAGCAAGTGGGCTGGAGATGCATAAGAAGCTGGGAAGGAACACAGCCTGGAGATGGCTAAACACCAGCTGGCCCATGGGAGTGGTGAATGAATCTCTTGTTTTGCTTTGCTTGCACGTGTAGTTTTTGCTTTACCTGTTAAAGTGTCTTTAACTCAAGCCATTCCTCACTTTTACCCTTCTGATTCTCTCTCCAGTCCCCCAATGGGGACATTGAACAAGTAGCTGTGTGATGCTTAGATGCCTGCTGGGGTTAAACCATGACAGTTCTTTTGGCACCCAAAGTGAGGTTTGAAGGGTTCTAAATAATGAGAAATTTGATTGGCATGTGCTAGATAAAATGTATTGCTGTTATTGCTGTTTAGCTGTTAATTGGGAGGTTCCTGTGCTTGCCATGCGGCTTGCTTGCCTTGCAGTATATTAGAGTTTAGTGCTCATTAGAGGCTGCTTTTTGATTTCACGGCTTGCTGTAGTGCTGTACTCCTTATCATCTTACTGTGCTGTGCCTGGGAACATTTTGATAACAGTGATGGCGTTGTGCCTGGACTGGCTGGTGGCCAGGGCATCGCTGCCACTTCTGTGCTGCTGTACTGGACAGGCTGGAACTCCCCTGTGAAATCGAGTCGAAGGGACTGTGACCTGTGGAGGAGTCCACACAGGAGCAGGACACCCCAAAGCATCTGTGGGCATAATTATGTCTGTGCCACAGCAGGTGGCACAAAGGTAAGTCCATATTGAAGAAGGTACACTTTGAAGCATCTATAGCTAAGTCTCTGCTGCAGTAGGTATACCCTGAAGCATCACTGACTCTGCATGATGTCATGCTGCAGCACCTCAAGGCATGGAGCTATGGATAAGCCCACAACACAGTACCTTTACTTCTGAAGGCATTGTGGTCCATGAATAAGGCCATGCTAGAACAGGTACACCTCAAAGCAACTGTGTCTCTGGATAAGCCTGTGTCACAGCAGGTATACCCATTTAGCTTTAGCTCATAGCTAAGGGTACACCCCTAAGGCACTGCGGCCTGTGGATAAGTCCAAGCTGGAGCAGGGGCAAGGGGAGGAGTTCATTGCAATGTTAAAGGTGATGGTCTGTTCCAAGGGGACCAGAGGTGGACACTGCAATGGAAATATTTTTAAGTTCATGCAACCGGAAATTTGAGCTGCATGTTACAGGAATTACTATAGCAGGAACCACCTGAGCCCAGGGAAGAAAAGCCTTACAAGCAGCAGTGCAATTGCAGCAGTGACCACCTGAGTTGGCTTTGGTGCCTAGTAACTCCACACAACAGACCACCTCTCCTGTCTGAGTAGACCACTATAAGAGATGAAGCCCAAAGTTATGGGCTAAATAAACTCAGTGGACTTTTTAAAGGCTTTTTTGCAGGGGTGGCACACAGACTAAGGGAATGATACCTGTGTATTATATCAAAGGATACAAAGGGCTGGTGGTTAATGAGATTTTATTGGATAGTGTGGTTCCTAAGCACGACATAAATGGTATGGAATAAAGGGTAGAGAATTGCTTGTTTTGGCTGAGAGTTAATTTTCTTAATAGTAGCTCGTATAGGAATATGTTCTGGATTTCAGCTGAAAAATGTTGATAACACAGGGATGTTTTCCTTACTGCTCAGCAGTGCTTTCACAGAGCCAAGTCCTTTTCTGCTTCTTACACCACCCCACCAGCAAGTAGTCTGGGGATGCAGAAGTAGTTGAGAGGGGATATAGCTGACCCCAACTTACAAAAAGGATATTCCATACCATATGACATCATGTCCTGCATATGAAGGAAGAGGACAACAATTGGAGTGATAGCATTTGTCTTCCCAAGACATTGTTATGCATGATGGAGCCCTGCTTTCCCCAAAATTGTTGAACACCTGCCTGCCCATGGGAAGTGGTAAATCATAGAATCGTAGACTCATTTCAGTTGGAAAAGTCCTTGAAGATAATAAAAGTACAACTCTTAACCTAGTACTACCGAATCCACCACTAAACCATGTCCCTAAGCACCACATTTACAGGTCTTTTAAATACCTCCAGGGATGGCAGCTTAACCACTTCCCTTGGCAGTCTGTTCCAATGCTTGACAATCCTGTTGGTAAAGAGATTTTTCGTAATATCCAATCTATACCTCCCCTGGCACAACTTGAGGATGTTTCCCCCTCATCCTATTGCTTGTTACTTGAGAGAAGAGATTGACACCCACCTTGCTACAACCTCCTCTCAAATAGTTGTACAGAACCATAAGGTTTTCCCTCAGCCTCCTTTTCTCCAGGCTAAGCAACCCCAGTTCCCTCAGCTGCTCATTGTAAGACTAGACATTGTACTCTAGACCCTTCACCAGCTTAGTTGTTCTTCTTTGGATGTGCTCCAGCACCAAAATGTCCTTGTAGTGAAGGGCCCAAAACTGAACACTGTACTCAAGGTGTGGCCTCACCAGTGCTGAGTACAGGGGAACAGTCACTTCCCTGGACCTGCTGGCCACACTGTTCCTGATACCAGCCAGGATACTGTTGGCCTTCTTAGCTACCTGGGCTCACTGCTAGCTCATATTCAGCCAGCTCTCAAACAAACACACAGTATTTGGGCCTGGCCACCCAGCCAGTTTCTGTTAGCAGCTAATTTCTGTGGGAGAATGCTGTGGGAAACAGTGCCAAAGTCTTTACTAAAGTTTAGGTAGACAATATCCACAGCCTTCTCCTCACCCACTAAGCAGGTCACCCCATCACAGAAGGTTAGTCAAGCAGGATCTGCCTTTCATAAACCCATGCTGACAGGGTCTGAATGTCCACATGCAGGCTGCATGACGACACTGAAGATGATCTCCAAAACTTTCCCCAGCACAAGGTCTGACTGACAGGCCTTGGGTTCCTTGGATCCATCTTCTGGCCCTTCTTGTAGATAGGCGTCACATTGTCTAATTTCCAGTCAACTGGGACCTCCCTGGTTAGCCAAGACTGCTGATAAATGATGGAAAGTGGCTTGGTGAGCACTTTCACCAGCTGCCTTGGTACCCTTGGGTGGATCCTATCCAGTCCCATAGCTTTCTGTGTGTCTAAGTAGTGTAGTAGGTTATTAACCATTTCCCCTTGTATTATGAAGGTTTTATTCTGCTCCCCATCCCTGTCTTCCAGCTCAAGGGGCTGGGCACCCAGACAACAACTGGTCTTACTGCTAAAGACTGAGGCAAAGAAGACATTAAGTACCTCAGCCTTTTCCTCATCCTTTGTCACTATGTTTCCCCCTGCATCCAATAAAGGATGGTGATTGTCTTTAATCCTCCTTTTTGCTAATGTGATTATAGAAACATTTTCGTTGTCTTTTATGGCAGTAGCTAGATTAAGTTCTAGTTGGGCTTTGGCCCTTTAATTTTCTCCCCACATAACCTCACAACACCCTCATAGCACCCCTGAGTTTCCTACTCCTTCCAAAGGTCATAAAATTTCGGGTTTTTTACAGAATTGCAGCCAAAGCTTTCTGTTCAGCTAGATCAGTCTTCTTCCCTGCTGGCTCATCTTTCAGTACAGAGGGATGGCCTGCTCCTGCAGTTTTAAGATTTGTCCAGCCTTCCTGAACTCCTTTGCCCTTCAGAACTGCCTCCTAAGGGACCCTGTCATCCAGTGTCCTAAGCAGACCAAAGTCTGCCCTCTGGAAATCCAAGGTAGCAGTTCTACTTATCCCCCTCCTTACTTCTCAAAGAATCAAAAACTCTTTTATTTCATGACTGCTATGCCCAAAACAGACTCCAACTGTCACATCACACACAGTGTCATTCTCTGTTTGCAAACAGGTCTGGTGGGGTGCCCTGTCTGGTTAGCTCACTTAGCTGCTGTGTCAGGGAGTTACCTTCCACACACTCCAGGAACATCCTAGACTGTTTCCTCTCAGCAGATGTCTGGTAAATTGAAGTCTCCTATGAGAACAAGGGCTGATGGTTGTGAGACTTTCACCAACTGCTCACAGAATATTTCATCTTCCTCTTCACCCTGGATGGGTGGTCTGTAACGGCATCCCACTATGATATCTGTGTTGTTGGCCTTCCCCCTCTCTTACCCATAAACATTCAACCCTATTATCACCGTCGTCAAGCTCTGGACAATGAAAACACTCCCTAACATACAGGGCTACCCCACCGCCTCTCCTTCCTTGCCTATCGCTCCTCAAGAGTTTACAGCCACCCATTACAGCATCCCAGTTGTGCGAGTCATCCCACTGTGTTTCCACAATGGCAGCTGTATTATATCACACTGCATCATGGCTTCCAGCTCCTCCGGTTTGCTGCCCATGCTGCATCTATTGGTGTATCTGCATGCAGCTGGGCTGATTCGACTCCCTTTTGCAGGGGAAGCCCCAATTCCTACATGACCATTCATGCACTTCTGTAGTTTCTTACACATGAATAACCCTGGCATCTTTGCTGCCACCTGGATCTCCATTCCCTACCCCAGCTGAGATAGCAGACCAAAGGGCGTTACTATAACACTGTGTCTCAAACATTCATGTGTTGCCCCATATTGGGTCTGGCTGAGATGGAGTTAATTTTCCCCATGGGAGTACTCATTGTGCTATACTGTGTACTGGTAGTCAGCAAAGTGTAAACTCACCAGTGTTACTGATCAGTGTTCACACAACATAAAGGCTGTCTCTCCAACATTTCTCCTTCACTCTGTCTGAGGGGTGGGGACACAGCCAGAACAGCTGACCCAAATGGACCTAAGGGGTATTGCATGTGACATCTGCTCAGCAATGAAATCTAAGAGAAAGGAGGAGGAAGGAGTGGACATTCATTGTTTATGACATTTGTCTTTCAGAGCAACCACTACATGTACTGAAACCCTGCTTTCCAGGAAGTGGCTGGACATTGCCTGCTGATGGGAAGGAGACAATAAACCTTTTGGGTTTTTTTTCCTTTGCTTCACATGTGGCCTTTTGCTTTTGTTGCATTAAGCTGCCTTTATCTTGACTAACAAGGGTTTTTTCTATGTTATTTTCCTTCCTTCCCTGTCCTGCTGAGAAGGGGAGTAACAGAGCAGCTTGGTGGGTACCTGGCGACCAGCGTGCCACATGACTCCAGGCTTATCTCTAGTGAGCCTGGTTTTATTCCTTTCCCCTTCAAATATAGTTTATAGCCTTTTCAATGAACCCTGCTAACTCCTTCACACAGATCCTTTTCCCCTCTTTGAGACAGGTGTACCTCATTGTCAGCAGCAGGCATGGTGTCATGTAGACCGACCCATGATCAAAAAACCCAAAATTCTGCTGGTGACACCAGGCTTAGATACAGGTACTGGTCTGCTGGCTCCTCCTGTTTTATTCCTTGTCATCTGAGGGCTGTACCAGGGTAGGTAGCTTGTTCTTCACATCTTTAACGCAGGACCCAGGGAGGCAGCAGAGTTCCCCAAGTGGGTCCAGTCTGTATCTTGGGCCCTCTCTTCCCTTCAGAAGGGAGTCTCCTATGACAATACCACTTTTATTTTATTAATGGAAGCAGTTTTGATGCAGGCAGCAAAACCCTCAGCAAAACCCCAGGCTTGGTGAACCATCATCCTCATTAATGTTTGGTTTTACAGAGCCTCATACCTATTATGCAAAGGGCCTTGGGAAAGTGGGGAAGTCATAGAGGAGACACCTGTGGCACCAGACAGGAGCCTGTCTCAATTGCCCACCATGCCTGTGTTCAGACAGGCCAAGAGAGGAGAGGGAATCCTTCATGTCATGCACCTGGCCTGCTGGGCCTGCCTCGGGGAGGGCAGGGTGTGATTCCAGTAGTCTGCTTCTCTCGCCCCCTGCTACTCCTCAAGGCAGCAGAGTTACTGACTGACTGACAGAATTCCATGTGTGGCTTTGCATGTGTATGCAGGTTTTGCTTTTACCTACTAAACTGTCTGTGCCTCAGCCCACGAGTTTTCTCACTCTTCTGATTCCCTCCCGCATCCCACTGGGGCTGAGCAAGCAAGGGAGCAGCTATGCAGTGCTTAGGAGTCGGCTGGGGTTAAACCATGACCCTTGGCCTTTATTGATGGAAAGACTGGAGGGGGAGGGGAAGAAATAAAAGGAAAAGAAGTATACAACCTGGAAATGAAAAGAAAGTTCACCTGCAGTCCCCAGTTAGGTGACTGGTTGAACTGTCAGTCATTGCAGGCAGTGCGACACCCTGACCAGAAACACGGTGTTTTGGATGAATGCTGACATCTTGGGGTGACCCCCGAGGAGAGAAGGTGCTGGGGAAAAGCACCTACCTATGTGCTGTCTCAACTATGAAGCTATTTTTGTTTCTCGCTTCTGCAGTAAGTAAATATTTCTACACTGCACAGGGCAAAACATTTTTGTTGACTTTCTGTAAAAGCTATTCCTCATGTAATTCCATTTCCAAAAGCCTAAACCACTTCGTCAGACAGCTCTAGTTTAACTGTTTAAAGAGCCTGCAACCTCCAAAGTAAACACAGTGCTCAAAATTAGCCTGAATTCACATAATCTACTTTAGAAAGCACACTCTGGCAGCCCCTGGGGCATATGCAAAAATCTTAAAACAATGCACATCATGTAACGACAAACAGCCATGACAAACAGCCATTTATAGACACCTCCATCCAAACGTCAGTTCTGATTTCTTGCTAGCGTCCCCTCAAGGACTGATGCCTGATTTTACTACCTTTACTTGTGGAGAGGGCAGAAAAGACTTTCCTTGTAACTAATCCCATCAGCAGTGACTTCACTCTGAGGACAGAGCAAGTGTCCTCCCTTCCTTGTCCTCTCCCTGCCTTTCTGGTTCAGCCCTGGGAGTTTAAAAGAGGAATACATAGTGTTTTACCTCAATTTTTTTCAGAACTTGCACAAATATGACCAAAACGTGGAAGATTGTAGTTTGCTGTGGTTTTATTTAAAAACTATTGCAAAGAAAGACATGGTTTGTTTAATAGTCTCTTTAGTCAACAAAAGCCAGCATCAGTTAAATCATTAACTGTTTTCTGTTAAGTACCTACTTAGATTGAGATCTGGGCTGTGAATCTTGGTGAGGGGGGGAGAAAAAAGGTGAGAATATTTTTGCTCTGCCTCAGCAAAGCAGCAAAGGGGAAATCCTGCTGCAAAACCCAGGGCATAATCCAGCGTTCCACATCTGCAGCGATCCATCTGAAAAATAAAGGGCTAGCAAATGAGTTTCTTTAAAATGAGAGCAATTCATAAGCTGGGCCAGATGCAGCCCTGATGTGGAGGCACTGGCTGCATGGCAGTGCGATATCTTTTCTGTCTCGTGATCAGGAGCACACATATTTTATCAGGCAGCACTAATGAGGAAAGAGAGGGCTGCATCCTGTTTTTATTCCACTCCTGTGAATCTGTTCTCAGCAATACTGATGACCCTCTGCAACCCTGGAAGAAGTACCCTTTGGCCAACAGAGAGGGGAAAAACATATAGGAATGAAAAACACAGTAAAGACAAAATTCCAGACTTACAATACATCAGACCCCTGCCACACTAGCACACAAGGACATCCTGGCTGCAGAGCTCTCTTTTCCTGTGATGGTAACTGCAGACCAATGGAGTCTGGGTTTCTACCTGCTGCTGGGAGCATTTTGATTTCAAAAACAATACCCCAGCATTTTGGTTTGTTTTCTCAAGGTGGCCTTCGCACACCTGAAATCCTTCCATCATCCCAGAAGTAGAGAGAGGTGTGTTTGTGTCAATCCAGACCTGAGCATACAGATTGATAGTTAAATATTCACAGAACTATGCTTGCATAAAGCTGAAAAACACATACAGAGAAGATAGTGATGTATTCCTTTACTTTCCTCCCCCTTTCCATATACATGTGTCTCGGGCTAGTCATATATCACATTCTGATGAAAGCAGATATGTATGAAGTATCTTTTCCCTGTTGAAACTTGTATTAGGTTAAGTCTTCCCCCAGTTTCAAAAACAATATCCCATACTGGCTCAATCTGTCATTCCCCTCAGCATGTAAATTTTTTCACTTCTTGAATACCTGGGTGCATTGTTAATTCAGAGATCAACCTTTAAAATAAAAAAAAAGAAAAGAAAAAAAAGCTTGGAAATTCAAAACACTACAGAGATTTGAGGTGAGATTTTGAAGGAAAAAAATACCCAGAAGTAGGCCATTTGTTTCAGAAAGGCTGGGAATAATGCCAGCTGCATGCCGAAAACACACACATGTGTGTGGAAGCATCATACTGAGACGTTCAGTAGTTCAGCTGTTTTGAAAAGGCTGCTTCTAATTTAATTTTGAACAGAAAATGCTTCAAACTAACTGACTTCTGTAAAAATTTGAAGCCACTGAGATGAGATAATTACTTTTCCTTCACAGATTTTAGACAACGTGTGTCCTGCAGAGATTACTGGAAGGTCTGCTGTGACAGATAGGTAAATAACCATGAAAAGATGCCCCCACACCTCCTCCCCAGCCTCTTACTCTATTTGGTCATGTGCCCTTGTGCTTTTTTCTGTCTTTTGGCTCTCACACCCAGGCCCTTTACTGCCTGGGCAAAGAAGACCCTTCCTTCAATCAGCTTGATGCCCCATCTCCCCCTTGCTGCTGGACAAGTTAAGGTATCTTATAGTAATTTAAAAATAGCTACCAAGGCCCTATTTCAGATGGAAGAAAGCTGTCACTTTTTAAAAAAGTAGATGTTTTTAAGTCTAGGAATCATCTAAAACCATAATAGCACCAAGTGACTTTAACACCTTTTAAAAGATTTGAATGGTCACTTCTCAAGCCTGGGCTTCCTAAAATGCCCTGCTATCACATTTTAGATACATTTTTTTGATTGAGGATTGAGGAGTCATAAAGAGCATCTCACAAAACCAGATGTCTCTCGCTGATCAGAAAACACATCCATCCTATTTACGTCTGGCAGCACAGGTTTCTTTTTATGAAAAAGGTCTACCTTTTCCCACTTCCTTCTGAAAAGTTATCACCTCCTTGCAGTGTTTAATGCTCCCCTTCCAAGAAAACATCACTTCCCAGCCTCAGCAGTCAGTCCAAAATGTTGGGGTCTTGCAGGTTATTGTTGTCAGGAGAAGAAACATTTGGATGATGGAGGCCGTGCCTTTGATCACACTTTTGTAACTACAGCAGGATGCATCACAGTCCTGTGCTTTATCAGCAGGAGGAAGCAAACCCTATGAGTTTCTCTGCTCATTGTCCCCGTGCCATTTGGCTATGCACCTTCTCCACAGCCCACCCTGCACTCCTTCCCTCTTGCCCTTCACCTTTTCTGTGGACACTTTTTGCCTGTTCTTTAGACACATTTTTTTTTCAAAAGTGATTTTCCTCGATCACTTCCTGTGAGTTTTCCTTAACTCTGCCTTCTTGAGCTGTTCCTCCTAATTATGCACATGTACCTGTCCTATCAGCAGAGCCTTTCTAACAAAAACAATTTCAAAATTCCTCAGCTGCTTTTCATTTTCCCCCCAGTCTGGATGACAATGTGTACGTTGCCTTTTCTTGTTTGGAGATTGCAACCATTGCCAACGCTCCCAAGGTTTAGACATCCTCTCAAGCAAATAATTAACCACTTAGACAAAAATTTGTTAGATGTAACACCCAGCCTGTGATAATATTTTCCATTTTAAACTTCCGGAGGATTTAGTCAGTCTAAATAGGTTTCTAATCCCTGTGTCTTTCATGATCCTAAATTGAGTAGAATGTATATTCGTATGGGGAATTAATGAAACAAAAGGGCCAGCAATTGTATTCTGCTCAAAGCCTAGAAGGAATAATACCCATTTAATGAGACTTTTAAAGTTTCCACACAAGCATGTTTTAGAAATAAAAAAAGAAAAGAAGCAAAACACCGTTACTGAAGATCTCTACAGGAGAAATATTTAAATTCAGTTTTCAAAATTAAGTTAAAATATATTTATAAAGAAAGATATTTTATTGCCAGAAAGTTATCTTCCATTTTTCCTTCTGAAAAACAAGAACAATTGTAATCTCTTACCATTTTTTTTAATGGTGGAATTTATTCAAAAAGAAGAATCCTTATTTTGGTCCAAAAATCACTTTTCATTGGAAAAAGCTTCACAATGAAAACCCACTAATCCCATTTACATTTTAAAACAAATAATGGGAATTTAAATCCATTATTAGTTACAGAGGACAAACCAGTTCTCAGGGCCAAATTTAACCCTATTATGAACTATGGTATTTAATGAGGTGAACTAAAAATAAATTTGGAAGTTGTTTTTGTTGTGCATTTTTTAGCAGCAAGACAAATAGAATGAATTCCTACCTGGCTGTCAGCAAGGGATACAGATGGGCCACTGCTGTATTTTATTTTTATGTGTATTTTGTACCAAGAGGGCAAATGCTATTTTTAATCATAATTTCTCCTACCGTACTTTCTTTTTTCCCATTTTAGAAAGGACTGACATTTTCCAGTGCACCCTCTCTATCCAGGTGGCTGCAGGACACCTCATACCAACTGTTCGAACATGCCACAGGCTGTTCAGTGACCAGCTAAATGAACACACACCTCTCACAGAGCCAGCACCTTTAAAAGTACACAACTGCTGACAGTTCAGTGCTTCAGACTGTACAGCTTCTTCAACATCTGCAAGGCTGAAACTGCAAAAGCATCTTTTCAGAATTTTTGCAAACTGATTGACCTTTTCCCAAGTGTTTTCCCAGCTTCCTTGACACTGTGCACAATGAAACCTTTCCTTCTAGATTCTGCAACCCCTGGCTTGTAGAGGGATTATAGAGCACAGGGCTCCTCTTGGAACATAGACCTGCATGATGCCGAAGCGCCAACACAAGCTGTGACAACTTATGCTTTTAGGTACAGTGATTCTCTGGTTCAGTTGTCAGTGCACTGATCGAGATGGCAGTTGTGATGAGAGACAGGGCTTCCCCTGGTGGCACATTGACTTCAGGCAGCAACAGGGACCCAGGGGTAGAGCTTTGTGTTTCAGTCGCACAATAAACACAGAGTGGGGATTCAGCATCGTTCTAGCTCCAAGCAAGGAAAGGCCTTGCCAGGCACCCTGCCTTTCCTTACAAGTCACTGCTTACTGCTGCCTGTGATTAAGATACCACCAGACCTTTAAACCCCTCAGCATGGGACAGCAGTGTTGACAATGTCGGGCACCTCACTGAATGGCAATGACCTGGTACCTTACGGATGCAGTGCATCCTCACAAAGTCTACCTTTCCTCATGTGTATTAAACAAAATAATTTTGCTTTGCTTTACCCCTCTCTCCAATAGGAAAATTGGTCACATGACTTATGTACCACACAGTTTGTTTTTTTCAAATGTTTAAATCAAGATCTTTGGTTGAGAAAAGACTCCTGTCATTGAATTGTTGACAAAACTGTTGCTTTCTCTAGGGAACAGCTACTAAATAGGGATCTGGTAGTAAATTACAATTTTCTAGGCATCATGAGCATATTGAAGATCAGGATTCATGGGAAGGAAGTATGGTATAAAACTTACAACACTGAGAACATCGTGCTTGATTTGAAAGTCAGTGACCAATATTAGCTAGAGCAATCTACAAGATGACAAAGCTACATTGAAACCCCAATGCAGCCTGAACTGACTTTACCCATAAAATTATTCAATATGAGAGGGCCTGACAGCTGGGCAGGTTTGGAGATGTAGGATCTTGGTCAACACATTAGGCTTTATTTCCATGCAAAGAGCACTGAAATAAAAGGAGTGATCAGTTCGAGTATTAACCACACAACACAAGACATGCTCATTTCAACATTCTGGATGGGAGCTCTCACTCGGCTGTGACTGCAAAGCACTGACAGCATTACTGACACTGTGGGATGAATGAGTTCATCAGTCAGCCTGTGGTCCCTTGGGCAAAACTCAGACACATGTGAGGGGGTTCCCAGCAGTTATAAGAGATTTATAAGACCATTTGTGCAGCTGACATACTTCTGTGTCTGCATAATGTGAATTCACACACCCCATGCTTACACTGTAGCAATATGCACTTGATTTTTAAGTCCCTCAAAGTCGAGAGTAATGTGGCAATGCCCCCTTAGCTAATGTGGTGATGCTCTTTTAGCTACCCTGTGTTGCCTTCCCATCGCCTTTGCTATGTTTTCCATTTCAAAAGCCAACAGGCTGTAGTTGTACATATGTACGGCTAGGCCTCATGCTGTTGTACGCTGCTAACAAACATGGGCATTTGGCTCCCACTGTGCCCAAGGGGTTCCCTCTCGTGCTCTTCAAGTGAAAGAAACAATACCTCCACTCATCTCACTCCTGAGGGGAAAGCAGCAGAAAGCACCGAGAGCCATGGCAGGCTTGTGGTACCTGGGCAGTGAGCCCCATCCACAGGCAGTAAAGCAGCCCACTCTGGTGGAGTGCTAAAATGTTATAATTGACAGAATGGCCCCAGAAGGCAGTAATTTGGGACAGTAATTTGGCTGTCCCCACACTACTGTGCAAAGCCTTAGAAAAGCAATTGCAGAGAACTGAGTGCCAGTTCTGGGCAGTGGTCATAGGACTTTTGTGACCAGCTTATGCCTAGAAGAGATGGTTCAGATTTCTTTTCATTTTTCTTTTTCTTCTCCCTGGGAGGATGACTTTACCAGCCTAGCTCATTGAACTTTTCAGCCTTTCAAGCTACATTGTGTTTTCAATAATACTCTTACCAAAAACAGTTTAGCTACAATTTCTAAGATTAATTCAAATATAACTCAGTAAGTTTCCACATATTGCAGAAGGCTTCATCTGAATCAAGCAAATCAGGCCTCAAAAAGCCCAGGACATTTTATTATTTTTTACCTATCTGTATCTTTAAGAGAAAGGTAAGACTATCTGGAAAGTCTTATTATCTCCAGAGTAATTAACATAATGATACAGGATGACTGGACATTTACATAGATGAGGAACTCTAAAGAATTTGGATGACGGTCTTGATTTTTCAGACATGCAATTCTTACTCCTATTACCATCTTGTCATGGCCTAAATTTTACTTCCAATGAGTTTTACCCATTAACTACCATAGGCCTATTCAACTGACAAGCAGTTTGGACTGGAAATGCACACAGCCTTGTTTTAAGAGACTGAGATTAAATACTCTAATCTGAGAAAAAATTAAATTCTGTGTGTGATATCTTCAGTTGAGCTCCCTGAACACAGATAATTGATCACCAGAAAACCCCATCCAATTCTCAAAGATGTGCAAGATCTAAACACAGAGAAAAGAAAAACTCAGATTAGCTGGTGGTGAAAGGCCAGTGAGTCAAAAGGAGAGTGTTTCAGAGATAAAGTCAGAAATCATCAGTTGTGTTTTATACCTGCCAGGAACACCTATGTGGTTCAGGACATTGAGGAGAGGCCCAACCTAAGCACATGACTTGTTGAAAAGGGGTAAACCCACCTGTGTGCCCCAACAAGCTTCTCAAACTGATATACTTCTTGTTTCCTTTAAGCCTTTAGAGGTAAAATAGACACCATTAGGCTGCTTATCTCATTTGGTTCCAGACTACAGTGAAAGGTGTTACCTGTTCCTTTATATGTGGCCAAGTGCTGGGGAGGATGATTTACACAGCTTCAGGACTACTGCAGTTTCTTTGCTGGCACTGTTTCCTTTCAAGAGATGAGCAGTATCACATCCCTGAAGTCATATTTGAGTTTGGGATCCAGCTTAGAATTGGGGTTTATTTTTCCCTTTCTTTCTACTAGCCCTCTTATGTTGTCATCAGTGCCTGATTGCACAGCCATTTTTGTTTTCGGCCTTTAAGTTCTTACAACCAAGTGAGAATAATACAGTAAAAAAAGGTTTTGCCAGCCCACACAAAACTATGCTGACTTCACTCCAGGGAGCTTTTCTTTTTTTGGAGGTACTCAGTGTGGGCTGTCTTTAAATTGACAGCTATTTCTCATTTGCATGACAAGTCTTTGTTTCTTCAGTGTCACTGATTTTGAGCCCTGTATAAAGATATCTTTAGCCCCTTTCTTGAATTTTCTACTGGTAAACAATGTGTATAACTCCCTGGAGTCATGTTTGGGATTTTTTCTTTTTGACCTTAGGAATCATCAGTCTGGAACATGTAACCCGCATCTGCAAGCTTTCTCCTACACTGGTGAAACAGGATCTGTCTTGTCCTAGGCATCTTATTCTAGTAGCCATTCTTACTTTCTCCAGAGTTTCATCCTGAGCAGCAGTGTGCCTTTCATCTGCCACCAAACAGATCTTAAGCTGCTTTCTGAAATGAAACCACAACCATACTCACGCAATCACTCTCTGCATTTTGACTTGTGTATTCTCCCCATGCATCTAGCACCTCTTTCGAAGTCTCTGGTTGATTTCAGCTAAATTAATGGAGGATCAGTCATCTGAAATATTTTAAGTTCATTTTAACTGCTGTTGACAGTCCTGAAGAAGAGGAAGATACTGTGAGAACCCATGTGTCATCTCTGAAGAGAAAGTCAATTGACATTCACACCTTTAGAAACCGATCTGCAACATTTTGTGGGTATCAGACTGCCTTTATCTGCTGCTCGCAGAAGAACTTACTGAAGGTGGACCTGGGTTTGCCCCCGATGGAGGTATGTGATAGAGCCCTCAAACAAGAGAGATTCTCCAGTCCCCCTCTTCACCGCTTACATTTGCATCCCTAGTCTATTCTGCATATATGCACAGCAGCACTCTTAAACTTCTGATTCATATTAACTTCACATAAAGACAGGTTTCTCCATGGCAACTGCCTCACACAAAGGTCTTTCCACCTTCTCTGTCCTTACAGACTTGGAGGTGATGATTTCAAACTACCTGTACAAGCTGCTTTAGCTTTCCTCCAAGCCTAAAGGCTTGCAGAAAGCCTCCCTCCTTTCTAGTAAACTTATGTTCTTTTGAGCAACTGTAGCCAGAAGCTTTGGCTCTCTCCAAGTTGCCAAAGGCCCCTAGCCATACTTTTCTGCTGTTTTTCCTCAGATCTAAATGTTATCAGTGTGGAACAGATTTTATTGGAGAGCCTGTTTCCCAGGAAAATGCCCTGGGTGTCCAACACATGCCAACTGTCAGTTTGCCAAAACCATACCCTACAGCAAGAATTAAATGTAGACAAATGTAAGTGCCCTGAGACACACAGGCCAGAAACAGAGCTGACACAGCAAGTAGACAAGAAAATATTTGATGCGACTAAGAAAAACAATCTCAAAGTGATGGGAAGTGTTTCCATTTTAATGGAAACTTGTTTTATGTGCAGATGTAAATCTCAAGAAAGAGCCTTATTTCCTCCCTTGGCTGACGTGCGGATATAGCCTTTCTGTCAGCACTTCTGCTCACCTGAGTTTAAAACCCTTCCAGGATCATTTGGCTTTATGGGAGGAGAGAAAACAGTCTCAAGAGCAATAGTGATGGGGCATTTCAGATCCTCCAGCTCTAACCTATGCCCAGTTCTTCTTTGCACCCTGAAGACATCCTCATGTGTAACCATCCCTTGCCAGTATGATCATTCACACATTTTTCCCTGTTATTAGATAATCACCATCTTGTATCTTAACAGGAACATCATTAATAACTGGAAATTATAAAAATAGCTCTCTAAGCCTGGATCCTCTTGAAATCTTTCACCTGCTTTTAGTAATTTTAGGTAAAAAATGTAATTACTCAGATATTTTATTTTTAACATGAGAATATGCACATGTCTGTAGTACAGTCTCATAATTAGCCACCTCTTCAGTTAAAGTTTTAGAAGCGTTGAATGTTTGACAACAGACTATTGTAAAGAAAATACAGCAACCGTGTAATCTTTGTCATCTTTTGACCATCACTTCACATAAAGTGAAGCAGGATTCAAACTTCTTGTACGTTTCATCTATGATCCCAGTATTTTATCACTGTAGTGATTTTATCTGCTCCACTTCTCAAAGGGCACATGTCTGTTTTGTTTCAGATGTAGTACTGAGAAATCCCTCAGCACTGAGCCTTTGGATGGTTCTGGGAAAGCTCTGTGAAATGCATACCTGGTTTTGAAGATTAATAGATCAGCATGTCAGAACTTAGCTTCCTCTTGTGCTCAAATCCACTTTTTTCCTGCCAAGGTCCTCTTAAAGACACAGTGCCCCATTAGGGTCATCTTTTCTCATGCTCTTGCAAAAACTATGAAGCATTCCCCATCAATGATGCCTTTCTCTCTTTCTCATTCCCAGATAAAAGGGAGTCCTGGAAACAGTAATCCACTGTCTTTCTTCAATTTTTCATCTAGCTCAGTAGTATTTAAACCCTCTATCTCAGAATTTTCAGTTCCCTGAATTACAGGTTATCATGCTGTCTTCCAGAGTAGTGAGCAGGGAAATCTAAGGTCTTTGTCAGCTCTAGATTGTGAGGAAAGGATGTTTTCTAGAGCAAAGAAGTATGTTTTGTCATGCATTTTTCTGTCTCTTACATTTTCCTTTGGTCAAGTCTTTTATCCACAATGTTTTGAATCCTTTCTGACTGTGCTAACAAATAGCATCACAAGAAGCTTTTCTTTTTCCTTCCCCAAGCTCTTATGTGCCCTCTGCCCCATAGTTCTTCTATCACTCTCTACATTCTCTCTTTCAGGAATGGATGTTCTCTTCCTCATGCTTCCTGATCTCTAACCAACCCCACAAACAGTAGCCCACAACACTGCCTCACAAGGACAGTTTCCATCTTCACCGTGCTTCCATCATCTACTACCATCCAATTTGTCTTCAACAGCAGACCTTCCTCTTGAACCACACCTCTCTAGTAATTTTCTCCCTTCCCTCCCTCCACTGGATCAGATACCTAAGGTAGGAATTCACTCCATGTGCAGCCCAGTTAGAGCATGAGCTTCTGAGAAGTCTCACTTACCACAGAGCTCCACAACTCACTTTGATATAAGCCAGTATCACACCCTTTTTCATGACTACAAAAGTTCAAAACCACACAATCTAGGAGATGGACCAGTGTGTTGACACCGGTGAACTGATCCTTGACCACCCTGCCAGCAAAGCAACCGTTCTGCTATTATTAGCATTGAGCAGTTGAGGAGACACCCCCAGTTAAACACTGAAAAACTAATATTGGGCTTTCAGAAAACACTTCTTAATGATCTTTCACAACCCTCCAGAAAAATCTCATTAGCAGCAGCAGAAACCCTGAAGCTGTGCAGAACGCATCCAGCATGTGTCGAAGGAGACCATTAGTTTGCCTCCTGATGAAAGAGGCCCATGAGTCACAGTGCAGGAGTCACTTGGGGGCCAGCAGAGATTTTGAGAATAGTGGGAAAGGACATCTAAGCAGTCTAAGTGGAAAGCCGGCAGCAATGGAGAAGTCACAAAAGGGGTAGCTGTAGACATTCTGAACTGAGAACAAACAAGCAGATTGTCAGTTTTAATATTTTTCAGCTTTTGAGGCAGAATGCCAGTTTAAGTTAATTTGGAGGAAATATCAGCATGCAGTACAAAATGATCTCTGCTACATGAGATCTCTTCACAGAGAAGAGTTCAGCACCTTTGGTATGAACTTGGCCAGAATTTGTTCAAAGTTATTCTTTCTCTTTTGCAAAAGCAATGATTTTACTTTTCCAGTGAGCAAGGTTCAAGCAGGAATTATTCTGCTCTCAATCCCTTAGTGCAAAACTAAAACATCCAAATGAATGGATGTTAAAATGTCTTCAGGATGGTGTAAATACTTTTCAAATTCTTCTGCCTCAGACTACATCCAAATAATGTGTCTAGAGATGCTGCACCAAGAAACTCTGGCTATTACCTCTGCAAAATCACACTTTAAGTTTTGACCTAGGTGTCTTTTACATTTACATTCCTCGGGTGCCCTTATTTTTAATGATGCTCAGGAAGATTTAAGGGATTCAGCTGCTTGTGTCTCTCCATTCTCACCCTCTACCTCTCTGTCAGAGTCAGCCTTCATCTTCTCCAGGGAACCAATTCTCGCAAAGTGCCAGGTATGCTCATCTGACATTTAACTGAACAGAAATAGGAGCTGCTCAGCCTCTTGAAATATCTGCTCATATCTTTTTAGGACTTGCCAGATGTACTGATCTATGATGTGGACTAATTGGAATTGGGACAAATCCTCACATTTATTTTGTTTGAGCTAAGCTGGAACAAGAACTGATTTCTTCAGAGATGATGGCTATCCTAAAGCTCCTTGCTTCTAATTCTCCTATCATCAGGTACATTTTTCCTGGTAGATTTTTAGGGGTTTTTTTGTTTGGTTGGTTGGTTTTTTTAAGGTGAAAGCTGCCTTGTCCCCATCAAAAATTTGAACTTAAGGCTGAATTTTGCACTGTGTTAAGATTTTATAAAAATCCCACATTCTGGTTTCTTGGTCATCTTAGGTACCTTTCAAACAAGCAAAGAAATGAACAATCTTTATGAAATCTAAATGACAGAAAGGCAAATGAAAGGAATCCCCACCTTATTTTTGTCCCAAAATTCAGCTGCAATATCTTCAAAGAGCATTTAGGGTTGGTGATAGATGCTGGCCTTCCATAGCTGTCTCCTTGTGGAGTCTGTCTCCTCAAAGTGAGCATAGGACACAGGCATGGTGCGTACCTTCTCCTATTTTCATTCTAAGAAGCTATTTGAAAGCCCAAAGAAGGGGCTTAAAACTGCCAGTGGTAACTAAAAATCTTCTGATTCTATATGCTTGGTGAGAAATATTCCTCACCTTAGGATGATCTTTCCTATTAGGAGGTTGTTGCAAACAGGAGTGGAGCTTTTCCTTTCATGGAGAGGCTAAGGCCATGACCTCTTTTGTTCTCCTCCAAGTCTTTTAGCAGGAGTGGGTCAGACTCCCCAGAAGGCCATGAACACAACTGTGCGCTTGGCAGGCTGTCAAGAGAACAAAGGGAAGACATAGTAAATCATTATCTCTGCAGTTGCCAATTGTTCCTTGGATGCTTTGAGTGGAAGGCTTTTATTCGTTGCTCAAGCATGTCTGACATGGCTTTTCTTGTGCTGAGTGGTGTACAATGGCACATTGTATCAACTCTGCATGGAAGACACTTCTACCAAACAGAATGAGGAGTCTATTATTGAAATCTGCATGATCACTGATGTTTCCTCCATGAACTCTTTCTCCTTACCACCCAAGCTGGATTTCCAGGGCAAAGCTGCTGGCAGGATCATTCCACCTGATATATCACCTCAGCCTGTTAAAACCTTTAATATGGATGGAGGAAGGCTAAGAAAAAAAAAAGAAAGTAGCCAGTGTCAGGCTTAATTTTTCCCACCCACACAGCATGTGTCTGAGGGAAATCACACAATAATGAGCATGGTAATCTTGTTTTAAGGGGTTTTGCTTCTGTAAACAGAACTTAGAAGGCACACCAAACCCCTGTTAAACGTTGAATGTTGTACATCCCTCTGCATTCATGTTTCAGAACATATTGAATGTCCCATGGGAACTTTTGTAGCTCTCCCATAAATGGGACAGAAAGGAAAAGAAAGTCACGGAAATCGCAGTGCTCCAAGGATTAGATGCCAAACACTCATAAAACAACTGCAGCATCAAGGCTTAGAAGAACAGGCTACAGATATTCTTCCTGTGCATCACCTAGAAGGTCCATATCTGTTCAGGCATCTCTATCTCACCAGGTGTGGGAATGTCATGATGCTCCATCCTCTCCTCTGTGAAGTATCACAAAACCAGATGCTTCTCTCAAGGCATGTCATTCTGAATGAAGGACTCTTCCCTCCCTCCCAGACCCTAAACTCTGAATGGAAAGGTTACAAGACTTTTCAAAACAGAGGGTCCCATGCTGCACTCCGTTCCTTGGGAGACTGAATTAGTGTATGTATACAAACTTTTTGGCAAATACAAATGTAGTATATGTGGCTTCTATGTATACAAACACTAGTTTCATGCAGACAAGCAATAATAGGTAAATGCTGACATGTAGGGATTTGAATCATAAGACAAAGGGAGAATGCTGTGGAAATACCGATGTGAGCTGCTTCTGTGCAGTTGCTGAATACTGCAGTAGGGTGGAAAAAAGCATGAGTAGGACCAAATGACAAACAATGAGAGGACAGACTGCTCACCAGCATGAGACAGTGCTTGACACTGGGAAGAGGAGACATGTTAATACAGAAGATAAGGACAGGAAGCAAACCAGTCTGCCACGGGAAGGGGAGGAGGGCGCACAGAGGCAGAGCATTGCATAGTACTGCAGAGGTTCATAGAGTCTGAAAAGTGACAGTGCCATTAAAGGAATGCCCTGTTTGTTGGAAGAAAGTGGTCTGCGTCCATTTGCCTGGCATGTCTTTTTCTGCTTCCTTACAGAGTTTAGGATAGCTGTCTCCAAAACAAAACTTCAGAGTACGAAATGATTTTTCTTTAAGTGAGCAAATGAGCTAGGAACAGACTGAAAGGAAAATTAGAAAAAATTAAATTCATGGAAGCAGTGTGACGCCAATCACTTCATTAGAAGTACAGGAAGTCTGTGGCACACATTTATGCAGACAAGGGGAAAAACAGTGTACACTAATGGTAAAGTGTGTGAATATATATGTAAATATCTTCCAAAAACTAGACCAGACAGGGCTGGCAGAATCAATGAAAGGAAATCATAACCAGCACCGGGGAAAGCATTGTGGTCTAGATATTATTTATGTCCTGCTCTGAATACAGCCTTACCTAAGCACATCCTTAAGTGTTTCAGCAAAACAAGATTAAAACATTGCTATTGTCCATTCAGAAAGACTCTGGACTGGACTCCCAGGGTAGCACATAAGCCTGAAAATTTTTCTGCCTCTTCTTTTCAATCATATTGCTTTAAAAAAAAATTACTCAGATGAGTTTAATTTACATGTCACAGACAACCTGATCTATATTCAGAAAGAACATTATGTCCTCCTTGGATGTCAAAATAATTTTATCTCTCAACCTGAGCTGGAGTCAGGCATAAAGGATGCAATGCATGTGGCTCCCATTAAAGTGTTAATCTGTAACACCTGCAGTTCACAGAAGTTTCTATACTTTGAAATAAAGTGAAACTTTATTTACCTATTCCACTGGCATGCATTGCTTAACTTGCAAATGTTTTTTCTAGCCTGCCTTATAAATTTGAGAAAATAAAAAATAAAAAATGCAATTTAGACTTGCTATCTGGGAAGCTTAATTCAGTTTCCTGCTCCATCTCAGATTACCTGTGTTTCTTTAAGGAAGACACACATGTTGTGATTAAGAGATAGGTTGGAGCTGTGCTTCCCTTAAAAATAATTTATAAATCTGGCCCTATATATATACAATGATGAAGGCATACAGTGTCCTTGGAAGTATGTTGTAGTGTGTTAAGATTTTTCTCCCTACCAGCTCTTCATTATGGGCCTTCTCCTGTCTTTATAAGCAACCTGCATTACAAGGTTGCATGAACATTTACACTCTGCTGCAGTACAAAACAAGCTAGTTTAAACTGAGTTGTTACTGAAGGCGGTGCAGGCTATTGGCATAGCTTTGGAAGCCAAGGGAGAAGTGGAAAAAAAGGATGGAGAAAGTAATAGCTTGATCAGCTCTACATCTGCTTATCTGAAGAGGACATCCCTGCCTTTTAGACAAAGTCATGATCTTTGTTGCCAGGAAGGCATAAGTAGAATGAGGGTAGAGAGGTTACAATTATGGTGCACTGGAAAAAAGTACAGGCAAGTTGATGCCTGGCCTGGAGAAGACAAAGTACCTAGACATCAGTATCAAGAAGGGTCACCGTCAGAAGTTAGTGTGTGTGTCAGGGTGCGGGATGGAAGAAGACAAGAGCACACCAAACTAAAAAGTGTGGCAAGAAGGTAGTCAGAGGCTTGGACAAAGATGAAGAACAGCCATCTGTGATGATGGGAGGACATCAGGAGGACAAACACCATGGCTAAAAGTACACGTTGGGCAAACAGGTGGTGCTTAATTGGCTTCATGCAACAGATCAGGATTTTCTTTTGGTGGGGCTTCAGTCCCTTGGAAGCATGGTAACCAACAGAAACCAGCTGAAGAACTTGATTGCCTCTGCAGGGTCCAGCAGAAGGGAAGCTCAGCACTATGGCAGTGAAGCCTACATAAGCACTACACTGGAAGAACAGTTCCTTTCACAAGAATGAAACACATTACTGGGAAAAAAAAAGAAAATCACTGCCTCCAACATTCTGCAAAACAAGGACTATGCCTGAGATCCTCCTTATGTCCTAAGCAGCCAACTCTCAGGCTGCTCAGAACTATTTTATAGGTATGTGAGATTGGTAGATGGTACAAAAAGCATCCTTTATGGGATTTTGTATCAACATAATAGTTTTTAATCAAGGCAATCTCATTCTAATACATTCTGTCCTAAATATTTTGCATATCAGGAACTTAATTTTGGGTGTATCTGAGATGCCTATTACACATCACTGGCATTTTAGTTGGTCTTTCCCCTCCTTTCCAAAAGATGAGGTGTGTTTGGGGTCACAGATTGCAAGCAGGTGGCCTGCTCTTCCTGAAAAAATCTGCCTTGCAATGAACTCTTATCCTAGTAAACTGTGTCTTCTTTAATGAGGTCCTTACACCATGCATAGGGAGTCCTTACGGAAAGTGCTTTTAATGATGTTAGTCTTACCACTCAGCATTCGGCTGACCCTGTGGGAATGTAAGAATGAGCTCCAGTGCTGCAATAGTAGCAGATCTCTTGATACTCAAGTGTCATGAAACCTGGTGTCTCGCTTAACTCTGCAGCTCATGGAAGTTTGTGATTGTATGGGAATTCTAATTTGTGTTGAAAAGAAACCAGTTATGGTAACAGCACAACTAATGGTTTCGTACTTATTTACATCCTACATCCGTTCCTCTTTCTGCCTGCCCCTACTGCAAATATCTCAGCTATTCCTCTGCACATCCCTCACTCCCTTCCATGTCCCCTAACTTCACAGCTATAACTGTATGCTCCATAACTACAGTGGTTAGTTCAGCCCATGCTGACAGCTCTGCTGCTTGTGCTAAATGAAGCTTCTGAGGCTTCCTTTTTTTCACAGCTGCCAATTTTTGTGAAACTTGTCAGACCCTTGTAACTTCCAAGGTCTTTTGCCCTTTTCCTGACTCTAGCAGGATCAGCCAGCTAGTTCAAGTGGGTGAGACAGGCAAAGAGATTCATGGCTACAGATTTCAGTGACACTTCCTTATAAAGCCAAGCCTTTAACAAGCCATTATGGTTGACAAAGAATGCCCATTAAATCCCTAAAGTTTAAAAATTAAGGTGCCAAAAAGAACACCTCAAACTTGTTTCATATCTAATGATTCTTGGACAAGATTCATTGCATGTTTCAGCTAGAAATCTATATAACCTATATGTCTTTGTGACCTCTTTTAGGCTTTGAGATAGCTAGTTTTCTGCTGGCACATACCATTTTGGAGAGACATGATTGATGTTGGTGAAGGACCACTCTTGTTAATTTGTTTCAAAAGTATTTTCCTAAATCTGAGTAAAATGAAAGCACCCTTTCCTCTTCAGTCCGACTGGCTGTACAGTGTATAAAAGCTACTTCATCCCTGACTGACTAGAAAGCAATGCAATGTTAGTCCTCTCAACAGAAAGCAAAATGTCATTCCTCCATGAAATTATCACAGAATCACAGAATCACTAGGTTGAAAAAGACCTTTAAGATCAAGTCCAACTGTTCTTGTCCTCTACTAAACCATATCTCAAAGTACCTCATCTACCTGTCTTTTAAACACATCTAGGGATGATGACTCAACCACCTACCTGGGCAGGCTTTTCCACATCCCGACAACTCTTTTAGTGAAAATTTTCTTCCTAACATCTAATCTGACTCTGCCCTGGCACAGCTTCATGCCATTTCCCCTTGTCCTATCACCTGTCACTTGGCTCTTTATCCTTACTCCAAGGATTTTAATCTTCCAGGTTTAAAGGTGTTCTCCATGGCTCCCTCATGTTCATCAGTATGCACTGATATTTAGGTTTGTTCTCACCACCACTTCCATTTATGCATTAGCACTCAAATTTAAAATAATCACTGGGAGATCTCCCCCCCCGGAACAGGCAGGTGACCTTCCCCACAGACACAGTTACAGTTGTGCTGCTGTATTACCCCGACTGTCTCACATGCTGGTCTTCATGTGGGGAGGGAGGCACAAGCTTCATCCTGCCCTGGAGGGTGCTCGCATTGATGCCAGGGGCTGTCTGAACCAGGAACAAAGTCTGTGAGCGGCTTGTAACAACCCTACAGGGACAATGGGAAAGTGGGAAAGTGAGCCAGAGTACTTTACTGCCACTGGAAGAAGAGCCTTCCTTAGTGCTGCCTTCACAGTTGTCTGTGCCCACCCAGGAAAGCTGCTGCCCACCCACTGCACAGTGTGTGGGAGCCTCGGGGGCTGGCATACAGCCAGCCTGAGCAACCCCATACCTGCCCCTTTGCACTGCAGATGAATCCACAAGCGTGCCTGCGCGGAGTGGTTGAGCTCAAAATCCCAGGCTTAGCCACTGGCACAAGTCAGAAGCAGCACAGGCAGCTCAATAAGCTTGCGTGAAAAACTTCATTCTCTTCCCAGCGACACCAGCCTGGAGCTTCAGTTCCCATCACTGCCAGCCCCAGGCCTGTGGTTCCTTTCGACACGCTGCACCCTGGTCTTATGAATTACTTTCTCCTCTGTGCTTTTGGTTTGGAAACAATCACTGCCTGTGAGGAAATGGAGCACTGCAGACTAGCTTGTAGCTTTGTGAGCCAAGCCTCAGGAAAAGAGCAAGTGTTAGGACTCCTCACCTGCCCAAAGAAAACAGCATGTTCTCTCAGGTACGTACCAGCCACAAACCTGAAACTGTGCTGCCTTCTGTGCCTATGAAATTGGGCACATTGAGTCTCATATGACACTTCTGCCTTACTCCAACTGCCAGTCCTGTAAATCAAAAAGATACACATGAAAGTGACATGGTGTTACCTTATAAATCTTCATTTGATTTTTATACTTCTTTGGTTGATTTAGGGTTTTGGAGTCTTTAGGGTACACTGACATAATGTCTTCCAGCTTCTACCAACCAACCAGAGTGAGGAACCCTGGGCTTGCCAGTGACACTGGAGTGGCTGCCAAGGTTTCTGCTCCTGATTGGCATAATGGCCAGCTGGGCTTTTCCTGTCATCTACAGGCCCAGCCTAAAGCCTGACATTTTATGGCAAAGCAAAATCAAGCTATAAACTGCCAAGCTTCAGGATAAGCTTCATGAGCACTTCAGCAGGGATGGGGGGTGGGAAGACGTAACCTCAGAAGCTGCCTGGGGGAAAACTTTCTTTTATATTATCTCTTAGTTCACTAAAATTGGGGGCGGAGGGGGGGAATCAAGTAATAGGAAAATTCAGGAGGCTGATATGAGGAGATGAAATAGCTTCAGACAGTTAAATGGTTTTAGGATTCACAATTCTCTTTAAATTTGGAATCCCTTACTATACTTGTGCTCTCACCTCCCTGATGCCTGAGAACCGCCTCCAGCCAGGAATCAGGATAGGGTTATTCAGATAACACAGTGTTTGAAGTGTCACACAATGCTAGTGCCTATTGAAGATTTTCCATATGATGTCTATGCATAAACTTTCATCATTCATTTTGACCTGTGTATGTGATAGGTTTGCCTTGAAAAACTAATAAAAAGAGAGGTGGTTTTTTTGTTGATCAAAAATGAACATCAGAAGTCAGAAGCCAGTGGAGGAGTCAATGCATTTTCCAAAGCATTACAGCAAAAAAAAAGAAGAAAATTAAAAAGAAGATTTTTGCTGAAAAACTGATAATGGGCATGTTACTCCTTGATTTTCCTATTCTTCCAAGTGTCATATTTTGTCTACTTAAAGAATAGATCTCACTTTTCCATTTTTAATATCCTATTTACCTAGAAGTGAAAAATAGATGAATAGCTGAATTGTCAATTGCCCTGAGGCTCTTTGTATTTGCCCTGGAAATGGAAACGTGTCCTCAGAAGGAGTGGAAATGGTGTGTTTCCCTGTAAAAGCAGGGAACCTAGGGCAGAGCAGAGGCCTTGCTGTACCTGAGCATCCAGTGATGCTGTGGGTGATGCGTGAGAACATCTTTCCCCTTAGGTCCACGGGCCTGCACCTATTTATCCTGCTTCTCTGAAGCTAAACTTGTCTTCTGCACAGAGCAGGATGCAGGGAAACAGAACAAGAGCATTTCACATCATGTAATGGACACACGTAGCACTGGGGGTAAGGGGCTGCTACCTTAGTCAATACATCTCAAACTGAGCCAGTGGTTTTCACAGCTAAAACCAAGAGCTGGTAAAGCCAGCATTAAGGTTTTTCAGACAAAACAGATTCTTGTACAAGTATAGTGAAATCCAGAAGATTTAGCATCTTTCCTGGGGTTTAGAAGTCCATTAAGACTTACATGTGCTGCAGATGGCCCTGGAATCAGCTATTTAACAAATGAAGTATGACCTGGTGATATATAACAAGATAACATGTTCATATATGAGGATGGAGAAAGAGGAAGATGTTGCAGGAGGTTTCCTCTGCTCTTCTTGTGCCAGTTCGGTCTTTTTTCCACATTTGGCCTACAGACTGTGTGATGCATTTTCTCATCAAGCTCAGAATTCTGGAGGTAACTAGGAAAGCATTCCTTTATTCTGCTGTGCATAGAATATTTATTTTTCATTTTATTGTGCTACTTTATATTGTCACTTGATACTGACCCCATGGCTGTTTCTAGCTTCTTTACTTGATATGCTAAGGCCAGGTCTGGCAGCAATTTAACTAGAGTTAAACAAGTACTTAGCTGATCTCTCAGGAGCCAGGCCTTGTAATGTGAAAGAAAAAAAAATTAATAGTAATGATTTGAAGTTCCTCTGTTTCTCACTGCACTTTTTGAAATATATAAGATGGGCTTGATAGTTTTTACTACAGAACTTCAAACCACCAAGCTTAAATTAGCACATGTGCAAATCTTCACAGAACTAGAAGCTAAGTAGGTTGCACTGTAGAGAAATATTCTGTAGTAATTTAGATATGTTTCAGAAAAAGTAATTTGTAATTAGCTAATATTCCATTGTGGCTTTCCTGCAATTGCCATTAGAATCTTATGAACACAACAGAATATTAGATAACAGGCAAAAAATAATTCAGATTGGAAGATGGCAATGGAAGCTGAGCAGGCTGATGCAATCCACCTGAGATGAGGAGGCCAAATTTCTTGCTGAAAATTCTATATAGGAAAAACTATCTGAAGGAAATGCAACAGTTAGGGCACAGGGAAGAACTATTAGCAGGAGTGCAGCTGTCTCTTGTTTAAAGCAGTCATTGGCATGATAGCTTCCAATAACTGTCTAGTATACTCAAAGGAAATGGAGCATGTGGACCCAAGATCAAAACTCAGCAACGAGAATTTCCCTGATGAAGGTCAAAAGCTGCATTACCATTACCTAGTATTTTGCAGAAGATCATTTTAGCTTGCAGATGAGAAAAGGAATTACTGCTATTATTGTCAGAGAGATTTTGGTGTACTGTCAAAATGCTCTCCTCATCCCTTGAGGTCAAGAGGAGTTGCATAGTTCATTCAAATAGACTCTAGGCCAGATGCTGAAGCATGCCAGAGCCTGCTTGCATCCTTATTCAGCAGAGCTGGGCAGAACGCAAAAAAGTCCTTGCAAAAACTCTTGCCAAAGACCATTTCCCAACAATTGAATGGTGATTTTATTACTATTGTTATCATCATCATCATCAGTGCTACTATGAATATCCAGTGGATCTTTTGCAAATACCCTATAAACATCAGTACTAAAAGGAAAGCTGCTGAAAATTATCATATTTCAGTGGCTTTAGTAAATTCTTAGCAGTGCAAACTTCAAGCATGTCTATACCAGGAATTCAAGAGTAAATTTTCAGCATGCAAAATCATATTGTATGTCCAATTTGTGATGTTTCAAAGGGCCACATTTTCCAGATAACTGGTGCTCAGTTTTTACTCAGAAATGCTTTATGATGATGCCTTAAACTCAAGTACACTACTCACATCTGAAAATACAATCACAGACTCCAAGAGTTAGACTTGTTTAGTCAGGGATTAGAAAATATTTTAAAAGCATTTGTGTTTCCCAAGTCTCAATATCTAAAGGCCTGCTTTACATTAATATTTCAACATCTCAGTAAGTCGTGTAGTCCACAAATTGCCTAGTTCACAAAGTCTTCAAGTAGATGTGTGATGCTTCTTCCCCAAAATGAACCAAATAGACCATCCCAGAAATAAGAACCTTCCAGTTTATCTGTGTAATACACGTGCATCTTCAGACATACATTTCATGGGTGTATATGAGACTAGAGATGTCATTTCAAGTCTACAGACCTCAATGGATACATTTGTTTTGTCACCCTTCCTCTTCTCTCCTCCAGCCTCCTTTTCTCCTTTTCCTTATCACTTTCTGTTCCATTCTGTTCTCTCTCTCATTTTTCAGTATCTGCTCTCAGTTGAAAAGTTGCTTTGTACTTTCTGAAATAACGATATTTTTTGTAAAGGCAAAATATCAAGACCCTGAGGAATCTCTTAATGAATGAGACTTAAAACGGTATTTTGTCAGGCTAATTGCATGCTGTAAAAGGTTTCAGGTTAAATCTGAAAATATATGTGGCTCGAGGTTGCAGTGTTATGGATTAAACTACTAAGAATGTCCTTCTTCATTATTACCTGACTTATTTCTTTGAGCAATTAATAGTAGTCTAATCATTGCCCTTGGATATATGCATGCAAGTCACTCTGAAGACAACAGGGCTTTTTCATGCATATCCCAGGGCAAGGTTTTGCCCTATATTTTCAGTAATAAAGAATATTTTAAGCCCATTTGTAATTAATAGTTTACCAAGAGTTCTTATAATTTTTTTTTCTTTCCTGTGGATAAACTGGTAAAAATGTCTAGTGTAATAGTGGAACATGTCATTCCAGCTGTCTATTCTTTCTCTGGTATAACATACAGTATTTTTTGCTTTCCCATCATTTAGTAATGTTATAGATATATACAGTCCTGTACAGTCCTGTCACATATGTGGGTATTCTTCAAGTGCTTATAGGCTGTAACTGTACCATAACCTACCCCCAAACATAGTTTTGTATCATCTCATTTGAGTGCCCGTGCTTTCCCATGGCCCATCCATGCAGCCTGTTTGATTCCCAGTGCTTGGGTTGGGGGCTGTCTCCATTGCCCCGCTCCCTGGTTTGAGCCATGGGATGGTCCATGGCTGCCAGGCTCTGTCCTGCCTTATGGCTGGGCCATCAACAGGTCTCTTAATCTCATAGATTCAGTCCATCTCTCTGTGTTCTTGTCTCATTACTAATGCCAAGCGTAAGAGAATGGGATAATTACTGTATTGGGGATGAAGCTCTTACATGGGTTTGTCAGCCTGTTTTCATATTCACATGAGATAATGAGATGACAATTGCTGTTGGACAGAGTCCTGCTGTGGGTCAAAAATTACAGAAGCAGATCAGAAACCCTGGATTGTCAACATTATCTGGCAATGGCAAAACACGGAGAGACCAGGACTGCTGGAATGGCAGCATGCTTCCTCACACTCACAGCCCAGAGGGACGTCTGCTCCCAGGGAGCAGAGCTGCTCCAGGGCTGTGCTGTTCTGAATTTCATGAAGATAATGCAGGAGCAGCTAATTAAGAGAGGAAATTAAATAGACTATTGTCCTGTAATTACACTTCCTGAGACAGCTGCACTGCCTTTGCATGGCTACAGCCATTCCTTCACTTTCTGGGGTTGCAGAAAAGGTGGTTTTACTCCTTATACCACCTCCAAAAAGACCTCCATATCAGGTGTTGATCAAGGAACATGGACAATGAATCAGCCCCACTTTGTTAATATTAAATACAAGGAAGAGAAGATGACCAAAGCAAACTGCAGTACTGTCTAGCAGAACAAAATCTTTCAGTGCAGATGAGGTAAGAAATTCTGAGAAGACCAATCAAACAAGAAAAATTGGCATCACAAGGGCAGATTAGATTCATTTTAGACAAGTGCAAGGTAATGAACACTGGAAGGAACAATTTAAGCTACCGATACATACTGATGGATTCAGAATTAGCTTTTATTTCTTAGGAAGAGTTCTAGGCATCATTACAGATCATTCAGTGAAGACATCTGCTCTGCGTACAGAAGCAGTGAATAAGATGTTTGGCTGCATGAGAAAGGAGATGGTGAATAGCACGGACAAAATTATATAATGCCATTGTATAAAACCTGCTCTCTAGCATCTCCTTACTTTGAACACTACATTTACTTTTGGTCACCACAGCTCAAAGAGGCTGAAAGAAATTGGAAGAGATGTTGAGATAGGCAATTATTAGAATCACAGAGGAATATTTCAAATGGGGAAAAATATAAAAGAATCAGATGCATTAATCTGGTTAGGAGAAAAGTGAGGTGTGGTAGGAGAGAGCTCTCTCAAATACTATACGGTGTAGAAAGCAAAGCATACATTACTGCCTCCATTTTCCTGTAATGTAGGTATGCTCAAATAATGGTCTCTGAAGAACAGCAGGGTCTAAAAGGACAGAATGTGATATTGTATACAGAGTAAAATAGCCTGTAATGTCCTGGGATGCCAGATAAAATTGCAGAAAGAGGATTCAGGCCCTTATTAGTCATTAATGATAGTGACTGTTTTTACAGGAAGGTCCCACAACCACTGCAGGAGTGCTCTGAAAGTGCCTTCTTGCAAATAAGAGGAAATCCCTTATAAGAAGAGGTGAAGAGACAGAATGAGCTAAAATTGTCTAAATTCAGATAAAATATCAAGGTCTGCAATATCCATATGCCTTGGGACATTTGCACTAACCCATTGCTGTTGGCGAAAGGCAGAGGATGGGAGTACTGACACACAGGATCTGAGTTCCGTACGTTGCAGCATTAAGGATCAGGCCTCCCTGCTAGACTAACTCCTGGATCTACACAGTTACTGCCAAGAAGCCTGTAACACCTCTGCTTCTCCATGAACAGTGCTCACTAACCTCTCACTGTGGAACATCCTTCCACTGAGGATCAGCTTCGTTTGGTGTAGCTTAATCCACAGCTGTATTTAGACAGTTCTCTACCTTCACAAAAACTGGCAGGGAGGCTGAGAACAGAGGGGAATTAATGTCTGCATGACAGAGGGGACTTCACAGAAGGGAGGGAGCAGGAAAAAGGAAAGAGAGACAAGTGTGTGTGATGGAGGAAAAAGGGAGAAGTCACAGTAAAAATCCTCAAAGGAAACATTTGAAGGACTGGAGGGTGCAGGGAAACAAAAGAATGGGTGAACACAAAATGGAATAGAAAGAGACTGACAGGAAAAATAGGCAGAAGGAAAGATTATAGCACAGATTATTCAAAGGCCATTACTCAAAGGCCACAAAGAGTAGGGAATACAAAGACAAATAAATTGGAGGGAAAAAGAAAGTAGACAAGTACAGGAGAAGGAGCAGACAGAAGAGGTACAAAGAAAGGAGATCTAAAACAAATGAAAAAATACCAAAAAAAGATGCAAAAGTATCACCCGAAATATAGAATCATAGAATTCTTTGGGTTGGAAGGGACCTCAAAGATCATCCAGTTCCAACCCCCTCTATTCCAACCATATTATGTCATGTAATAAGTAAGAAAGTCTGTTTCCATAGAAATTAAAACCTCAGCAAAGGATTCTGAAAGGCGTCTAAATGATAGAAAAAAGATAGACTGAATTGGAGACCTATGTGAGGTGGAATTTCAGACAGACCATGAAGATGCACCACCAATGTACAACCAGTGCCTTCCTGTGTCGTAGGGAGAATGAAGCCTACCCCAGCAGCAACCTCCAACTCCAAATTTCTTCTGTGATTTCTGTGTAGGGTCAAAGTGCAAGATAGATGAAAATACAATACAATTAATATATGTTAGCAGTATACATGTTGGACAATTCATAACACAAATAAAAGTTATAATGGGGTTTAATTCCCCTACAATGTTATCCATGAAACCTACACCAGGCTTAGCTCCCTGGACTTCCCCTCAATTATCCAAGTTGAACTCTTGGATTCCCACCACAGCAGTTCAGCACACTACATTCGTCTTAGAAAGGGAATTCTGTTGTAGCTTGCAGCAGTGGTGTATCTGATGCACTTTGAGTCCCGAATCATGCTTGCCAGTGGGGTGGAAGGCCCAAATCAAAGCAAATCCTCACCAAGAATAAATTCATGCCCACTGAAGTTAGCAGAGCTGGTTTAGTGCTTGTAACTTCCTATCCCTTATCTGTACTCTGCTCACAGTATTATTACAGCTGGTTTTGTGGCTCATTTTGTATAAGCTTGTTTATCATTCCCAGGAACGGTTTGATTTCATTCTTTTAAGACCACTCTCCTCTGGCATTTCCCCATTCAGATTAGCCATTAGGACTCATGGCTTCAGTTCAGCAAAGCACTTTAGCTCACGCTGAAGCAAATGCATTTTAAACATGCAGTGACGTATGTGGCTGATACATCATTAGGACTTAATATTTATACGGACACAGTGCCTAGCAACCCAGCCCTGTTCCAGGACTTCTGCTGCTGAGTGTTGTATTGCCACACAACAGAAAGACAAACATTGTTCCCAGAAGCTTCCAGTCCTGAGCTTTATACCCTGTACATTCCTTGAATATTAACCTGTGCAACCACTGCATTATGCTGAGGGCTAGATGAGCTAAGGTAGCTCCCATTTGTTGACAGGGAAAATTAAGCAGCAAAACAATTGTCAGTGTCAGCCTTTCTGCACCAGCACGGGCAGCTTATCTCCTTACCCCTCGTGGGCTTTACACTAGGCTAGATGTACTTCATTTTCCTCCGTTCTTCTGGATTTAGGCTTGGCAACTGTACCAAAGCACTGCTTCTAGGGCTAGACATGTAAATCGAACAATTTGTCAATCAAGGAAAAAAACATATCTGTATGCGGTATTGATTACACGAGCACAGAGGATTTGCAAGCTACTAACTACGTGCAACAACAGATAATGAATTGGTGCTACAAAGACCAACTGTTACATTAGAACATCCATTTGCATAGCAGCATAGTTTTGTTATGGCATGATTTGGTCTGCTACAGATTTCTACTACCTTTTTGCCAGTTAATCAGTCTCTTCTGGGCTTTACAGTGTCTCTGGAAGCCTTTAATTTAATTCTACCATGAGATGGGTTAAAAAGGTCATATTTCTGTTTTGTAAATCCTCACAAACTGGACTTTAGAGATGCAAAACTAAAAATGGTGTGTTTTCTGTATGTTTCATCTTGTTCTCTCCTGACACTAAAAAGGCAGAGAAATAATTTTAGATGCAAGATTTAGGATCGCTTCCTCCTCACACCCTCCTTGCCAGGTTATAGTTGTTAAATGGGAATGGTTCTGCTGGGCCATTATTCTGGGACAGCCCAGCTCCTAATTCACTATGTCCAAACTGCTTCATACATCACAACATTAAGTCTGTCTGTAGTTGTTTGACAGGAGGCTGATGCCAAAAAGATATTCTGCCCACTCTGGAGACATCCACACATCTCTCTTGAGGTCATTATTAGAAGCAGATCAGCAAATTAGAAGGTTTATGGGTTTAATCCACTGTGTAAACCCCCTTTACTTAGTTATGAGGATTTGATTGTGCCCTATCTCATGGCCCACCTATTGAACACCCACTAGTTGTTACAATGAAGTACTTGGGCAGTCAAGACCCTTGCCTTGTTATGGTAGGGACCCCTCTCTGGTCCAAAGAATAATACAAATCTTGTTTTATGTTGACCTTCATATATTTTTTGACAGATCTACTCAAAACATTGCCTGTATCTTTGTGTACACTGTGACACATACAAAGAAATCCCTCAGTAGGATACCCCCTCTAGGGATAGATTCCCAGCCAGGGCTGCCCATCACAGAGGGATAGATTCCTGCCAAGGGCAGAAACTGCTTTGGCCACATTCCACTCCCCAATCCCATCTGTTTTTCTAGATTCTGGTTTTCTTAAATCAAATGCCTAAACTCAAATCAGTCTTTGTGTCTCTGCAAATGTTTGCCTCTGTGGCTAAAGTCAGAAGTTGAAGTGAGACAGCTACTAAGTGCAAGTAACATTGAAACCAAATGCTTTTGTCTTACCACCACTGTTTTTCCGTGCTACTTAAGGATTTGTTTCCTTTTTACCCTTTAAAAAAGGGCACCAGACACTTTTAAAAAATATTTTTAATGGTTACACAAATGAAAGAAACTGATGGACTGCAAAAACAGAAGCAGCAAGGAACCCGAAGAAGTAATTTATCCCCTTACCCCTCATGGGCTTTGTCTGTCATTCAGCACAAAAGGGAGTGTGCTGTAAGAAGCACAAGAGCATCCAATTCACCAAAAGAGTTATCCTTTCCTTTTCCTTTTATCCAGAAGTAGCCAGAAAGGCAGAATAGCAAAGAATGCCCAGAGAAATATAATGACCACAGCGACCAAGAATCCCAAGATTTTTGTCAGAAATAAAGATTAATTTGGTGTCTCTTCTTTAGCCTTTCTTTACAAAGCCCCACCCACAGGCATTTCTCAAACGGATAATTACCTGCTAACTGCAAATACAGTTTGAAAAGGACTCAAACTCTTTGCAAGTTCAGGTTGGATTTGCAGACTCCTTTAGCCAAAATGAAGAAAAGAAAGAGGGGGTGGGAGGGGTGGGTGTGGGGCGGGAAGGGGAGGACGCGGGGGAGGGGAATGTGTAGGTAAAGCCGACATGTTTATCTTCGGTGTTTTCCCCAAAGAAAAAGGTTTGGGGTTTTTTAAATCTTGAAGACAGCTTCGAGATCAGGTAGAACAATTTTTTTTTTATTTCCCCATTTTCATTTTAAAACACAATTATAGTTATTGAGTGTTTTATCTGGGTGCAGAGGAAAACTAAGAATGTGTTTTGACAAGAACATTTTCTTCGCTGGTTTCAAGTTCTCATCCTTAGTTTCTTTCCTTCTTTCAGTTGCAGTATCAAAAATCGTTTGTGCTGCACTAGAGCAAACCATGAAATCGTTTTGTGCAGTCAGCAGTTTTGTCAGAGACAGAGGACTAGAATAGCAAAGGTGCAGGTATTTACTGATAGAGGTCTCTGGGGCACAGTTATGTCTGGGATGGGAATTTGGGGAGCTTCAGAAACAGTGGTACACACAAGACTGGCATTGCATAAGCAACTTAATATCACATAGGGGGCAATAGATTAAATCAGAGGCCAGCCTAACAAAAGTGGTTATACCCAGCAGGATTAAGATGAACTGGTAAAATTGAAGATCAAAGGCTAAAAAAATAACACAACAAACCTAACAGATCAAGGACTTTGCAGGTTTCATGCAGTGAGGAGCCAGTGATACAAGCTACTTGCTTGTCTGGTACCTTAGCAAGCTTTCTTAAACCCACTAAAGTGTTAGTTGTCTGGCCCACAGCAATAGCCTCACTCCTCATTGTGTAGTTAATAACCAGATCCTGTGGCATCAGCATTAGCTGTCAGTGTCTTCAAATAGCAACAAAATCTGGGCCTGAGAGTTGTTTTGCAACAGCTACTTGTGCCCTGGCAGGGAGGGTTTCAGACTTCACACTTTGGAACCTCTCTGATGCATTTTGTATTTTGAGTCTTGATCTTTTCCACCTAACATGACATGATTTCAAAGTCTTTCTGCCCTCTTCCAGAGCTTGAGGAGAAGATGGAAATGACAGAGGTATCTACAGGATTTAGAAGAGGAGAAACTCTGTGATATCGCAGAGACTGCTGAAGCACATTATTTCCACACTTCCCAGCCACTGCCCAGTCCAGCTGGGAACAGTCTGTCTTTGAGTGCAGCCAGTGTACCATGAGCAGTACTAAGACCTCACACAGTATTGGGAAGTTCAGCAGATAAACCCTTCCCAGACTGGTATCTCCAGAGACAATTCTCCAGGGATAGGTGGGAAGAGCATCCTGTGGGTGAATGCACTGCATGCCCCTTCTCAGGAATATCAAGTCCTTACAGGTTTTATCCTGAGTGATTGCTTTTCCAGTTTAGGCAAAGAGAAACATCTTACAGTTAAATATTCATTACTTCAGTAGGAAAATGTTGCTGCTCTTTGCATACATTAGGCTCATCTTTTCAATAGAGAATAGAAGAAAAGTGTTCAAAATCCATAAATGACTTGCCTTAATACCTTTATCCCTGTTAACATATGTGCAACATAAAGATTCAAAGATTCACTGGGCCTTTTTCAAAATATGTATGGATTGTTCCTGAGTTTCTGTAAGAAGGACCACTCAAGGGAAAGTGTATAATAACTCTAGTGGGAAGTCTGTGTACTTAAAAAAAAAAAAAAAAGTAAAAAGAAACCTTACATCTTCAGCTTAGCAGATTCCCCAGCTTACCTGTGTGGCTGCATTTAACACTTTGATGTAAACCTTGTAATAGAATGCATACATGAAGTAGTCAGACTCTGTCGTACAGATCCCGTGTACCCATACAGCTGTAGCTCACTGACTACGGTTTTACTTCAGATCTTTGTTGGGACACTGAAGATGAAAGAGTGGGCTTCACTGGAGAAACAAAAAAGGACAAAAAAGTAGAGTAGAGAAAGGGAAGGAAAGGAAGGAAAAACAGTAGAAAAAAATGTTTGATTCTGCATTTGCTATGTTTAACTGAAAAAAGAAGAAAAGCTATGCAAATTCATATTCTTGCCTTCTCCTGGAGGGTTAGGGGAACTGAAGATAGGATTGTAGCTAGGTAAGGGGAATATGATTCCAGCACTCTGCAAGGTGAAGGAAAAAGACCTGCTTTGTATGATCCAAATAGCTCCTGATGCTGATAGCACCTCCAGCAGCAGCTCCTATATGCAACTAAAATGCTGCTGGATTTGCCACAACCTGGAATACTACCTAGGTCACCACAGTAGAAGCAATGAATGCTTTACATCAGCCAGCCTGTGAATTTCTCTTATCAGAAATAGTATGAAAGGCACACCATGAGACGGTGTGCTGGTTAATTTACTTCCTAGTATCTGGCAGAGTGTTGTGTTTTGGATGTAGAATGAGACTAATGTTAGTAACATACTGATGTTTTAGTTGTTGCTGAGCAGGGCTTACACTAATGCAGCTTTTCACACTGCCCAGCCAGTCAGTTGCCTGGGGGTGCAAAAGAATTTGGGAGGGAACAGCCAGAGCAGCTGACGCAAACTGGACAAAGGGATGTCCCATACCATATTATGTCATGCTGCGAGGGTGGTGGCTGCTGCTTGCTTGACAACTGGCTGGTCATCATTCAGCGAGTGGTGAGCAATTGCATTGTGCATCACTTGTTTTGCATTTTTTTATTACTATTTTTGTTATTATTATTGTTATTGTAATTTTTATTATTACTATTTCTCCTTCCTTTTCTGTCCTATTAAATTGTCTTTATCTTAACTCATGAGTTTTACCATCCCACCCCACTGTGGGGGGGAGTGAGCAAAAGGCTCTGTGGTGCTTAGCTGCCCATGGGGTTAAACCACAACAGAGGGAGACCAAATGCCATATGAAATGTCTCATTCCAGCTTTTTTTTTAAACTTTTAATATGTACCCTTTTAATATGTCTGTACCTGTTTGCTTACTGTTATTGTTTTGACTGCATACTGATGTTCAGTTGCCAGAGTCCTTTTCCAAATTTAGTAGGTGATGCTTCCTTTGCTGTTACCTTTCATCCTGCCAATAATAGGTCCAGATCAACTTGTCATTGAGAAAATGGCTCCAGTGTTTCACAAGCTGTGTAATTGCTTCCCTTCCTTCCCCTTTTATCTCTGTCTTTCAACAGTGTCTCCACTCTTTTTCTTTTGCTGTTTTTGTTTTCCTTTATGGCTTGTCCAGAATGAATGAGGCAGCACATAGGAGTTGGTGAATATAAATTTATATGTGCTTGTGGACATGCTTGCATCTGATGATGATGATGAGATACGGAGGAAACCATCTACACAGAGCAAATCTACAGCAGTAGAAGTCAGCTGAGCGTAATGGAAACATCCAGGTCTGCATTTGGCCTATCAGCACTAGCTTTTGGCAAAGCACATCTTTGCATTTAAAATAAGCAGGTTGAAGGGTGGAACATGAGCAGCATTTATCTGCACCATTGATGTTTAGTAAGTCAGTCTCAGTGCTGGTTCATCCATGGGTGGTGAAGCCCAATTTGCATGATGTTCCCATCTGGCAAATGACATCTAGGGAACTCTCCATAGCATGAGGCAGTGATTGCTAGGGGAGCAGTGTTCATCACTTAGCAGATTGGTGATGGAGCAAATGTGAGTGTATAAGCCCAAGGAGATATGGAAGTGTTATTGCTCCCCGTAGGAGACAGCTGGTGCTGCTGGATGAGTGTAGGAACAGTTTTGCAGTTCAGATTACAGCGTCACCCAGCCTGGAGCTCTGCTTTGACTCTTTTTCTTACCATGTGTGGTTTCCAACAGCCCACTGCCAGGCTGACATTTCTTCTCACTGCTGCTGGTGGCTGGCTTCTGTGCTGTTTGGAAACCCCAACAGACATTATGATTGAGCCATGTCAGTGTGACTGACAGGTTTGTACACACAGCAGACTGGGGCATCCAAGAAGCGCTGATGACAGCTCACAGGCATGTGAAGGCAAGACAGAAAGTGGATATGGCAGGCGGAGGAGCAAGCAAAACACGTCTTGGCTTCAGCCCATGAGCTTTGATGAGGCAGTGTGACCAGTCCAGAGTTTGGGTTTGCTGCATGGGGTTACTGAGATGCACGAAGGGGAGACAAAGAAGGATGAACAGATGAACAGCCATGGGAAAAGAGGAACCTTATATAAAGGGGGTGATACAAAAGAAAAGGAAGAAGAACAAAACCCCACAAAATAAAAAGAAGTACTATTGTATCTCCATCAAATATTCTTGCCCTGAGCTTTGCTCTTCCCTCCTACACTGTCCCACCTTGGGAAAGAAATTACATTTGTCTTTCAAACTGTAATCACTAGCCTTCCCAAAAGGAAGAGCAGGCTGTTGAGTTTCACAGAGCAGACCAAATATCTTTCCTTGTCTATCAGGAGATTGATAACCCTCTTGCTAACCTTCCAGTTTTTACACAGGTCTTACATCTACAGCAGATCTTCCCTGCAAGCTCAAACAGAAGGTTCTGTCCAGCAGTCCAAATGTTCACTGCCTTGACACTATCCCACCAAGGAAATGGATAACATAATTGACCCTCAAATGAAGTCATTGTGCTACTAATTCAGAGGGGTAGGCTGAATACCCAAGTCTGCCAAAGACTGTATGAAAGCTATTGACTCTTTTTGTTTTCATTCCCCATTGTAAAGTTGAAAATTGTGACATCTACTTTCATCCTTTATTTGATGGGACTGTGTAAATGACTAGGCCCAAGAGATTCAATTACTCCTCCAGATCTGAACCTGTGAAATTAAAAACAGAAGTTCCAAAATGGCTGTCCAAGAGTAGCCATGAAACTGGCCCAGACAAATGTTTCCTTTCAGTGGGGGCACATACTGAAGGGGAAGTCCAGGTAAGTCTTTTTATCCATCTTATCTGACTGGGCTGTAACATTTTGGAGGAAAAGATATGTTATCACATGTAAGGGAGTTATGATCTTAGTTTTCTCTCTCCTCCCTATCAACCTTTCCTTCTCCTTCTTGTCCAAAGAGCTACCACTGTTGATTTCACAACATTTTCTCAGCAGTTTCTTTTGGTTTTTTGTTTGTTTTGTTGTGGAGTGGGGTTTTTTTCATCTAAAGGCTCATCTGGAGTTGAACATGCACCATGAAATCTTCTCACATTGGGAGCTGCCTTATGTCTGGACTTTTACCAAGGTAAAAGAGAAAAGATTGTAATTTGTCTTTTTCATCTAAGCTGTGTCATTTTGCCATTTTTCTGTGCTGTTCACTGATTTCCACTGAAAATTTCAAGCTCTTTCCCACTTCTTAGGAAGGAGAATGAATATGGCAAAGGAAAAATGTACTGTCTTTCAGTGAGGTGTTTATATCTGGTTCATTTATTTGTATATATCTGCTTTTGCCATCAGATTCAGCAGAGGTCTTGTAGATGCATGCATGGGTAACATTAAACTGACTGAGTCAGACCAGATGGGAACCCCTAAAATGATCCCTCAAACTTTCTATACCAACGTCACCTTGAATGTCAACATGTGAGAACATGCTGTGTTGGACTGAAAACCAGAGAGGGTGTTTGTTACTAGTCTGGGAATAAAGACATCACCACAGCCTGGCTTTTGTTGGCCTGTGGTGATGTGGGATTGCAAATGAGGGCAGTGTTTGCACATAAGGGAAGCAGACCACCTCTTTATAGCTTGCATCTAACATGGACACTAGACTTTCCTTGCATGGCATCTTGAATCAGGTGACATCCAAGAGTTCCTTCTGACCTAGGTTGTTCCCTGATCCTCTGGTTATGCATGTGTCTAGATGAGACTGGTTGCAACATGCAGAATACCAGAGAGCCCTCATTCGCTCTGCTACATTTTTTTACAGGGAAAGTCTAGGAGTTTCAAAAGTCAGTGACCAGTGACTTACATTCCAGCCAACATAACTAAATAAATAGAATATACACAAGGGAACCATCTGTTACTGAAGAAGTGAATCACAGTCACTTATTTATATATTTCACTTTAAGGAACCATTTTGAAAACTGTAGCATCCTTGAATAACAAGGATGTTATCTGTTGACACAGCTGCTACTCTCTTGCTGTTGTCTCTCAACCTGCTTTCAGCCTGGTGCGGCACCAGAACACAGCTGAGGGTGTCATTGGCAGTAGTGTGTGAGTCTTCTCAGGTCTCCTCTTTCTTCCTAGTCACAGTCCAGGTAATTGCTGTGCATGGGTTTTTGATGCTGTTAAGGAACTGTGGCTAAAGAATGGGTGGGTGGGTAGATTCCCAAAAAGCACAGCTTCTACTTTAGGCTTTCTTATTTAAACATGTATGGACTGGAGATAATTTTGGACCCACAATTAGATTCAAAACTCAACACACATCTCAAAGGGTAACTTGCATCCAGAGATCTCCTTTTTAAGCCATTTGGATCCAAAATAAACTTCCTCCAAGTTTCATGACTGTCTAGATTTAAGTAATAAATAGTGAGGGAGTAGATGTGGAAAGTGTCTGAGCAACTATAAAATGTGGAGGCAAAATTATAGTTCCAAATATGATGTCTTTCATGGTTTAGTATGGGACCCCTTCAGAGGCGATAAAGTTCAGATTTGTGTGTTCAAGGAGACTCATACATTGTTGATACTGCCAGCAATACTCCCCTTGTGCTTCTATACCCTGTGTAGCAAGCCTCCATGATAAGAGATTGTGTTGTCCAACTGAAACATTTGTAATGGACCTTTTACATTGAGAAAGAAGAGAGCACTAACTTGGACAACAGAAAATGAGAGAGAGAGAGAAAGAGAGGGAGAAGGTGGTTTCAATTTTGCAATAAAAATAGAAATAATTATGCTAAAAAAGACTTTAAAAAAATGGTTATAAAGCATTGGAAGAGCTTTTTTTTTTCTGCTCCTTGACATTTCCCTGTTCCTGCAGGAATTCCTATTTAGCCTAATTAGGCTCTGTTTCTCCTTCATTTGGGCTCCATAACTCATTAGCTTCCAGCTGGGCAACTCATGATTCTAGGATGTCTAATTACCTTCTTCTAGCAGATATCCTGATTGCCTCTGGTCAAAATACGCTGATCCAGTCTCTTCAGCTGATCTGAACTGATCTCAAAATGAGTTGTGTCATTAGCCCCTTGTAATTTTATCCATTCTTTCTACTTATTCCCCTTGGTCAAGATCAACATCACATACGACCTGATGTGACAGAGAACCAAGAGTATAATACAGTCAGTTTCTTAAAGGGGAACACTCACTAACTCTAGTGGTCTGCATTGTTTCGATAGTATCAAGAAGTTTGGTTTGAAGTTCCTGAGGCAAACAGATGGATAAGTATCTTCATCTATTTCAGCTAACCACAGAGTCCAGCTCTTTTTCTGTTCTTTCCAAGGGTGACATTAAATCCATTTTAATCAGGTATGAGACCCTAATTCAATTTTGACTCCTTTCTGGGACTGTATCCAAAGTTAATTTGTCACAGTCACATTCAAGTTTAGCTCAGTCACATTCAAGGCAAACTTTATAATATTCTTGTAAATTTGGATAAATACATCAATGTAGATTCAGACATTAGTAAGAGGTTTATTCCAACTTTTGTGGCTCAGATTTAATTGGCAAGTTTTCTTTAAAGAAAAAAAAGTCTTCAGTTGCATGGACTGACCCTGATTTAGTGGTCTACACAGATTATATTTTTTGTGTATAATAAATTCCCTGGTCACAAGACATCTGCTGTAGCAGGGAAGAATTGCACAGTTCACATTGTTAGGACAAATCAGGATTGTAGTTCTTTGTTGATTTATTAATGACAGGTAGTTAAATGCCAGTCAGCAAAATATACATTCAGGATATAATGTCAGCAATACAGATAAACGATAAGACCAAACTCTTAACAAAATGTTGTTGCACACCTACAGATTTCTAAGCATCCTTTTACAACTAGTCCAAACTTCTAGGACCATAGATATCTACACAGAGAATTAATTTTCCAAGGGTGGGCTGTGTGGGTATGTGCTCACTGAAATATCAGAGAGAAACACATTATCAGTAGTTGGGAGTATATGGGTGAGATACCTACAACCTGACCTGTGATATTCGTTCTAAATTGTACTAAATTGTGTTCTCTTTCCAGTGGTCCCTTCCTGTCTCTTTTTCCCAAGTTTTATATTTTAATTTCACTTGGGCTGCAGAGAAATTTGAAGGCACTCCATAGAATCATTTCCTTATTTCTCATTGCTCTAGGCTATTGTTCGCAAACCAAAGACTTCAGCTAAAGTGTCATTTTCCTATGTGAAAACAAGAGTGTCTAATCCTCTCACTAGAACAAGAGCATTCACCTATTGTCTGTCATCAATAAAGCCTGCTTTATTCTATTATATCCTCACTAATTACAGAAAAGTTCTGTGCTGATATTCTGCCTCTCACCACCAGTATGCAATATACTCTGGTACTTCAGACACCTGTAAGTGATGGGGATTGTGCTTCAGTTGTAATTGAGACAGTCCTTCTAAATCACTGCTCCGTACTAGGTCACTCTGAGTACCAAGCTGTTACCACCACCCTAAAATCCCTGGTCGGAGTGAGATACTTACGGACACAGGAGGTCAAGAAAGTGGGTTGTGTTACTGTTACCAGAGTAGCATTAGTATTTCAGGCAGAGCTCTGTATTTATGTAATGTTGATATCTTCAGCGTGCCAGGAACACAACAGGGAATTCATGATTGTGGTGTCACCGCAAGCACATCAAATCTGCTTTTCGGGTGTGGAAGTTGATACCTAGAAAGGTGACTTGCTCACAGCCACACAAACTAGGTCGAATAAGGGATTAAACTCTAGAAAATGCATTTAACCCAAGGGACTATGCTGTTTTTCCTGTCAGGATTCTGGGTTTCCAAACTATGATACATTAAACAGATGAAGTTCAAATTGAAGTGGTGGGGCTGATGTTAATTTTTATGGATTTCCACACTGAGGACAGTTTATTGACTTCATTTTCTCATTACTTCACCAAATATTTTGATAGGCAGTTGTGAAATTGAGTTTCCTTTGAGCTGTTACATTTCCCCATGAAGTGATACTTTTTCATCTGTCATTAAAAAGTGTGTCATAAAGACCCTGGCCATGGCATAGAAAGAAGATGCCATTCTGAGGATAAAATATTTCACTTTTGCAACAACTGTGTTGTCAAAAATCAGTTTTTTTCCCCTTCATAGCACTTTTGATGGAACATTATTTCCCTTTGCCTCCTTATTATAACCTATGCCTTGGTGCTTTCTATTTTTAGTGGAGGTGGTTAACTACCAGGCTTAGGCATGTTGACCACTTTGTGTGAGTGCACACAAGTTTGTCAGGCATGCAATGTATTTTTTGCTGACATAGATACAAATGGTGCTTCTTTCCATAAAGAAAATGAGAGATTCTGCTGTTAAAAGGATCAGCTGATGCGACACACTTTATTATTTCAAAGGAATAATAACTTCATAAAAATAAATGGTGTCTCTCCAAGAAGTTACTGCTGCCTTTTAGGTGCATGTGCATGTGAATGTGCTCCCTCCTCCTTTAACTCCAAAACTGTGTTAGCTGATACTTTGCCCTGATGTGCCAACAATAGGATAATATGATAGATTAAGCCACAGCAGTCACAATTAATTGCTAAATAGTTTTAATTTAATTTTCCTTTTTAACTAAACCCAATTTACCTCTGTGGAGGTGTGACACGTCTGATTACACACAGAGATGCTGGGAGCAGCCATGCTTGCAGAGGGAGAGGGAGGGAGAGAGAGAGGCAGGATTGAGCTCTGCACAATGTGATAAGAGATCAAAGCTAACAGAGCTCCTCAATATTTCTATTAGCAATAATTCAAAAGAACCTGCATTTCAAATATCCTCTGTAACTGCTTTAATTGGAGAGATAATAACTCTGAATCCGGGTAAAGGAAAGGAGTCAGGGGTCAGTCCTCTCAGCAGCAGAAATTATGGAAATTAGAAAGGCTGGTTAAGGTAAATAATCCTCATAGCTGCCTGCTCCATCCTGGTCTCAGAGCACCTGTTTTTTAGCTTGTGAGAGAGTAGCTGAGCTGTGGATGGTGATGTGGGTTGGGCCTCCTGCAGGAATCAGAGGCTGGTTTAAAAATGTGCTTTAAACTCTTCTGTGGGCTTTCTGTTTTGCCTTCCTTTCATAACCTGCTACACCAACTCCAAGAACAAACCTTCAAAGCTGCTTAAAATTTTCCTTTCCCTCGGTAGTGTAGGCTTGGTTGAGCATGTGTGTGTGTTGATGTGCGTGTGCGTATGCCCCTGTGAGACCCCATTGCTTTGTAGTGATTTCTAATTCTTCAAAAGCTTACGGGCCACCTTCCCAAAGCACAGCCTGTTTAAATCATTTCACTCCAGTGGAATTAAATATTTCAGAAAATTGGGAGATTTAGCAGCAATGATTGCTTTTTAAGATTTTAATGTATTTGAAGACAAGACTTTTCAGTGTGACTGGTTTAGCCCATGTGAATTTTAAGCATATGCTAAAGCACAGCACATGGTCTGTCTCTTGGTTTCTACAACACCACAGAGTGAGGGTTAGAAGAGAGGACACTAACAGTCATGGGTGGCTTTAACTGTGTGAGACACATCACCAGCACAATGGTCTGGTGTGGTGAGAGAATTGTGGCTCAAAGGAGAAAAGATTTGCACAGGAAAATAATCACAGAAGTGACACCCAGGCAGGGACGTGAAATCATAGAAGACGTGGGAATGTTCATCAGTGAAAGCATCCCTATAAGTGCTGGGATACAAAGACATATTTAGGATATTGAGAATTTAGATAATAAATCTGACTTTGCAGCCCTGGGCTGTGTCTGTTGTACATCCAGAGATAAGCCTGTGTCACACTGCAGCCTGGCTCTCACCTGCACTGAATGGCTTTGACCATCCAGGTCTCAGGTATCCAAACACAAGTATGTTGGAGCTCACATGAAGGGGTTTTGCCAGCCCAAATGCCAGAGGGCTCATCTTGTGCTACAGCTTTTCTGTTTGTCGTGGTCTCCATCTGGGAAGGGAGAGCAGCCACAGGTCTGCTCTATAACAGCAGAGGCTCCAAAGCTGCTCAGCAGTTTTAGGGATATAGGGCACAAGAAATTATTTTGAAGCCATCATCACCAAATCTTTTCTACATCCTACAATATCGGGAAGGGAGAGGCTTGTCTTCTCATAGGAACCTGATTCCCATTGAGGTCAGAGGGAATAAGGCACTTCAATGCCTTGGGGAATCAGGCATCAAGAACCTCATTGGTTGCATCTGTGTTGCAACACTGTCCGCTAAGGTGTGCATTGCTTTGGCAAGGTCATTTCTATAACCCAGTATACTAAGATCAGAGCTAGCTCAAGCAGCATTACTCAGCACTCAAGTCAGTCTTGTGAACAACATTCAGACAGTGTGAATGAAATCCTGATCCCATTACAGTCCTGTGCTCTCTCATACAGTAAATTTTTAAAAGTCACTATCACCAGCCTAAAGTACAATGATTTGAAAGATGACAGGCACTGACCCAGAAAACCTGTAGGAGCTAATGGCTACGGTCAGACGTTCCATGCTCAGGTCCACGGTTAATGATTCACTGGCTTTGAATTTGATCATTTCTGAATCCAGAGGCACCATTTAATTCTTGTATTACTTTTGTGTTTTTTATCTCTAAGCACTAACCAGAACCAAATCAATTTAAGAATCAAGCTTTGGCTCTATTTCACGAAGATCAAAACAGTTGTTTCTCATCTGTTATCTTTCCAGTTATCCCATAAACATTTCTAGATGTTTCAGAGATGATTGCACTGATCCTCAACTTTCTCCATCCAAAATCCTATGAATGCAGAGTTCAGGCTATCTGGAGAAATCTTTCTTACAGAATTGATTTCTTCTACTCATGCTACTGATCTAACTTAGACCAATTTTATCAATAGTACAACTAAATTTTTCTACAGTACTTTTCAGGTGGGCTGTGGGGGTTAGAGTGTTAATTTACCCGCTTTCTCACACATTTCATATTTCTAAACACTAAAAAACACCTACCTTAATTTCTTCTGCATCAGGAACTTTGTTTAAACTGTGTTCATTCAGTTCCATCCTTTAAATGTGTTCTGAAAAGCTGAAGGTTGTGAGATACTTTACTTTTCCTTGAAGAGGGGGATATGCATTTTTTCAAAGCCTGCATACAAGAAGAATGCCAAATGTTTTACTACGTTTGGATTTAGCTTCACATTTGCTCTTTCTATTGAAGTTTCTCTATTTAGGGACTAGGTTATCCCATTCTGCTTCTGTGTCAGTAATGTCTATCCATCATGCTTAACTGGTGTTTTCCACTCTTCTCTCAGAGCCTTGCAGTTCTTGTCTTCTTATACACCTCTTCAGCAAAGAAGTGGATTATCCTGAGAAAACAGAAAAGCAGTGACAAAACCAGGGAAATTAAAATGAAATATAGAGATCTTTACCCCATCCTACCTTCTTCTGGGCCATCTTGCAGAGCAGTGCAGAGGTAGAAAAGAGTTTTTGGTCAATTATGAGGAGCTGTAACCAAAAAAGGACATTTACCTGTCTTAGGTATCTGACTGAATTCACATTCTGAACCCAGAGTGTCAGTTCAAAAAGTCTTCTCCAGGTGACCTTCCAGAATCTAGGCTGACTGCATTAAAGGTTTAGAAATCCATTTGGAAAGTGGTAATTGTCCCCAGGAAGCAGACAACAGTCTTGTTCAATATTGTGTTATTATCACATCCTACACTTCTCCTTTCATTTAGAAGGCCAGGATTTTTCCTGGATAACTTCCTAATGCATATTTTGTTTAGTCAGTGTCAGCTTTCCTAAATTATCCCAGCAATTCCTGCACCGTGAGTATACTCAGGCACAAAATGGCTTATTAAGTAATTTTCTTTATTCTGTGGCACAATTTTACAGTTGCATTCATGAGGAAATCCCAAGGGCTTGTTCTGTTCTGTTCAAGACCAGTTGTAATATTTATGGCCACAATCAATAGCATATGGTATTTAGTAGGAAAACAAATACATGCAAAGTAAATACATATCATTTGCATCCAAAATGCTGAATAGGAAATAAAAAACCTTTAGGTAGTTATTTGTAGGGTCCTATGCATCCTACACCTTACCAGGCTTGACTTTCTGCTCCTTTCATGAATTTGTTTGAAAGTTTAGTGAAATGGTACTTGTGTTTGCCTCATGCCACATAACGGGTAGTAACCTTTACTCACCACTTCTCACCAGGAGAGCAATGAGCACAGTTTTTACTGAGCATGTGAGTTTACTAATATCAAGACCACCATGAATCTTAGGCTCAAAGGCCTAAAGGTAACCAAGCTGATGATTGGATGCTCTTAATTATAACAATTATTTCCCCATTAGGCATCAGGACCCTGCTGCCTATGGCACTGCACAGTAAAGGCAGTGAGGAGACCCTTGGCTCAGATTGCTGCCTAAGATGTGAAACAAATGGCTGCAACATGCACAATGGGGAACAGAAGATCATGCCCCAGCACTGCTCAGCTCATTTGTGACTGCTTATATACATGAAACTCCCGAATAACACCAGAGAGAAACTGAGACATGGCACTGCGTAGTGTCACACGCTCAGTCATCTTCTTTCCCAGCCTCCATGTAGTCTTGCTCCTCAGCAGCTGCCACGTAAGATTTACCACTATTACTGCAGTTCTGCATCCACCTCATGTTGCCACAACAGACCTAATGTGGGGTATAGCAACTGACTAATTTTCTACAGACAACACCCTTAAAGGTTGGGACAGTCCCATCAAAGGACCAGGAAGTTCGTAGGTGACACAATTCTGGCACAGGTGTAAGAGCAAGAGGCATGGAGAGTAAAAAAGAAAACTATTACCTTAAGCCTGAAGATACTTAATGAGTAAAACCCTCTCCTAAACGCAATGTTTTTTGCTCCCTCTGGTGGCTCTGGAACAGCAGATCAGCACCACGCGCCTGCCAGAGCATCCTGCCGCGGGCACTGGAGTCCCGAGAGCCAGCAGCCCGAGCAGGGGGGCGGCATGCAGGACTGGCTGCTCGCCCTTGTCCTCTTCCCTTCGGAGGAGCTAAAAAAGTAAGAAAAGGAAAAAAAAAAAAAGAAAAGAAGAAAGACTGGAAGCACATATCTGATGACAAGTCAGAAGAAACAAGAAATAAGAAATACAGCGTTTTGCAGTGTGCACGAGGCTTGTACATCTTATCACTTCTTACTTCAAGGCAGAATTAGTGAAAGAAGATGGCAAAGTTTCCTGATAGTTCACACGGACAATGTTGTCCTGTGGCATGATAACAGACCTAAGCACTTCAAGCAAATAAACACTACAGCTAAAATAATTTCTTAGTATGGCAATTTAATCTATTCAGATCTCACCATGGCTACTTCTTCATTGAGCAGTTATATCCCTGATCCAAAATAAAGAGTCAGCTAATTACATTCACAGGTGATACAAAATCAGGAGGCGTTGCAAATCCCAAGGAGAACAGAGAAGTAATGTAGATTGCATTTAATTCCATGTAGCTTCTTGTACTTGCTCCGTAACTGTCAAAGCTGAGAAAGAAATAGAGTTTGAAAATAAAACAAAATTAGATTCAGCCTGGGAAAATGCACACAGGGGAAAACTCATCTGAAACTAAATTTTTTTGGAGGAAAGGGAAATACTTGAAGAGCTGACTAGTGAGAGATGGATGGTGACAATGAATAAATGAGTTACGAGTCTGCAATGCAATGTGCTGAAGGGAAAAGCCAATGTGATTACAAGTTTCTTCCACCTGAGGTTATGCATGAAAGATTAAAAGATCTACTTTGACCAAAATCAGGTTGTTGGTTTTGATAGGGTTCATTATGTCCCAAATGTGTGCCCCAACATACAGAGTTTGATTAAACTAGGCTTGGGGGAGGTTGGCTGGAGAGCTGTCAGGAAGAGAAGGACCTGGGGGTGTTGGTTGACTGCAGGCTGAATATGAGCCAGCAGTGTGCCCGGGCAGCCAAGAAGGCCACTGGCATCTTGGCTTGTATCAAAAGCAGTGTGGCCAGTAGGTCTAGGGAAGCAATTGTGCCCCTGTACTCGGCATTGGTGAGGCCACACCTTGAGTACTGTGTTCAGTTCTGGGGTCCCCACCATAAGAAGGACATTGAGGTCCTTGAGCAAGTGCAGAGAAGGTCAACCAGGCTGGTGAAGGGGCTGGAGGGCAAATCTTATGAGGAACGGCTGAGGGAGCTGGGGATGTTTAGTCTGGAGAAGAGGAGGCTGAGGGGAGACCTTATCACCACCTACAACTACCTGAAGGGAGGTTGTAGAGAGGTGGGCGATGGTCTCTTCAGCCAGGTGACAGGAGATAGAACAAGGGGAAATGGCATGAAGCTGTGCCAGGGCAGGTTTAGATTAGAAATTAGAAAAAAATTTTTTACTGAAAGAGTTGTCAGGGCCTGAAACAGGCTTCCCAGGGAGGTGGTTGAGTCACCTTCCCTGGATGTGTTTAAAAAAAAGGTAGATGAGGTACTTAGGGATATGGTTTAGTATAGGATGGGAGTGGTTGGACTCGATGATCTTCAAAGGTCTCTTCCAACCTTGTGATTCTGTGATTCTGTGATTCTGTAAACAATGGGGAAAGCAGCATGCACCAAGCATGGCTAACTTTCCTCATCCCCTGCATTACGTAACACAAAGGTGGTCACAATCACCAGCACATGTTTCTTGTCCCCTGCAGAGTATAGAGTAGGGATACACTGAGAGTGGGCCACAGACAGCTAGCGATAGGGTACTCCTAGGGATCCTGTTGTGGTACTGCAAGATTGAGGATGAATGTGGACCAGGTTCCCAGATCCAAATGAAAGGTAAATTTGAGCTGCATAAGAGGTGCAGGTTGTCTACCCATGGCTAGCGTATCTCTAAGTAAAAATAAACATCAAGAAAGAAAGGGAGAGCTGGATCCAAATGGTGTGTGACTTTAAATAAATGACAGGTAGGTGAGCAGAGGATTTGAAGGACAATGCACATGTTAAAAATGTCCTAGTAGTGAGATCTAATCGACTGTTGAATAATCCCAAGGGAATTTATAGAAATAGTTCAGATATATAAAGCTCTCCAGGTCAAAGTACTAATGAACAGAAAATAAAGGACACTCCTGCAATGGCTGCAGACAGAAGACAAGACAAGCCGATACCATCTCTAGCTCGTATTATTCTGTATCAAAATGTCACTGAACACTCAAGAAAAGTAGGGCCAAACTTAGCTCTAGTAAAAGCAGATTAATCTGTTTAAAAGACAGAGATGGTATATCATGGTGATATCCACTGAGCTCCTGACAAGCATTATCACCCAGTAATTCCGGAATCATACACAAGCATCTTAGTTGCTTTTGAGTCTTGACAGAGAAATTCAGAATGCAAGAAGGCCCACAGTTGGTGGAAAATGTGTTGTATCTCTTGATAAACTAATTCTGCAGTTAATTATCCTGATTCTATAAAACATGCACTTTGCTTCCAGTTTGATTTTTTTCCTCTGTCTTCTAACGATTGGGCTTCGTCATGCCTTTGCTAAAGAGCCTTCAAACACTTTCCTCCCTGCATAGGCAATGCAGCCTGCAAGCTAATCTCCATGAAGTCAAATTAAGGCATTCAATCCCCAAGAGAGACATGATTTAAAACTGATCCCTCCCGTTGTTTTCCCCTATTGGCTAATTTAAGTAGCTCCCTTCTCAGCATGCTGGCTCTAGTGAATTCTGTTCCTTAGCACCCAACCCTCCAAAGTGTCATTAAATCAGGAATGAAGGGTTGGAAAGCCAGGCACTGCAATGTTCAGTGTTGCAGTGGAAATATTCTTGTGGATCTGTGCCCCAGGCTTTGCAACTCAGCACAGAGCAAACCCTAACTATACGTATGGATCCTATCATATGGATCTTGGCTTCTCCACACCAGTGTTTCAGGAGTGCCATTCTACCGCTGCTGCCCTTTTCCTCTAAACATGAGACCTTGCTCTACACAACATCCCATTGCGAATTATGTAGCGGGTATGTAATGCCACTATTAACAGCTTTTCTAATAGATTACTAGACAGTGACTCAGACAGGAGCTAATGCATTATGAAGAGAAGAGGGTGAAGTAAATTCTTACATGGTGTGAATGGAGGCAGTCGCATCAAGTTCATAGAAATTCAGTTTTAAATCAGTGACAGGTTGCATTTCTGCACACTTTGTGGATCCCAGTAAAGAACTACTGGTTTGGGAATCACCACAATGTGTAGTAAGCCACCAAAAATTGACAGGGCCTGCCATGGATCTGCCAGATGGGGCAAGAGTGGGTCATTAACTGAAGTAATAGCCTATTCAAGTGGAAATACCTTAAGAGACTTGACTGAAACCTGCTAGGAGAACTAGCTTCTTCATGGCTCTGCAGGGGGATGAGGTAGACAGCTGGAAAACCTCAGAAGTAAAATTAAAGACCCAGGAATTCATGGTGTGATACACAAAGCCAAGCAATTCACAGGCAGGCTAGTAAGCTATAGGTTAGAAAGAGAAAGGAGAAATGCAGGATTTTATAGACGAGGTTTTGATTAACTGTGGGACTAACCAAGCTCAAAAGAAGCTAGTCTGGATGCAGTTCAGAGGCACCACAGTCAGGAGACTTAGCCAACTGGTCAGGTTGATAGACAGCTCCAGGGAGTGATTCAGCCCAGCTAAGATCTGAATCACCCTCTGGAAGTGCCAAGCTTTTGATTTAGGTCTTAGGTAAGACTGACTCACTCCCTGAAGGTGCCTTTTTCCAAAAGCTATAGGAGGACTCTGAGTAACATCAGGGTTTAATAGCCAACTGGAAGAACTGGTTCTGGCCACAACTGCTTTCTGTCACAACCTGCCCCAAAGAGCTAAGCCTGAAGTCAAGTCATCTGCATGGTAGGACTCTAGGAAAGAGGGTGTCTGGTGCTGAGTGAGAGAATGTGGTGCTTTCCTGTGAGGCAAAGCTGTGGCAAGGGGAGGTCCAAAGAAGCTGGACCTCAACAAAGAAAAGCACATGAAGCCAAGTTGCTGGTACCTAAACACATCAACCTGCTGAAAGTCCTAGTAGGAGCAGATTACAGGGAATGCATGAATACCAAAATCTCCATGTACATTTGGCAATTTTAAAGCTATTGCTAAGCATGTGTATATTGGCTGTCTCTGAGTAACCAACCTGGAATAGGTTATACTTTGCTAAGTCCAAAGATAATTATGGGTATTTATTCTTTATTTAAGGAAGAACTACTTGGACTGTTTAAACTATTTGAGAGATCAGCATTTCTCCTTTGAATATCTTTCTCTCTTGAGGTTATGTTTGCTTGAAAGCTATCAGTTTAAACATACACTTCAGGATGTAGTAACCGGACCTTCCGGCCTCATCCTGCCCTTACTGTGGTGATGGCTATCTATTTCTTAATGCTGTTATAAAACTTGTTTTGTTAATGCTCGTGAGGTCCCACAAGACTCTTGGATGGACAACACAATGACATTGCAAAAATTGTTGCTTAATGATGAATAAACTGTACAGATGACAGTCAAGTCCAGTGATTAAATACTGCCTTTTACCTGTTCCATGAAGAGGGTTACCACACAAAAACTATTTCCTAATTATTTCTGCAGATAAAACTCATTATGACTTTTTCAATTCTTAATCAATACTTTAAAGCCTTCTGTTTTATAGAACAGTTCATCAATATTTTATTTATTTTAATAATTTATCCTTTATTACAGAACCAGATGGAGCCTGCGGCACACTTGTCCTCAAGAAACCAGAGCAAGGAGGAGGTGGTGCCCAGAATCCACATCACCTGGGACTGAAGACTTGCATTTTCCTATGTTCTGTCCATATGTCTGCTGTGTCTTGGGTTCAGTCACAAGGACTAACTGTACCCAATGGCCTTGCAGCCATGCTGTAGCCTTGTAATGGCAGGATTCCAGAGGGAAGATTGTTCTGCTTTCCTTAATGCTGATTCCTAACTATGGGAGATGCTGGTTGTCCCTGCTGATGGCCTCACAGTACACATTAATGTCCTTTGCCAGGAGATTTCCCTGGGTACTCTCTGGACTTGTGAGAAAGAAATTAAATGTTGGGATGAGAAAGGTCCATCACATACTTTTCTCTGGAGCTGGGGAGCAGAGTTGTGAGTGACAATCATCTCGACTGAAGGGTCTTGTGTGCATGGCTGGCTATGCAAAATTGCCCCTTGCCCTCTTTATGCATGTATTTGTAAATATATAGGATCCCAGACAAGAAAAGGGATTTGTTTACCTGAAAGGTAGATCTGAACTGAGGAGCAGATAAAACTGGTAAAGAAAGTACTAAGGTGCTTTTACTGAGAAACCACCAGGGTGCAACTGAAATACGATTTCATGTTGTCAGATGATATGAGGTGGTATTTCTCAGGTGTCTAGTCAGGACAATAGTAGGATAAAGGTCACTTTACTAATGCCAGTAGATGGAATATGGTTGCAGATAGTAGCTTGAGGAAGAGATTTTTCAGCATCCAGAACGGCATCAATCACCTTTGTTCACATTTTTTGTACTCTTCTGGGAAAAATTGAAGGCATTTTTGGATTTATGGTTATTACTAGAAGCTCGGCTAGCAGTGGTGTCTAGGAGCTCTTTTTTTCACTCTGTGTCTGGCTAAGAAATGTGGCCTTTCCCTCTGGAAGCAGTCTTTGGCTTGGCAGCCTGTTCTCACTTGCTTTCTAGACCATCAAGTGATGTAGGACATGCTGGTCAGCCAGCTTCATTGCTTCAGCCACTGGGCATGCATTGCACTGTTCTCTCATGCATTTGCATATCTGAGGCTTAACCCTTAGTGGTCCTGTTTTATGTTCATTGGCTTCCTTTTCAGCTCCAGTTGCAGTTCAAGTCTCTGATTTTGTTTACAGAAGTATTTTCCTCTTGGTTTTGACCATCTTTCATCCTGTGATATACCATGGTAGATGGTGCTGGCTGAGTCACTTGGTCCGTATTTCGCAGTACGGATTGGGCTGGTGGAGGTATGTTATCAGTGAAAAACACCTGTTTATTCACTTCTTTCCCAAAGTTTGACTTGACAGAACCCGCATTGTCCTTGAACATGAATGACAAACCCTGTCCCTCTTCTTCCTAACCCATGGAAGACCATGCTGATGGAAGAGATTTGTTTGACATACACTTTTCCAATTGATGAAAGGTAAAATACTGTCTAAAGGGAATAGAAATAAATACAGTTGTTCATTGATGCAGTAATCTAGGGCAACATGATGACCAAAATTGGTAATGGCTTCAGACTTGGTGACACCTGAGAAGGTTTTCTTATGGGTGGAGAGTAAGCCAAAGAAAAGGGACCCAGAGCCCTCAGGATCTGGACATGTGTGCAGACAGGGAATTAGGCCAGAGAAAAGGTAAAGGGGAATAAGGATGTAAAGGGAGATGATAGAAGAGTGACAGGAGAGAATGAAGAAGATTTTCTATGTAAGAAAAAAATGGAATGTAGAAAACCACTGAAAACAGAAGACAAGGGAAAGGATTAAAGATAGAATAGCAAAAGAGAGTTTGATATAGGAATTGCAGAAGAAAACAAACAAAAACCCAAAAAATAGATGGGGTACTAGAGTTAAAATGTTGAGAGAATTACTTTCAAACAGTTTTATATCACAGGGAAGTCAGAATAAATACAAAGACAGCAGGATAAGGAAGAAATAATACAGTATATAGTGGGAACAGACATAAAGATGGGAAACAAAGTAAGAGAAAGGAAGGAAGATCTAAACCAACTGAAGCAGAATAAGCACATTCACATTCCATTGTTTTGCAATACAGCATAGTGTCAGTTCCCTGAAAAACAGGCAAATGGGCAGACAGAAGAGTAAGGTCAGACAAAGAGTTTTCTTCCCTCCCAGGCTCAGATTCATCCAGATGGTAGTTAGATGCCTGACTGTGCTCTCTAAAGCCTGAAATTTCACTGCCTTAAGATCACTCTGTAAACAATGGCTAGTGAGAGGATACCTCCAGGAGGGAATTCAGACTATCCATGTCCCATTATTGGCTGGAAGGACTCCAGGGTGATGAGATGTCAGGTCCCCATCATGTGCTACCTCTGAAGCAAACTTCTTTACTACAAGTCGAGCCCTAACTGCTGCATCCTTCAGAATTTTTATGCACAGAGCCCTAATCTGCACATTCACAGCACATTTCTCATCTCAAAGTGAAGGCTCTTCATGGAGCTGCTCATGTCACTGCCCCATTGAACCTTTTTTGTGATGAAAAATAAAACTTACGTAGGTGGATCTGCTGATACATCTCAGTCACAACCTAAGAGTTAGACCAGTTCTAGGCTCTTCTAGAGCAGGGAAGGCCACATATACCCAGCTCTGCTCTGGCAGGAGGGTTGTAGTCAGGAATAGGAAGAAGCAAGTCAGCCCCCTGTGCTTTCTGAACTTGTTCAGAATTTAAGCAGTTTCCAGTGGTGAAAAAATGTAGCTGCCACCAAACCCACTATATTACACATACTTCCCCTTCAACAGCTCCATCCCTTTCAACAAATCGCTTCATTAGAGTTATTGAGCTTAGCGGAGCAGCAGAGTTATTCTTTCACTTGTCCTTTCTCTATCCACCGCCTGAGCCTCATAGCATTTTAAGTCACAACACATGAGACCAGTCAGATACTGACATGGTTTGACAAGCTTTGCTTCTGTGGCATCTCCTTTGTTTAAAACCCTGTCGATTACATTTTCTTTTAAAACACAAGATGATTTCTAACTTTACGCCTACAGAATGATTCACTTGACTTCTGAGTCGTCTGAAAGCTTATGAAGAACCCTTCCCAGCATCCTCAAAGGGAGGAGGCTAAAAAGACGGTGAACATCTTTATTTCTTTTTCTTCCAGAAGTTAAGGACACACTTAAGCTTGATACTCTCCTTTCACTTAGTACAGAGTTTATTAAGATGGAGTAATTGAAGTCAATGATCAATTTAGTCTTAATAATGCAGATATCTTCCAGTTCCCTTAAGACCTGCCATACCAGAAGCAGATGATAGCAGTGGTTTTCAAAGCACGAAGCGTAAATGTATGCAAATCCCTACATCATTCAGATTAGTCCAGTGCTGAGTGGAAGCCAGATGGGTTCTTCTAGGCCAAATTCTCACAGACATAAAGAAAAGATCCATGCAGACAAAGGCTCAGCTCTTCTAATAAAAAAAAAAGGGCCTGGTGTCGTAGTCAAGCTGCACGGCTAACCACCTGTTCAGCCATAGATTTACCCATTGCACATAGAAAGGACTCCTTTGCCTTAGAGAAGAGCAAGCTCAGAGGATGGGAAAGATTCATAGCTGTGGAAAAGCTTCTAAAACAGATTTACTTCTAGAATATCTGATGTTTACAGTATATCTGACTAAGGACAGTATGCAAACAGAAAGGAAATCCCTGCCCCAAACAACCTACAGTCTAATATTGGTGTTTTCATGGCTATTTTTTTTTTAATCTCTATGGTAACAGAATTTCACAGGTTTAAAGAACACAGTGAAATTGTAGTGCCTAGATCTATTTATAGAGATGTGTAGAAAACACAGTTAGAAAGAGAGACAGTATATTAATGGGAATGGCTTGGCTATTGGATTTCTAGAATTCAACACTGAAGTGAAAGAGCCTTGAGGGAGAAAAGGATCAGTAATGCAATAAGCACTGAAGAGTTCAGAGGGGCATGCAAATAGTATCTTTTACTCAAGGACAGATTTCATCCATACTAAGACTTGTCCATACCAAAACATTTCTACTCCAAAATTTCTTTCCCTAACCTTACTGTTCAAAGAATTTCTGGAATGATATCTTATTCTCCTGTTCAGTGAGTTACTCACACCAAGTGATAAAATAACAGCTGCTGATTTTCTATAGAGCTTTAACATTGATGGCTGTTTTCAGGCTATGTGTGGAATTTACACATTAAAACTACCTTAGCATCTGATTTCAAGAGAGAGAGATGAACAATCCAGTCATGAGACACTGGAACAGGTTGCCCAGAGAAGTTGTGGATGCCCCCTCACTGGAAGTGTTGGATGGGGTTTTGCACAACCTGGCCTACTGGAGGGTGTCCCTGCGCATGGCAGGAGGGTTGGAGCTAGATGATCTTTAAGGTCCCTTCCAAGCCAAACCAGTCAGTGATTCTATGATTCTATGAATTCAGACATCCTATCATTACCCAGGGTTGCTGAAACATGCCTTCCTAAAGGCAGAACAGAAATTCCAACGCCTAATTTAAGCCTTTTTAAAAACAATGTGGCCCTGAGTCTCTGAGATGCTCTGACCTCTCACAGCTACAGCATAGTTAGCTCTCAGAGTGTCTGTGACTTGGTTTACAAACCTTGATAGTAATTCTTAAGAAGACAAGAGATAAATATCTGGTTTGAAAGGGATTAGATCTATCAGCCCTATAATGATAAAGATTTTTGATCTTGGAGTTCTCTCAACACTTGAAAAAAGGAGCTTCCTGTTCTAGATGAAGACGGGACCTGTACCAGTTCATTCATGTGGGGTTTTTTGGCCAGCGATGCTGCTCTCCCAGGATGTGACGTGACCTACAGGTTCATTCTCAAGGGGCACAATTGCAGTAACATCACATGAAAATCAGACACAACCAGAAAGAACCAGATTTCCCAGAAACAAAGCACAGATGTGCCAGTATCAGTCAAGTGGGGTGAACTGATTGATCTTGAGTAATGTACTGTTCACAACTAGGTCAAACAGGTCTTTGCCAGGCCTATGTGATATGTGTAACAGGGACAGGCAGAAGGGAGAACTACTGACTCTGTGGCTTGTGGATTATCTAAAAGGATCATAAAGAAGGAAATCCAGTATCACTGGCCTACCTGTGATTCAGCTCACCACCCACAAAGAAATGGTGAGATGCCCTGCGCACCACCCACCTGTGAGCTGCTTTTCATGAACTCTTCTACTCCCCTTGGTCCTCTCTGAGCTGTAACATGTATCAGGACTTAACAAAGCATAGCTTGCAAGATCAGTGAAGCTGGTCCAGCTCTTGTGGACTCAGACTCTAACCTCTCCTGTACCTCTGGACATAATGGTCTTATAGTTGGCAAAAGAAATTAGGGGGATTTAAAGGAGACAGGTGAGCTGCACACAGGTAGACATGACTTCAGGAGAAGAAGGGAAAAGACTAAGAGGTTAGGATCAAAACAGGACCATGAGAGTCTAAGAGAAAGAAAATTAATAAGTGTGGTGGAAATACAGAAGTTCCCACTTCCTGGGGCTCATTCCATACCTTCTTTGGGGTCTCCTGTCTGTGCTTGGGCCCAGTTTTGGTGAAGCAGCTTTCTGGCCTTGAGGTTGTGAGAAAGATGTTTGACAATCCTTTGTGAGGTCTGTCATGGCCGATTGTCACATTCTTTGTGGCCAGAAACTTGCTCACAAGGTTAAAAAAGATATTTTCCCTTTCTTCAATACATTGAGACAAATGGTTGATTTAATGATGCAAAGCCATCTTCCAGACTGGGAAAAATGGCCTCTAAGTAGTAGGTATCTACAGAGAAGGGTAAAATTATAATTAAAAAGGTTTAAATGAAAAGTGCTATTTTCACTGCAATCAGAATGTTTACTTAAAGAATCACTGTTAATCAAATTCTCTTAAAAAGATATACAAGGCAACAAGATAATTGTTTTCATATAAATTATCTTTTCCAGAGAAAAATGTGTTCCTTTTTAATGAAAAAACTTTCATTTCAGCTTGGATCTAATACATTGTTTCCAACTGATAAACTCCCTCTCCGTAGCAGAAATTCTTATTAGTCCCTAAGAACATGATGTTTAATTTTAAGGTGGTGCCTGTCATCCTGTTTCTATTATTTCAGTCCTTAAGGTTAGCCACTTTTCCATGTAGCATTGCTTTCTTCTCCTGTATATTGACAATATTTCCCAACTTCTTATCATCAAGAAATTCCTCTTGAGAAGTAGAAATTAATCACTTAGGAACAATGCAGAATGACAAAGACCTATGTGATAAATCAGTCACAGGGCAACCATGCCTAACAAATGCGATCCTGTGATACATTTGCTGCAGCATGCCCAGGAAGGAGATGGAAATACTTCTGCCATTGTATGCAAAGGTGGTGAGACTCCGTTTATCACCTTCACTATTTTGTGGTGAGCTGCTGACCAGAAGAGTTCTTCCATTAAAAGATGCAGTGTTAAGAGTTCTTTACAAAAAAATGAAGGACTATACAAAAGAGGGCCAGAAAAATAAAAGGTTTCAGGTATGGAAGGGAAGGAAGAAAGAAAGGATGTTTTTACAACGTGTGAAAAAATGTGTGGGAAGGAAATAGATGTGGTGGAAAAAAATCAATGAAAAGAGAGAGATAAACAGAAAGAGAACAGTAAGACATATGATGGTTTAAGACTGTACCTACTCTAACATTTTGCCACAAGAAAGAGGTGTTTGAGAGTTGCAAGGAAGAGGCAATACACTGCCTTGGGCTTGAAACACCTGGGATGAGTTGGACCTGCCAGGGAGGCTGCTGTCTGCCCCTGACTTGAACAGTTTATAAGTAGAAAATGTTTTTTTACATTGGGAGTAAGGCACAGAGATATTATTCATTTGCACCTTCTTTTATTTTTCCCTGATGTTTCAGTGGCTCTTCTATGTCTCACAAATTCTTTGCTTAAGAAAATAAATACAGAAATTCAAAGTTGAATCAGTGTGTCTTGGTATTTTGTGAATAAAAGCTATTATTATTTATTTATTGAAAAATTACTTTTGTTTAGAAAATTCCTTACATATTTTTTTCTAAAATGGAGACAGTCTTAACTCCCAAATGTAGCATTCAGTTTGATCCAAGATAAAGCTTTTATCTTAAAAGATTGTTTTCAGGTGTTTTTGGCACCACTGGTGAACCCGTAATCTGCTGCTCATGCCGTCTCAGATCCACACGCTTTGTGGATAGCAACATGGCAGTGAGCACCTGCTGAGCTCCATGTCTTCTCAAAAGCCATAGCACATTTGGCAAATAGGTATATCAGCAGCAAACAAGCCTTCTTCTTGGTGACAGGAATATGGTCCCTCTACATGAAAGCACAGGACAGAATTCTTAATAAGCCACCCTCCCCATCTAGTCACAGTTTCTGTATTTAGAACCTCTTTCCATCTCAGTACTATCTCAAGAGGCTTGAGTACTTGTCTTCCTGAAATGTTTCCTTCATGCCATCCAATTTGACAGTGTAATTTTCTGTACTTCCCTAACAAATATCTTCTGAGCCTGAGAAACTGTAGATAAGTGAACTGGAAGACAAGGAAACAGCTTGGGTGGCATGGACAGAGCGGGTGAGAGATTTTGAACCCTTTCCAGCATTTCTCAGACAAATTTAAGGTTGAGTGGCTGTTGGGGGTTTTTTGTGAGGTTTTTTCCCCGCTGGTGCTCTCCATTCCCTTGTGGTAGCAGATGCTTAGTCTAGTGGGCATGTAAATTACAAAGCTGTCAGGACACATTTAGGCAGGTTAAGCAGACTCTGAAATCCAAAGGGGATACAAATGCAGATGTCAGGTGCATCTTGGTAGAAGGAAACAGTCTCCCAATTCCCTGTGCTCTCACCTATCACATAGTATCCAGAGTGCTGTTCCCCCCCGCACCCTCCCCCCAGCATGCAGACACTTTCCTTTCCAAGGAGGAGGCAGCCCAGGTGGGTTGCCCTCCCACTCCAGGAGTCTATCTGGCAGGATGAGACCACACACCATAGGGCTTCCCCATCCTCTCCCTGTCCCTGCTGGCACTACCTTCACCCCAGGCCTTGGCTTCTGAAGAGATAAAATTGCATTTTTTTTGAGCTCATGGATGAATGATGTGGTCTGTGCCAAAACCAGACTGTTCCTGCAAAGGGACTGAGCCTGGGGCAGAAGATAATGAGATGAGACAGAAAGACATGGAGAAACATGCTTGTTTCTCTGGCTGGAAGGAGTTAGGAATAGTGGCTTAATGACCCTAGATTAGGTTGTTCCTTCTTACAACATGAAACCTTAATCTTTCCTTTATGGCAACAGAAATGGCCAGAGCAGATTTTTCAGACCTCTGGACTTGCTAAAACAGAGGCCATAGGCAGTAGCCATTATTGTCTGCAGCTGGAAACCACTCCGTGCCTCACTCTCTGCTCATATCACACACAAGCAAACTAATTTTTCTGACTTTTCCTCTCCTCAGACTCTTCTGTGGACTTCCCCAAAGGTCAGGTATAGTCTAGTCCTGAAAGCAAAGGAAGAGATCTCTTGTCTCCTGATCCCACTGCCTGCCAAATGAGGCAGTCTTGTTTCCAGGAAAATAGGAGAAAGATGGTGTGAGGACACCTGAGAGGTCCAGAGTACTTTGCATCCTGGTGCAGACTTTGCTAGGAAGGTATAGTTTCCAGTACAGTTGTGAATTGCAGCTGCCTTACGCAGACAGGGTCACCATAGAGAGTTAGCGCAGTTGATGAGGACACATGAATGCATTCCAAAATGGGAAGCCAAACCACAAATGAACAAGAGGAAGATAAGAGTGAGGAAGCAACATGGAAGTGGACAGCCATGCGTGGAGTACGAATGAATACAGAACAGAGAAATGCAACAGCTCTGTAGGAAAAGAGCTGGGAGTTGCAGCAGATCACAAACTGAATGTGAATCCACAGTGTCCTGCTGTTGTGAAGAAAGCAAACATCCTGCCAAGCTGTATAAACAAAAGGATAGTTTGCCAAGCCCACAAAATAATCTTTCCACTTTGCTCCGAGTTGTCAGTGAGCCAACCTCAAAAGCTGCAGTTATGCAGTTATGTGTACCACCTTAGGTGGCAAATTCCAATAGTGCTTTCAGAAAATCTCCAGGACCAGAGACATTGTTTAGATATGATAACCTTCACTGAATGGCAGCTTAGTAGCAGTAATTATGTTCTTAATGCCAACAGCCTCCCCACTGATGATAAATATATTTTTGCATTATAACACTTTACATAAGTGTTATGTATTTATTAGGCAAAAGGAAAGTTTAATACAAGCCATCTAACAAATTATGTTCCCTGTTCAAAAGTACCATAATCATGTAGTATAATATTTTATCTTGGTTAAAGATATAGATGCTTTAAAAACTGAGGATATATTTTCCAAGCAATATATTCATTTTCATCTTCCTACTCCACGTTTTTCCTGAAATGATGATGAGTGTTTTTCTCTTCTTCATGATTTTTTGGCTAGCACAGGTTTAAAGTTAGCATATCTCTCAGATATTGCATTCAAGTATACTTCCCTAGTTATCAGAAGACTGAACTGAATGACATTTCCCAATGCATAGAACTACTAGGGGTGTGGTGATGAAGTTCTCCAGCCCATGTTCATTAGTATCAGTTGTTCAGCCCTAACTTGATGTACTGAGCACAATGAGTTCACAGTGCAGAGATCCTCATCAAAACCCTTCCGGAAGGTTTGCACACAACACATGTTGAATTTGTCACCTATGGTGAATGCTCATTTGAGTCAATTTTCGTCACAAAAAAGTCTGATAATGATAACTCACAGACATCAGACAATCCGTTTTTAAAGTCAGCGAGGTCTCTCTCACTCCTGAAGAAACTATGTGCAAGCTTCCCTGCTTCTACAGTCTCAGACAAAAAATAATCCATTGTTTATTTTTGTTCCCTTCATGCAAATATCAGGTCTTACAGCTTTTCCCTGCCCACAAGAGTACCAGAAGTTTTGCTTCTTTGCTGTGCATGCAGACCAACTAACAGTCTGCATCTACAATCCTGAAGAATCAGTGCTATTTAACCTGTGCCATTGCATCTCACTCTGGTCTGCACTCCAGTTTTTCACTGCATTTTTTGAGGGAAGTTACTGTTAATCCAATATGCTGGTTTTGTCTGGGATAGAGTTAATTTTCTTCATAGCAGTAAGTATGAGGCTACGTTTTGGATTTGAGATGGAAATAGTGTAGATAATATAGAAATGTTTTTGTTATTCTCAGCAGTGCTTACACAGAGTCAAGCTGCTTCTCACCCCACCCCACCAGTGAGTAGGATGGGAATGTGCAAGGAGTTGGGAGGGGACACAGCTGGGACAGCTGACCACAACTGACCAAAGGCATATCCCATAATGTATGATGTCATGCTTAGCATATAAAACTGGGGGAAGAGGAAGGAAGGTGGGAATGTTCAGAGTGGTGATGTTTGTCTTCCCAAGTAACCATTACACGTGATAGAGTCCTGCTTTGCTGAACATCTGCCTGCCCACGGGAAGTGATGAATGAATTCCTTGTTGCTTTGCTTTTGCTTCACTTATTACACTGTCTTTTTCTTAACCCATGAGATTTTCTTACTTTTGCCCTTCCAATTCTCTCCCTTATCCCACCAGGGAGGGGTGTAAACAAGCAGCTGTGTGATGCTTAGTTAGTTAGTTAATGCTGGGGTTAAACCATGACATCCAAGTCAATGCAGAGGAAATCCATCTTCAACACCAGCTGTAACTTATTCATATCCATGTTTTAAGGTACAGATGAGATGTTACATTTCTTGAACAATAGATTGAAAGAATTGGATTTATTTATTTATTACAAAGAAGAACGGATTGAGCAAAACCATAACTGTTTCCGGATATATAGAAAACTTCTGCACAGAAAGGAATTAAGGACTTTCCCACTCTGAAAGGCCAAGAAAATGCATAGTTAAAAGTTGGAAGACATGGCTGAATCTGCTTTGGAAGCCTCTCCTTTGTGAAAACTAAGTTCTTCATTGATATATTTTCTTTGAAAAATCACCTTCTACCCCACATCAGACAACACTGAGGGCCTTAGAGTTCTCTGTGTCTTTGAAAATTTCTTTCTCAGACATAGTCCTGAGGTCCTTAGCAGAACTAAGGCACTTAACTTTCTTCAGTCTCAAAGAATGTGGCCTTCAGGCCCCCAGTCTCATTCAGCATCAAGAAAAGTTCATCTCCCAATGATCAAATTTCCAAAGGCATTTAGGTTTTCCACAAGCAAATGACTGAGGCACCTAAGGCTTAATTGCAAAACTAATTTAGACTTAAGGTCCCAAAGCTAAGGGACTTTGAAAGATTACAAGACCTTTTAGTCCCAGATCCTCCAAGATGAGAGCTGTTTAATATCCAATGATTTCACTGGAATGAGATGCTAAATGCCAACAATATTCTGTTCTTAAGTGTCTTTCAAAAATGTCTTTGTTTTCTAAATCGTATACGTGCTTTTGAAAATATGTCCACTGACCTTTATTTCAGTGCCTTCAAAAAAATCCTCAGGGTGTTTTATTTTTATCAGTCAGTTCTGTAAAAAAACCCAGAGCTCGCAATAGCTGGTGTAGTAACTCAGACCACAATACAAGATGTTTAATGTTAGCTAGAGGTATTTTTTTCTTAAACTTTGTTTGTTCTCCAGGTTTTATGGAATTTATCAGAATTTATGTTCTTCTACTTGTAAATAAACACCCTGCTGCCGTGGCAGTAGAGGGTCTATAAATCAGGGGAATAAATAAATAGAACAGGCCTGATTCACCAGGATGAAGGCAGCATATGAAGCTCCTGGGTATTTCCTCTTGCTTTAGCACATCTTTTGGGAGCATCACTTGCAGCAGCTTACTTTGCCTTATGCAGGGTTACAGCTATATTTATCTTTTTTTTTTTTTTTTTTTTAATGTTCTGGTCTTCTCATAGGTTTGGAGCATCCTGTTGGGATTTCTTGGAAGCACTAAAACTTAGAGTGGCCTCTAAGCATTAGTGAGGACATGCTGTTGTCAGCTGCTTCTCAAGCTTAGGGAGTATCCATCCCCAGGTGCAGAAGCAAAAGAGCAAATGATCTCATAAGTCTGCTGGTGCAGTGACACTTCCAGCACAGGGTGTCCAGTGGCACCTCCAGGAACACTGATGTCAATGGCAAAGTCTCCACTTCAAAAATGTTATGATGGTTTTCACCCATTGCATAGCTATTTTCCTGTTCACCCCTCTGTACTCTGTTGAATCAAGGCTTGCTGCTACCTCTTAGCACCTATTTGTTCCTAATCCACTTGCCTGAACCTTAGCATCCCTTCCAAACCTGGGAAACCACCAGAGCGATTGTTCAGATACTAGTGCTTGCACTGAGGCTGCTGCGAAGGAAGAAGTCTTTGTAGTGTTGTTTTTCGTTCGGTTGGGAGTTTTTTAAACAGATCTGTTTATTAACTCTTGTGGAGGGCAGATCACATAACTTCAGTGTGGGAAGTGATTTACAGTTTCCATCTACTCATTACTGTGAAATGCTGACCTGCAAAATTCGCAGGCGTTCCCACAACCTCTGAAGAACTACTCCAGCAGGATGTAAATACAGCCCTTCTCTGCTGTCTGAGGCATTGGAGTAGCTTTTCAACTTATCAGCAAGGAAAGCAGCGTACAAGTTGGGGCACTGAGAGACAGATCTCATATCTTTAAAATTATACATACTTGCATGAAAATTACCTAGACCGGGGCTACAATTTAAGGCCTGCTTCCTAGTTGCACTTCATTTATATAATCCAAGGGTTTAAATGGGATTTTGCTGAGCCTGTGCTGACTCTTTGGTAGAGAAACTTTCTACGTGAATCAGCTATTGCTGCTAGCAGTGATTTTGTCCTCTAGATATTGAGATAATCAATAATGTGTCAGATTCATAATGTGCTGCTGTTGCATCCTCATGGTGATTCTTGAAATAATAACAACATGCCTGAGCTAATCAGAGGAACAAAAGTCCCTTCAGGAGCAGCGGAGTTAAAGTGAAAAGGGCAGCATGTCTCTCTTCTTTCAGTGGGTTTTTCCTGCCTGTGCTACTATTCCTGATGAAGGCCTCTGCACTTTTCCCTGCGCGGCGCCTTCAGCTTTCAATGGGTTTCCATTAAAATCTACCCTTCCCTTTACATTATTTTCTTCCAAAAATCACATGGAGGCCATCAGTTCTGTGGCACCCTCAAGAATCCTTGGTGCCGGGGCACAGAGGCTGCTGCGTGTGCTCTGGCCGCTGTCATCGAGCGCTTTCTTGCCATCTCGCAACCCTGTGTGCTCAGGGTAAGTACCACAGATTTCTTTTGTGTTTGCACAACATTTAGCACAGTGGAGTCAGAATTAGGTAGGATGGACAGATCCTCCCACATTACAAAAGAACCAAATAGTAATGACACTGAAAAGGAGGAAAATGTACAGCAGAAATAGCTGCACTGCTAATCGATGCAAGTCAGAAGGATGGTATTAAATTTAACCTCCTACAACATTCTGGAGTTAATTTGGGGTCCGTGGGATTTTTAAGAAGAAACATGGCCTACTTTTCTGAATAATTAGACAAAAGAATTCTTCCTAAAATGTACTAAACATGCATAAAGAAAAAAAAAAAGTAAAGATTAGAAGTTCCCAAAATTAAAAGATTAAATAAGGAAATTTTGGGGGGAAGGAACAGAATCTCTGTACCTCCTGAATTGCATGAAACCTGTTACTTAGGGTTTTTAATTAAAGCCCCAAGGCAACACCAAACTTTTTTTTTTTGGGGGGGGGGGAGGTGGTGGAGAATAGAAGTTAAAAGCTGAATACTGGCTCTGTGATCATCTTAATCATAATTTTGGGGTTTTTTTTGCTTTTAATGACAGAGCAGGCACCCACATATGTAGTTGAGCACAAGGAGGTCTGAAGGAATTGAGAAAGATTAGGACTGGCATCTTCGAGGGTGCTTCAGGGATAAATCCTGCACTGGACACCAGCGCAGCCCCTTCACTCGTCCTTTTTGTCCTGGTAGGCTTCTCCAGCTGCAAAGAGGAGTAGTTGGGTTGGTCCTGGTTTTGGTTTTTTTTTCAGTTCTCTCTCCCTCTGCCCAGTGCAGAAGAGCTTTGTCTGTGAAGGCCTTGAGTGTGAAGATCCCTGATGTGACTTTTTGGGAGCCACCCCAGCTGAACTGGTGAGTGAAACTGGAGTGAGAAGGACCTCCTCCGTCATTGTGCAAGGGCCCTGCTCAAGCTTCAGGCACCAGTTGGGGCATGAGGGGGATCCCAGGAGGTTGCCGGTAAGACAAGACAGTACTTGCTAAAGGAGGCCTCCAAGCTTTGGCCTCTGCCTGAATAAGGTTCAACGGAGAAAGGAGGAAGGGAAGATGATGTGGTAAAGATGCTACATGGGCTTATGCTGTAGGACATGGGACTGATCTAATGACTCCTACAGAGGCTGTTATTTATTGTTCCTATATATAGGCTGTTTTCATGCTTTTCCGACTTTATTTTGCTTTTCTCTTTCTCACCTGAGCTCTGTGTAAAAACTCACTGAAGCAGAAACTGAAACTTCCAATTGCTCCCGGGTTCCACAACAGAGAGCTGTGTTTTTTTGGTTTTGTTTTTTTTTTTTCCCAGTGAATATTTAAATATATTTCCTTATAAAGGAAGCAGATCCAGAAGAGGACCTGAGTAAGCAGGAAGATAGGTTGTTCCTCAAATGAAATTTTCTCTGTAGCAGAGGCATCAATAACAGCTTTTTCCAGCAGGTTTGTTAAGAGCTATTATGACAGGCTGGAGGAGCCAGCACTGCTGCCTATGTGTGGTTAAAAAGGCAATCGACTTCTGATGGGAGGACGGAGACTGGAAACCAGGCTGTGGTTATCTAGTGGTCAAAAAACCTTTGCCTTGCTACAGAGCTGCCGACCAGGGGCACAGTGAGAGCTGTGGGCAGCACCACTCCTGCACAGCAGCATTGTTAAAAATGAGGGTATTGACAGCTAGTTACCATATAAGTACATATACTGACAGTCAGCAGCTTCAGGGCTGCTTTACCTGGGTTAATCCAGGGTAGGAACTGCTGGTTTATCCACCAAATAATGTGGGGAAATTCCTTGAAATGCTTTGCTTCATGGTCCCAGCTGTGAGATGTGCCACTGGGGTAGGTTGGATGGAGGTGGATGAGGCAGAGCCATGTTATTTGCCTGCAGAGCACTAAATTACTGCAGTATCATAGTCTGGCAGAAATATAAAGAGATGCCCTTCTGTTACAGTAAAGGGGGAGTGGATAATTGCACCACAGGGACACCTCTGGGATCCAGCCATTTGTAGTTAATCAGAATTATTCATCTGTTTGGTAAACTTTTATTTCTTTTATGACAAGAGGAAAAATTGACTTAGGATGCAGCCAGAAGATACAATAAACACACCAGCCTGGGAGGCCTGTGGATGCAAGCTAAGGAGCATGCAAAGGAATCATTTAACAAGCTTGTTTTCAGGTGGAAATGCTGAGTGCAGGAAGTCTGCTGCTGCTCTTAATGTTGAGACTGGTCAATGCATCTCTCACAACATCCCCGAGATGAATTGTATTTTAATAGGCTTGGCTTCCATAGTGAGGAGCTTAATGCTCCACCTGACAGATGATGCTTCATTGGAAGGCTGGCAGCTCCTGCCAGGGCAGCATCTTGCTGAGGTAGAAGTGTGGTGTCAGCAGCAAGGAAGAGTCCAGCTCAAGATGTCCATCTCTCTTGTACACACACACACACACACAGAGCCTGTCTTCTGGTAGTGTTAGCAGAAGGAAGGAGGAAAGCAGCAAAGACCTACTTAACAGACACAGGTGGCTGATACTATAGCTTTAGCCCTTTGCAGACTAGTTGCTAAGGTTGGAGTTTCAGTTTTAACAAAGATCATGGTGGGAACTGGCCTCCTCTGTCCACACAGGCATTTTGCAGGAATGGCCAAAATCAGGAAAAAGCCAAAAGCAGAAGGGGCCCTAAAGTCTCCATATGTCCTGCAAGATGTCACAGCCAGTTCTCCAGCTTGGAACGTTCTTATCTGGAACATTTTTTCTAACCTGCTAGTGGAGTTCCTTCAGCAGTTATTGGCTGTATCATGCCAGGAATATTATTTTCTCAGTACCAGAGGGTCTCCATAGACCAAGGGGAATGCACCTCTGCTGAGAAAGGAAGAGAGGCTGCTAGTCCAGCATGTGGCATTCATGACCTACAGAGGGAATCACAGGCCTGTGAAAGACCATCCATCTCTCCTGCCTGCTGGGCAGCATATGCCCTCGTTATTTCCCCTCCCCAGAACTAAACTTCCTTGTTATGGGAGTTTGAAAGGAAATAGCATGGAAATAGCAAAGAAATCCAAGAGTTGCCAGCTTAACTGCTTATTCTGTTCTTATGATAGACAGGTTTATGAAATACTTCTAGCCATCTATGAAGCCCAGAGCAAGGCTTTTACAATAAGTATTATTATGGGGAAAAAAGTAAATTACTGTTACTCGTATAATCACAGAGACCTGCAGCCTGACTCTCAATTATTTATATATTTTCCTCACTTCCTGAGGAAATAAGCTTTATGAAATTGTCCTTTTGCCTGCTGCTTCCCCACCTCCTTTCCTGTATACCTTGAAGTCACTCTGTAGTTTCAGCCAACATTTAAGGAGGTTTTAGAGAGATTAAATTCCTGTGCCTTTGTAGGAATTGGGGCTGGATAGAGGAAAGGGATCTATATCAACATCACCATAGACAGAAGGGTTTCAAAGTGAGCCCTACAGTTATCTACTTTGCTGAGCCCACCCATGCAGGTACACTGCTGAACAATCTTCCCTTTGCCTAGCTGCCAAATTAGGAGCATGTGAGGGGTGTACAAGTCCCCTGACAAAGCCAAGGGGATGGGCAGCCTATGGAAAGCCCTGCAAGCAATGACATATAGGAATTGGGAAGACAGGGAGTTAGGAATGATGCATCGGAGCAGGGGTATAAATGCAGGCAAATCAGGACATTACTCTCAGAGCACACGGTCTGTGGTGGTATCAGCAACACTAGTGGCATCGCAACCATAGCAACACAGGCTAAGGGACAGCCCCTACCCCAACAAACTGCCCACCAAAAACTTGCCCATCATTTAGGCCTTCCTCCAACGCAGAGTTCAAGCTTATCACCAATCAAAATAATTTGAAGAAACCCATTGGCTTCCTCTGGGCTGTTTTCCAAGTCAGGCACAAGGCTGCATATCTTGTTGAATCCAAGACTTGCAGAGTGAAGTGAGGAGTGAGGTGGCACTGTGGTAATTACCCCGTACAGGCATGAGTGGCCATTAAACCTATTTGGATGCCTTGGGTAGCGAAGCAAGCCTGTGCAGTTAAATAGCATGTTGATAGTTCCAGTAACAATTTGGGGAAGTATAGGGCAATATTTCAGATAATGAGGCAATCTTATCTACTTGTCAAAAGTAAAACCTGAAAATTTTAAGGGCCCTATTGTATTTTGCCTGAAAGAAAAAAGGAGCTAGAAGAGACTTGATTGAGGTATTCATAATTATATGAGGAATAGTGAAAACTAATCAGTCTGTGCTTTTTATATTGTCACATAATGCAAGAACAAGGGGACTCTTAAAATGTAAATTAATAAGCAGTACATTTAGCGTTCAAATGTATTTAGCGAATTGTGTTACAATTACAGTATATATAAATAATCCACCAATTTCCATAAAACTATCTGATAAAATTCACCCATAACAATAGTTCATTTCCCAATTCACTTTTCATTATTCGAAATCCTTTAGAAACCCAAGGGAAGCTGTGGGCTGGGGATTGTAAAAGGCTGTATATTTAGAACAAATCCAAGGAGCGGACTGATTCGTGCAGCATGCACTCCCCTTTAGAAATTCACAGCCCTAGGAAATTAAGGACACTAATGCAGAGGCTGGCTAAAAGAAAGGGAAAAAAGAGCCCACATTGGATAATTTTATGACCATTAGTAACATTTGTATCTATACAAGCTAAGATAATTATGATGGTAATCATATCTCATGCTTCAGAGACTAAAGTGATTGCCTGCAGAGGCCAGGGAAGCCTTGGAGAGTTTCCACTGAAAGGAAGATTAGAAATGCCTAAGATTGTTAAATTTGGTCATATTGGACATAGCAGAAAGAAGATGCTTATTTCCCCTTTCAAAGCTTTTCCTTTCTCCTTTCTGAATCAGTTTCTTCCCTGTTGGCTTGACCTGTAACCTGGTATCCTCACTGGCATCTTCACTTTTTTTTTTTTTTGTTGCCTTTCCTATCTGTTTTGTGCCTGAATCTTGCTGGTTTCCCCCAGATCTGTTTCCTAGTGTCTCAGACCGTTCCTCTCTTGTGCTTGTGTCTTTCATCCCCTCCAGTGTGAAGAGGCTATCCTTGCATCCAGTCTCCTTGACCAGACTTCACCAGTGATCCCTGCTTGGACTCTGTTGCTCCCTGGGTAGCACCAGCCTATCTCTTCTCTTCGCACATGAGCAGCTCCTTCCATCACAGGAGATTTTTCCAACCAGCTTCTCCAGGCTGTCAGCATTTCTTCATCTTAATCATTCCACTAAGACCCATAGGAATCATGATACTAGTATCACAGAATCACAGGATTGGAAAAGACCTTTGAAGATCATCAAGTCCAACCAATCTTATCCTAAGCTAAACCATATCCCTAAGTACTTCATCAACCCTTTTTCTGAACACATGCAGGGAAGGTGACCCAATCTCCTTCCTGGGCAGCCTATTCCAGGCCCTGACAACTCTTTCAGTAATTTTTTTTTTTTTCTAATGTCAAGCAAGAGAGTCCTGTTTTGTAGATTATCCACTGTTTCAGAAACTGAAGGAAGCAAATAAAGATGCCCTTTAACCATTGCCAAAGTTGCAATCTGATCCACCTGATCTCCTCCTCCTTTCCCATCCTCCTGCCTTTTTGCACCTTCATTGCACAAAGATCCTGGGCAGGAGCAGATTCAGATAAACTCTCACGGAGAATTTTAGATGTCTCCACAAAGTGAGGTCTCCACTGATTTCAGTGAACCAACAGGTGTAATAACAGGTATGAGAGAATGTCAGAAATCAGCCTCAGGCAAAGAAGACATGGTCATTCTCCACAGTCAGGAAGAAATGAGATAGGAAAGAAGCGGTGTCCTTTTATTACTCTTTGCCACCTGCTTACAGCAACACAGTGAAGAATAACTGACAATGAAGGGATGCTATTTCCCTCTCCATGCAAGGAAGATGAAAGTATAGACAGAGGTTTATTTCTTCCTGCCACATAATATCCAGTTTTTCTGAGCCTGTTGCAGAAGGTGCTATCACAAGAAAATGCCTGCCTCTGGTTACTCCCTTGCTAGCAGCAACAACCAGGTTGTGACTTTCTGAGGTTGTACGTGTATAGCAAGGCAAGAGGAGCAGGTCACAAGCACACTCATCCCATTGAGCCATTTGCTTTCTGCCTATGGTAACAGCTTTTGGCTAGGGTTTCACATGAGCTCAGAGAATCAACTCTGTGTTTAGGAGCAGAAGAGCTGTTGATGTGGCTGGATCATACTTCATGCACTTAAATCCTCTGAAGAGGAGCCTGGGTACACACTGAGGTGCTGAACATGCCTGGGGCTTCTCGTTTACAAACCCTGGTGTCAGAGTCTTCATGCAGGTCTGCAGAAATGGACGATCAGCAATGCTGGTCTGGAAAGAGGGCAGGGGACACAACGTAGCTGATAATATATAGATACCCTGGGATGTTGCCAAGCTCTTGGTCTGCTCTTGCATGTATCGCTCCTGAGATGGAGTTTATGCCGAAGCTGTGACTGAGTCCCAAGACTCTTAGGAATGCTCTGAGAAATTTATTTTCCCTGTGAGGAAGTTCACTTTAGGACACTTCAGAAGAAGGAAAATAATAATAATAATAATAATAATTTGGAAACTAAAGGAAGCTATGATGAAGGTATTAAGAATTATGAATGGCAAAAGAAAGGGCAAGAAAGTACCACTAGTGAGCCTTTTCGGTAATAAAAAATAAATTGGTGGCCATTGAATGAAATTACAAAGCCACACATGGTGAGTGGGTGAAAGATAATGTTGTTTACAAAAGGTATAATTAAACCATGATATTCACTGCTCCAGAGATTGAGAGGGATGGCTCTACAGGTTTAAGAAGTGATTCAGCATTTATATAAATAAAAAGAACATCTGCAAGGACACTAGCTAAATACAATTACAAGGGCTATCAATCCTCATGCTTCAGGGCATGGTTACCTGCTGAGGTCAGAAAGAAATTTCTTCATGGTATGGCACTAAAAAGTAAAATGCATTATTGGGCATTGATGGGTATTGGATACCTTATTAGATGGTCCTTTAATCTGTTCCACCACGCAATTCTTTTCCTCCTGCATATCACAAATCAGTGAAGCATTTAGGCGTGTGCTTCAATTCCATTTTGAAATCAATAGGATTTAAACATGTGCGTAAATGTAAGTGCACGATTAAGTGCTTTCCAGAATAGATATATTAAGTGGCTACTTAAATTTTTAGATGTATCAAAGTAGCTTTTGGTTCTGAACTGATGTTTCAGTTCCAAAATCACACACGCAAAAACCAGTAGGACTTACTGTATCCCATACATTATCAACTGACTTTGCAGAAACCCCATAAAGCAGTGTGCTGCCGGTTCTAAAAGGCTTCAATTTTTCCTCTGAGAACCCCATGAATTTGTGACTATAGCTCTACAGTTCATCCATACAGATAATCCAATACGCATATAGACATAATCACACTGGTCTAAAATAGTTAATGTCTTCATCTTTGGGCTTTCTTTGGTGTGAGTAAAATGAGCTTTGCCATCTGCTACAGTTTCCTCCCTCATATTTGCGTCCTACTGGTTCATCTCGTAGTTCTAGGTAAGGTGGCAGTCAGGCATTGAAGATCTCTTTGAAGATTTAAGTTTCCTTTTAAACTTTGAAACCCATCTCTTTTTATCTTCCTTTCTTTTAGAGGAGGCGTAACTGAATCCCAACAGTCTTTCAGGGTCAGTAGCAGGGCTCTGAATAGAAGGGAAATGCAATGCCAATTTGATCTCTCTACAGAGTTGGGACCTAATAGACACTCCCCACATGGAAAGGGTTTTTCCCCAGAGGAGGTCATATGGAAGTATGAACAGCAGCTTGAGTGCTATTCATGGTCCTTCTCAGACATTGCTGGCAGGAGGTTAAAGGGTTTGAGAGATGCAGAAGAACAGGGCAACTGATGTGGCTGAAGGACAGATATTACCAAAAATACAAGTTCTTGCAGCCTACAGTGTTACTGCATTAAAAGGTTGCTTAAGACATTGCCATAGCAGCAGAAGAGATTCCCCTCCTGTGGTCTGTCTTCCCTGTTTTCCTTACTGGACCAAATGCTCCTTGTAGAGGGGGTGCAGCAACTCACATGGGGTGGCTGGGAGAGCTTCAGCAATGTGCAGCAGGCAGTAATTCTTCCTTGCAGAGGCTGAGTTGTTCAGCCTGCACAGTGCTCATAGGGACCTACACGCTGAGATCAAGGGAACGTTTCCAATGACTTATGGAGGAGCTGGAACTGGGCCTTTACAGAATACTAAATAATTAAATCAAACTTAATGTAGAGGCAAACTAGATCTCTAACACTGAAGAAGCACGTAATAAAAGGCATAATTTTCAGTCTGTGTAGGTAGATATTATAGATCTGTGCTAATAAGGAAAACCATAAATTGAAGGATTTTTCTCAAACAGCCCTTTTCTTCCCCTGATCATTAGACATAAAAGTAAAGATGTTGCCTGGTGTAGTCAGACATACGTCCTGAATTGTTCCTTGCTTCCAGCTTCACTTAAGATAAAATTTAAACTGCTTAGTTTAAATGCACAATCTTAGATACCTATAAAAGACTGGCTTGCAGGAAGTGTTTAGCAGATGCTCTCTGCAAATCTCTTCTTCCTAAATAATTTCTAATTCTGTGTTCAGAAGGTACCTAATCTGGTGCCTGACCAACCTGATAAACTTGTATGATGAAACAACTGGCTTGGTAGACGAGGGAAGAGTAATTGGTATTGCTTACCTGGATTTCAGCAACTTTTTCAATACTGTCTCCCATAATATCCTAATAGACAATCTGTTAAAATATGGGTTGGATGAGCAGACAGAGAGGTGGACTGAAGATTGGCTGAATGGCTGGGCCCAGAGAGCAGTGGACAGTGGCACAGTCTAGCTCGAGGCCAGTAACTAGTGGTGACCCTAGGGGTCAATACTGAGTCTGATCTTGTTTAACATCTTCATTAATGATCTGGACAGTGGAGCAGAGTATACTCTCAGCAAGTTTGGAGGTGACACAAAAACTGAGAAGAGTGGCTAGTACACCAGAGGGTTGTGCTCCCATCCACAGTGACCTTGACAGGCTGGAGAAATGGTCTGGCAGGAACCTCATGAAGTTCTATAAAGTTCCCCAGGCACCAGTAAATGCTAGGGGCAGCCCAGTTGGAGAGAGCTGTGTCAGAAAAGGACCAGGGGTCCTGGAGGACCTTAAGCCAGCAATAAACCAGAAAAGGCTTTCAAGCACTGGAACAGGCTGCCCAGGGAAGTGGTTGAGTCACCATCCCTGGAGGCATTTAAAAGACATGTAGATGTCTAGGGACAAGTTGGACTTTATGATCCTTTCCAACCTAAATTATTCTATGATTCTAATGTGCCTTTGCAGCAAAGGAGGCCAATGGTATCCTGGGCTGCATTAGTAGGAATGGCACGAGCAAGCCAAGGGACCTAATCCTTCAACTCCATGAAGCACTGGTGAGGCTACCCCTTGAGTGTGTGTCCAGTTCTGGGACACTGAATACACAAGAGACATGGACACACTGGAGAGTCCAGTGAAGTACACTAAGATGATTAAGAACTGGAGCACCTTACATAAAAGGAAAGGCTGAGAGAGCTGGGACTGTTCAGTCTGGGGTACAAACTGGAAAACAGTTTGTGTTCCAGTTCCCTCTGAAGTTCGCTCTGAACATCAGAAAGTACTTTTTTTTATTCTGAGGGTGACTGAGGATTGGCAAAGTTTTCCCAGGGAGATTGTGGAGTTTCCATCCTTGGAGATATTCGGAATCCATCTTGACATGGTCCCGGGGAACCTGCTCTATGTGGCCCTTTTACACTGGGGACATTGGACAAGATGACCTCCAGAGGTCAGTTCTAATCTCAGCCATTCTATGATTCTGTGATAACCAAAAGCCATGAGCACAAATGCACATCTTAGCTCAGGCTTTTCTGTTTAAGGCACCAAAGAGGGGATTAAAACTCTTCTAATGAAGTTTCCATGTACTGAAAGATTCCCTGTATCCTTGGGGAAGCTCTAGTAATAGCGTGTTGTGAGCTCATTTGCACAAGTAATGTTCTCTATAGTCCTACTAATGTGTTCTGGCTCAGGATATCCTGAGTTCGAAACTTCTAAGCTTTTCCTACAGGACAGTATGTACAGTTCCTACTTCCTTTTAATATGGGATATATAAGGACAGTATCAAAACATGTACTCAGCAGTTCTACAGCATTCAAGTTTCTACATCTACACTGCTCCCATCAGACAGAGCTCTACACCCATTTCCTCCTCAACTCTCATTTCTGAGAGGGCTGCAGAAGTTCAGCACTCTCTGGGTTAGCGCTCAACACACGTGAAAATCTTTATCTCAGAGTGTGTGGGACAAATTGGAATTGAAACAGCTACAGAGGGTCATCAATTCTTCAGATGGACATAGCACAAGTGTCCTATAAACTGAAACATAGCCAGTGCTGCACAGATTCATACGGAGAGGTTATCATTAGGGAACTGGGGGAGTTTCAAACGCAGGGATATAATTTATCATGACTAGGTTTTGTTAGCAAGGAATTTAGACAGTTTCTGTTACTGCAACCTAGTAAGTCATTTTATCAGAATATTTATTTCTTTGGCTGCTGACACCTCACCAACTCTCATACCCTCTTAGTATCACATGGCAGGAAAACAACTGACAAATAAAGAGAAATCATTGGTTGTGAATTCACTGAAATTGCATATTCCACCTGGGAAGCTTGGATAATGCAGTTCAGTAATAAAGCAGAGTCCATTGAAGGTACACAGGCCTCTTGCTCTCTCTCTCCTACTGTATACAGAAGAATGAATCTGTAACCAAGGGAATGCATCATGAAATCCTACCCAGCTGCATAGCCATAGGGGAAACTGGCAACAGTGATTTTGGATACAGAACAGGCAAGGGTCCTGAGAGGAATCCCAGGGTAAATGACAGCTGAGCTGGACCTCCCCACTTTACTCTCTCCCCAAACATTGGAAGACTTGCACGGGTATCTACCTTACTCTAGTTAGACCTCTAGACCTCTACATAACTTGGAGTTGCATGCAGCTGTTTGCTCCCCTTAGAAAAATCAGCTTCAAATACATCTTGCAAGATCAATTTCTCCTGGTTCAGCTCATCTCTGCTATTGCTAAATAATTAACCACTTATTTGGCAAGTACTTTATATCTTCTCCTGTCCCTGTGTCTCCAACCATACACACAAACAGAAGGGCAATTAAAAGTGCATTTACCTGTGACCCTCAGGGATTGCCACATGCTGTAAGAGTCAATATATTTTGCTTCTGTTATACTAGCAGAAAAGAAAATTCCAGGGTTTAAGAGCACCAAGGAAAAGTAACATGCAGACAGAATAGCCAGCTCTCCAATCTGGAGACTGTGTGTAGAAAAGCCCAAGTGGTTATTTTTCCATTGCCGTAGTGAACAAGAATGGCCTTGGGAAGAGAAACCACAGCCCACAGCTGGAAGGGCTTTGTATATCAGAGACAACTTCTCAAATTGTTCCTAAAAGCATTGAGAAAACTGCACAAGTGAGAAGGTATCTTACATTTCCTCTGACAACCACAAAAGACTTAGCAAGACAGACATGCTCTATCCCAAGACTGAAACAGTTTGTCAGGACATGAGGGTGGAAGAATACCTGTTGTAAACATGAGGTCAAATGTGTGAGGAGATGGCACCAGGCCATCTGGTGGACAGCCATCCCTTCTACCCCTCTCATGACTCCCCATGAGCTACTTAAATACTTTTGTACCAGAAAAATCACAGTTCAGGTTGGTTTGGTTGATTTTAATGAAACAAAGAGCATAGGTATAAAGTGAATGCTTTCTCAGAGTTTTACATTTCATAGGTCCATCAAACTGTGGGAAAACTAAAAGGCTGGCAAGGAAGGAATCAGTGAACTGGGGGAGATAATTTTGTTATTCTGATTACTAAAGTAGAAAGGAAAATGTTGCCAAGGGGAAGAAGAGAATTTTTTTTTAATAAATTCCTACAAATATCCTAATTTCTGGAAAACTTGTCTTTGAAAGAGAACTAAAAGTACTTTTACAGCCAGAACATCCACACCACACTGGGCTGTCTCATGCTCTCTCTGATCACATATGCAAACCTGGACAGCTGGGGAATACCCACAAATGTCACTGACACAAATGATCAACTGCCTGAACCTTTCTTCAGTACCTATTAGCAAAGAGGAAAAGGAACTACTGAAGGACAGTCCCTACCCATTCTTGACAGGATCAGTCAGGACACAGCAGCAACACAGTCTCAGCAAAGCAGTATAGAAAAATAATCTGCCACCTTTGCTAAGAGGCACTAAATTGTATAAACCAGTGAAGTCTCAAGTACCAAAAGGTATTTTGCAAAGCACAGAAGATTTACAGAGCTCCAAACAGCACCCCAGTCCCTCTTTTCCATCTCTTCATTAATCTTTCCTACAAAATCAAAATCCAAGGGCTGAGGGGTATGCTTGTGACTTCAGTATATGCACACTGTGAACAGCCTAATCTGCAAGCGACATCACTTTCCTAATGTCTGAAAACTTAAAAAGAAAAGCCAGAAGGAAACAGCCTGGAGAAGACATTACATCTTTCTGCTCTTGCAGAGCCAGTCCTTTCATCCCCACTCTGAAGCTACTTGTTCAAAGACTAGAACTGTATTAGAAAAGTACCTGTTTCTTACCAGCAGCACTTTGGATTTAACTGCAGGTTAAGTATTTCCACTGGTCAAAGCCTCGCAGTGATTACGACCGTCAAGGAGAAAAGCTGTTCTTAGCTTTGAAACAGCTAAAGCAGAATATTTCCAAACATTACACCCAACCCCTTCTTGATCTGAATATTGCTCTGTGGAAATCACTGAAGTCCTCACAGGAGCCCTTCTGGGTGGCAGAACCTCTGTGAGGCTGGGTCAGCTGGAGGGATTCATGCAGTACTAGTTACGCTGTAATGTTGGGTGTACATAGACAAGCAATTATTTCTCGTTGTGCTTTGCAAAAAGCTTCTTGCTTTTCTTTCCAGGTTGAAAGTTGACTGATCAGAAATCCGTGTTTCTCATCATTAGGCTCCTGGTGTCATTTCAGTTTGAAGAAAAGCAGCATCTGTGCTGAGCGATATTGCTTGGGCTACAGGATGGTCGGAGAGAAGAGCAGGAAACAAGTGGACTGTGCAGGTTATATCCACCTGCCAACATAAAAACTAACCCTGAGCCAGCCTTATTTGTCTTTTCAAGCCACTTCATGTCAGATTGCAGGACTCATGTCAGAGCACAGGACCCCTGGAAGGAACAAACAGGGGAATTAATGTTCTCTGTGTGGCAGGGCTCGGGAAGGGTGGTGTGGCATTTGTGACAGCTTCCCTCATCCCTGGGAATGCACAGCACGGTTTTGTATCAGTTCAAAGTGAAAACCAAGAACAGTAGGAGAGGCAGAGCTAGAAAGAAGCCTTGGCTTTGGGTGCCCGTATCTGAAGCCAGGATATTGTCCTTGCAGAATTTTATTTACCATGTACATAATTAAACCCCTAAGTGCCAGCTGAACTGGGAATCATGCTGTGTGGTGCCTTTCCTACCGTCTGAATGACTGCTAGACACTTGGCTCTGTTTTGACACAAAAATGCAGTCCATCATAGGCCCATTCATCTGTCATCTGTTGCCTGCTTGTCTCTTTTCCCATTTAGTTGTGTACAAGATGAAATGTTTTCCTCCTGCTGCTTGTCTGGTTTTTTTTTACACTTCATTTTCTTTGCTGTTTTTTATGTACCCACAATGAAATAGCCACATAGAGTCACATTGCCAGCCATAATAATGGATTGAAGCTATATTGGCTTAAGAAATAAACAGCCATCTTCATATTTTTCCTTTCTCTTTCTCATTACAAAGCTGAAATGAACATATTATTAATTAGACTTCAGTCACTGCCCCCCTCCCTTCACTTTAAATAACTAGTGGAAGACCAGAGGAAAAGTTACCCGGCAATGTTATTCATTCATTACTGTGACATATTAAACAGAGAGCCAAAGTAATGATAGAGTAATGCAGCCAAAGAAAATTACCTGTATTATATTGTCATAGGCGATTGAGACACAGCCAGTTACATGTATACAAACCACAGGAATTGTTTAAAGAGCAAGTAATTACAGGGCCGGAGGATGGGGAGTTTTAGATAAATACTCTCATGAATTATTTACTGTAAGACTGTGGAAGATTTTTTCCTGAAAATAATTGTGAAAAGTAGCCACAAATCAGGCTATTTGCTGAGCTAGTCTAAAGTAATGAATAAGTATGCATACATTTCTGTGCTGGATTGTGCCAGGACTGTCTGACCCTCGCTGGTAATGACAGCAGTACTCCTTTTGTCTATTTCTGCTGCTCAGTGCTGAAGAAAATAAAATAAATGTTTGCCCAGGAACTTAACCTCTCTGTGATCTTCTTGATTTGCAAGGACACAGAGCTCCCAAACCATGACATATTGCCTTCTGCCCTCCTTGTGTGCTTTTACATGCCACATGACAGCTCCTGAAGCATGCCTCTTCCTACAAAACTTTCTCCTTTTCAGACAGTGAAAACATTGAAGAAACTTTTGAGATCTCCTGGAGTAGTCATGATTCATCGTGAGTCATGATGCCTTAATTTTGGAATACACTAAACATGAAGCTTAAACTCATCTTTTGTTTCCTTAAGGAAATAGCTAGGACTGGATTTGCAAATATTTTTAGGCATCAGAAGATTCAAGAAAACGCTTAACGGCATTTCTAAAAGTTCTTGATGTGGTTAGGCACAGGGCTCATATCGAAGATAAAAATTAGGCACCTAATTTAAGTACATCCTCTAGCTGACTCAGTCATCAGTGGAACCAGAGGGGTCCATCCAGAGGAAAATTGTGTCCAACTGATGAGAAGTGAGAAGAACATTCATGTCTCTCCAATAACTAGACATGCCCATGTTTCTCTGAGGTTAAGTGGGATGGATCCCACCTTGATGGCCAGCTCCTGTGGGAAAATCTGCCCCTTGGCCTCTCTCTCCCGCCATGGCAGCTCTGAAGCAGCAGTGGTGCCTCCACCCAGCTGTAAACCAGGCCCACGCACACATCCTTCACTAGAATATATCACCGTGCATGGGATCAGTTCTTGTAAAGAAACAGGAAGCACCCAGCAGATGTGCATTATGGGATGCCCTTCCTTTGAAATCCCTCATCAAGGTTCCCATGCCTCCAGGGTCCGGGCACAGCTGTAGTAGTGTCAGTGTGCAGCTCCCACCTGGGTCATGGCCAAAGCCAGTCCTATAACCAAAATATCCCTGCACGAACCAGTTGTTGCCATGGCTGATTTCCTATCTCTCCTAGGATCAGTGGCATTAGAGGCCTCTATGGTGGTCACTGGGAGGGATCAGGCATGGGCAACTCCCGCAGGTTCGTTGTGCTGTGGACACTGATTTTTCCAGGGGAAATCTGAGAATACAGATGAAGTTTTAGAGATACTCTTACACAAGGTTCATGAAAGCTTGAACATCCGCTATATTGCTAACAAGTTTTTCAGACTGTGCGCCAAACTCCACCTGGCTCTCATCCAGATTCCAAACTACTTGAGGAATTACTCATTTAAAAGCTTCTTTAGATCAGCAGCATCTAGCTAAGAATCACAGTTCCCAAAAAAGAAGATGGAATCTGACTCCAGGGTTCTCTGTCCTGTTTTAATAATGCTAATTTTTGGTGGCTACAATAAGGGTTGGTCAGGGGTTGTTTTTTTTGTTTGGGTTTTTTTGTTTTTTGTTTTTTGCTATTAAATATATTGAACTAAAAATATCAGTTTGGGGGGGGGGTATTTTTTGGTAACAAAAGGTGCATGTTTCAAAATACTATTTAACAAATTTTCAGTTCTGGAGTAGGGTCACAATACCAGGGCTACATAAGAGATCGGGCAGCCAAATCAAATAAAAAGTTTCTTGCTATAATGAGATTAATTTATCTATTTTTTCCCAGGTTAGGGAAATATCTGGAATTTCAAAAAATATTATGGGATTTGAAGTGTTTCCCACTGACTTTATCAAAGACAAAAAGCAGAATTGATTTTCTTATATGTAATTTGAGCAAAATAAACTTCAGATACCTCTGCCTGCACATCAACACTGTGATTTTACCTGTTCTTTTTATTATCATACATTTAAATTTACCCAGACTGGTATTTAACACTCTACATGAGACCTTGCTAATGGTCTTGATTAACTGTCTTCTGAGATTTCCTCGAATTCACATTGAAACCACCGGTGGTACAACGCTTCAGGCAGTCAAAATTTGCTTTTATGAAACTGTAAAAAGACAAATCCGTCACTGCAAAAGAACAACAAGCTTTTAACTTTCACAGGTTATGAAAGAGGGAACAAAAAAAAAAACCAAAACCAAGAAAACCCTCTCTAGGGTTGTCTAACAAGCCTTATTCAACAGCTAAAACAAGCGCTCTGCAAAGGGAGCTGTGTTCATTACAGTGTTAGTTCATTAGAGATGAGGTTGCCACGTTCCTGTTGTGTGGCAATGCCCCACAGCCCCCATGGACAGTAGGCAATCACCCACTCGTCTGCCTCTTCACTGATGAAGCTGACATCCTGAGATTTGAGATTGAGCATCACCTAATGCAAAGCAGGGTAGCTCTGCTCTGCTTCAAGATGCTGAGCATCCCTGCTGGATGTCTCCTTTTGCCATCCCTCTCCTCCTCAGCCCAGCTGATGCAAACATGTTGAGGTATCTTCCTCCCAAGTCCTAGTGGTTCACATCCTCCCTGGGCACACTGTACCTTGCAAGGGCTGCCTGGATGATTGCACAGATATTGATCTGGAGCACATTGGCATGGTTCTGCTTCTCCCACTCCTCCCTGCTAACCTGCCACAGAGGACCTGAGTTGTTCTTAAGCACTCTCTAATCCATTAGGGAGACTGGAACCCCAGGCTCACATTCCTCTTTCTTTTCCAGTTTCTGATATTTTGCAAGCAGCAGTAGAAACATCACTTGCCAGGGCTTCCTGACACTTCCCTTTTTAAGCCTTTGTTTTCAACTTTTACCTGCTTCAACTGCACAGATGTTTCCCATGTGGGGTTTTTATCTCAGAATACACATATGCATTTTTTCAGCTTTAACAAAAATGTTTGAAAAGTTCCCTGAAATGAGATTAAGAGACAGCACTGTTTTGCCATGATAGCAAGTAGATAAAACTTTATTTTAGAAGCTGCAGTGCCCCAGTCTTTCAGAGGGTGGACATAACATTTGGTAGAGGTTGTCTTTCCTCCTTCTACTGTTGCGACAAAAAACTGTATTTAATTGGCCAGGTTGAGCATTTGAAACATTTTATTTCTGCTTATAACAACCTCCTTAGAGCTTGGCAACTAAAGGTTTGAGAGGGTTGTGGGGGTCAGCCTGGGTCTGTAAGCACTGACCTTGAGAAGGAGCTCGGTGGACTGCCTCTGGGTCAGGAGAGGCTGAGCAGTGCTCCAGTCAGATCAGCAGGGGGCTGGAGGTCCAGTTTTCCTGCCTTCCCAGTACGGAGATAACTCCAGCAAGAAGGAGAGAGCAGCATGGCACAGTACTCTGGTGGGAGAGTAGCGTATGGGGCTCTGGAGGCAGGAAATGCACCGACAAAGGGGTCTGAAAGCCAAAGACAGTGGGGCAGAAAGTGAGGAAAGAGTAGGAGAAAAGAGAGAAACCTCTCTTTTCCACCTTCTAGCTATTGAGAATGCTGCTGTCTTTCCTAAATTCATTGTGCTATTTTTTAGCTTGTGTAGAAAAAGTTCCAAAATAGCATAAGGTAAGGTCAAACACTTGCTCCAGGATAACAGTAGTATCACAAAACATATGCTGTGTTGTGTTATCACAAATTAGCAACCGCTTCCACTGTGGCAATTGGTCTCTGAATCAATACACTTCCAGGGTAAGGCATAGGTAGAGAGTTTTTGTAAGTTACGTACATTTGAACTGTTTATGCAAATGGTTATTGTTAATAATAACAACAACAATAATGACAATAGAGAATCCCCTGTTTTGCATGGCTGTGGTTGCTTAGAACAGCTGTTTTAATGAGACATCTGCCAGTGAAACAATTTAGCCTGAGGATAATGAATAACTGTTACTTAACTGAGAGTGTATTAGCATAAACTCTGTTTAATGGGGACACATTTGGCCAGTGAATAGCGATTTCTTGGTACTTATCTAGGTGTTTAATAGTGAAAATTACGAGCTTGTGGCAAAAATAAATGAAGGAATGAATAGTCATATAGTATAGACTGTGTTTTTTCTGGTTGCTTTAGTTTGAAATACCTCAAAGGGATCTTGTCAGAGAGTGATTTATAAAAAACTCAGGGATCCTTTGTGGTGGGTGCTTGGAAATGCTGAAACACTGAAGATCACTAAGACCCTTGGTCTTCATCTTTTACTGCAGAAATTATTAAAATATGAAGACACAGCCATTTGTATCCCTATTTTATGGCATTATTTTCTCTCCCCTGAAGCTTTCTATGTGTCTATTTTGCAGGTATATGTGCATAAGCATGATGTAACACATCTCACTCTGGATTGTTTCAAAGCTGGGTGAACCAAACATCTAGACTGGCATTTCAGGTAGGGAATTCTGCTCTGATAGACCCTGCTCAGCAGTATTCCCAAGTTTTTCTAGTTCCCATGTAGATGTATTTTAGAGTGCTGAGACAACTGCATAAAAACTTTATGCTGTGGTGGATAAGCACAGTGTTAAGTTGTGAACAGAGTTACAGATGTGATTTTTGTAGACTACTGTTTGTCCATGCAAAAAGAAAAAGCTTGCTTGTAAGCGATAACATTTGCTTTTGAGGGAGATGGAATCTCTGTGTATGTGCATTGGCTGATATCCCCTGGCTTTAAAAAAATACTAGCAAAGACTATGTTCTTTATGACAGAAACTAGAATAATGAGGTTAAATGGAAGACCACTGCAGTGTGATTCAATTTATTTGGCCAGACCTATGAGTGAAATGAATATGAACCATGGGACCTTTGAACACTCTGAAAAGCTATCTGCTATTCTTTTGAGGAAAGTAAATGAATCCTTTTTCAGATACGATAAGAGAAACTGTTACCATATTAGTGGAAGAATTTACCAGACTTAGAAGAATACCAGATAGTCCTTCCTCTCATATTTGCAGCTCTCTTTTCCCAGATATAAAAAAATGCAGCTCCTGTCATGTGGTGACTGTAAAGGTAGAGGAGAGCCCTTGGGATCTGGAAGATGGAGAAGGCTTTGGTATCCTGTAAGTGACTGATGTCTGGAGCTCTCCAGAGACATCCATACCATTTGTTGGGCAATCCTGAACACTGCCTTCACTCTGAAACACAGAAATGGCCAAATTCCCATCTAAAAAATGTTAAGAAAAAAATTTACAATTGTTTTGAATGTATTGAAATATCTTGTTTTGTTATATTGATTACTTGATATATTGATGTGGCTACGTATGTGTATCATTCCTATAGCAGGTCCAGTGTTAGAAATGTCTCATGAGAATCATTCGTAATAGAGGCATGTATGCTTGAGCAAGGCAAGTAGACTCCCTTTTAAGCAGGAATTTTAGGCTGTGATTCATTTGACCTGTTTTAGACACCTACACTAAGATGAATCTGGAGAAGTGAATCATACTCATCTTGTCTATACTGCTCTGGACTCTTGTTGAAACTGCAGTTTCTGGAGGCTGCTCAAGTTAGGGCCACCTTTCCAGTTTGCTAGCATAGCTATGTTGGTTAGAAAAGGGAATGAGTCTTGTTGCCAATAGCTTTTCTGAGAGTAGTCCTAAATTCATCTGGACTGACTTTATTGGCAGTTTGATGGGATAGCAATATTGACTTTGGAAAGTAAGACAAGCCCCACAGTCAAAAGATTTCTTTCACATTGACACACCTTTCTTGTGTACAGTAGTGGTCCATCATGAGTAGGTAACTACTACTCCTTTCAGCACCTGGGGTAGGACTGAGGAAGCTTTGAAATCTACGAAGGAGATGTTTTTGTCTGGCAGTGTGAAGGTGACTTCTGCTTGCCCAAGAGCTGAGATCAGCACTCACAGAAGATAGTGACCGCACTCTATAGCACTCCACGACTCATAAAACATTTGTGTGGGCTAGGGTGACATACTTTGGTGGCCTGACCCCAGCGTGAATGAATCAAGGCAGTCTGCTTTTAATTCCACTTTGCATCATGCTCATTGTCATGCCTGGCTTGGGAAAAATCACAGAACAGTTTATATTTGTAGGTCACCTGGTGCAACCCTTTTGCTCTTAACTGACTTCAAATTTACATCAGGCTACTCAAAACCTTGTCCTGCCAATTTTTCACTATATCTGTGGGGGGAGATTTCAAGCAACAGCTTTGTTCAGTATAAAGACTGCAAACTTTGCTTACCTCTGCACAGTCACAGGCTGATTTTGAGTAAAGGACTGCTTCCTGATGCAAAAATCACAGATTAAATATGCCAACATACCTTTAGTATATTACAAAGCACTAACAAAATGATTTACAGCTAAAAGGTCCAAGGATAAATGAAGAGAAGGTGTTGCCCTCTATAGAGAAAGCACTAGAAGAACTTGCACAATACATGTATTTCAGTAACTGGCACTGAACTGAACTCTTACTTGGTACAACTTCACAGACATACTCTTGTCCAGGTATCTAATGCTCAATAGCATTCCAGAAACAGACATATTTTCAAAGTAATGCAATGAGGAAATAAATTACTTCTAGTATGTGAAAAGCAAGGGGTGTGCAGTCTCCAAGAAGAAGGAATTTTATGAGCAAGAGACTGAATTTGCCTTTGAAAACTCAGGTACCGATAAATACAGGTAGTCGTGTACACACTGATTATACACACAGACTTGAGAACAAAGTTATAACCAGACCACATGAGTATTTCATTATGGCTTGAGGACTCTTTGGATAGCTTTGAATTTCTTGCTGGAAGTAAGAAACTAGTGCTGAGGCTTGTTGTCTCAAAGGGCAGCAAGTCAGACATAATTTGTCAAGGTTGATATGAAATATTTTCACAGAATCACAGAACATGAGGAGTTGGAAGGGGCCTCAAAAGATCATCTAGTCCAACCCCCCTGCCAGAGCAGGATCACCTAGACTAAATTGCACAGGATCGCATCCAGGTGGAGTTTGAATGTCTTCAGAGAAGGAGACTCCATGATCTCTCTGGGCAGCCTGTTCCAGTGCTCTGTCACATTCACAGTGGAAAAGTTTTTCCTTATATTCACATGGAATTTCCTATGCTCCAGCTTGCACCCGTTGCCCCTTGTCCTATTGCTGGCCATCACTGAGAAAACCTTTGTTATCATTTTATTGTTTCCTCTCTTGGCTAGCCACCTCACCTCCCCAGCTTCTTTGCACCCTTGAGAAACTTTGAAGAGAACTGATTTCATCCAGGATATGGTTGTTCCTTTGCCATGCCCTAAGGTACATGTGCTTGAATCAGAGGGTTCATACTAATCACAAAATCACCAGTTGGAAAAAACCTTTAAAATCATCAAGTCAAATTGTTCCCATCCTAAGCTAAACCATATCTCTAAGTACCACATCTACCCTTTTTTTAAACACATCAAGGGAAGGTGACTCAACCACCTCCCTGGGCAGCCTGTTCCAGGCCCTGACAACTCTAATGGCTTTCACTGTTCTTGCTCTTGGAGGGACAAAAAACTTTGGGGTATGCTTGCATACCTGAAGACTTTACAAGGGAGGCTGTGTTCTCAGAACTGAGCTCCCACCCATAAACCTCTTGCTCCAGTCATAGAAAGATCACACTGATGGTGAAATTGCTTTAGCTCTCACAACCTCTGACTGATACAAAGCTCATGTACTTTGACCACGAACACTACTGAAGTCCATTAATGGCCTGCTTTTATTACATTCTTTCTCATCCACAGAAGTAATTACCAGAGTCATGTACTTTCTCTGTGACTCTTCCCACTTGAGCTCTCCCCAGAGCCAGAAGGACAGTGCATATTCATAGTGAGGAATTAAGATCAGTCCATCATTCTCACACTGCACTTTCACAAGCATTTTTGGAGATAACAGGGAGGAACCTCTTCATATGTTATAAAAATCTACAAACAAAAAAAAAATCCCAAAACACAACAAAAACCAAACAAAGCCCAACCAAAAAAACCCAACCAACAACAAAAACAAAACAAGCAAGCAAACAAAAAAGCTTTAGTGAGGGCTCAGTAGTTTCCTATTCTGTGTGCAGCCGAAGAGTACACTTGCTGTGTGATCCTCTTTGTTCACTAGAAGCATTTTTTTTGCCTGGTAATTGCTCTGTGTACCCTCCTGAAGAGCTGTAAAATCCCCGACTAGGGGGCAGTGTGGGATTATTTGTACAATTGCTAACAAAATGGGGTTCTCACCTAGGAGTGGGGTTTTCAAGTGTGCGCATGTCACTGCCAAAAAACACCAAAAGTCATCTAGAAGGATTACTGGAGGTGCCTTAAAAGACATCTCTTTTGACACCTCTGTTTATGAGTAGAAGAGCTTTTGTTTCTTGATGCTTACACACAATTTGGGTAGCATTTTCTCTCCATTTTTTTCTTTTTTTTAAAATTTTTCTTTCTCCTCTGATTGAAGTAACCTTTCCACAGCATGTATACGCTATAAGTCAACAATCCTTCCTCTGCTGCAGGAGCTCAGCTCATTGCTTAAGGGAAGAATAAAAAAGAAACACACACTGGATGAAAAAGAAACAAGACTGTGGGTCTGAGAGAGGCTTGCCCTTGGCATTTCCTCTTGCCCTGCTCCCACAGGCAAGCAAGACTATAGGGACCCTCTGTCAGTCTTATGGAAATACATTTCATCTGAAGTAAATGTTACCCTAGTCCACAGATGCCATAAAGAAAAATGTTGGTCTTCTAAACTTTAAAGGAGTGATCTCAATTGTGGAAAGGGCAGTGGCAAGTTTGGAGAGGCTTTGCTTGACCTCTCTTGATCTGGACTTTGCTGATAAATGCACACAAAGTGGCCCAACAAAGAATCCAATTATAAAGCGATTAAGAATGCTGAACCCAACAGCCCCCTGGACTGGCCAAATGTGTGTGCCTTGTCAGTATGAAACAGGGGGGCTCCTGCTCATGCCGTGCTGTGGGTGAATGTAAAACAAGATTTTGGGGACTTCGGCTTCCACTTCAGCAAACAAGATGCTTCTGGCAAGAGTTGTGGCCATCGTACGTTTAGTCCATCACTCAAAGGAATCAGTCTCAGGATGAGGTTTAAACACTTCAACAAATTATAGCACCAACATGTTGGGTTTTTACCATCACTCACCAGTTTTTATAGAGTGTTTTATGGTAATGGCAAATCAGAATTGAATGCACAGTGCTCTTTCTCCAGCATGTCAGACTCCAACTATTTGAGCTAAAGGAAAACCTGTGTAAACTATAAGATCGCTACCGGATCCACAGATTCCCACATCTTAGTCAGCAACACAGCTCCAAAATCCTGTAAAAGGTTACAAGAGATCTCTAAAGCTCAATGTCAGAGCAGCTGGGACTCCAGTTATGTACTAAGTACCCCAACCTCTCTTTGTGTGTTAATCCTGCCACTGCCCAGGGGCATGTGGGCTGACAGAAGCTTTGCCACGAAGGCTCAACTAGAGTTGAGTCTTGCATTTGGGGTATGAAAGAAACTGGCTTAAGCTGAACCTGGGAAAGCATGTTCTGTAAGTCCTCAGTTAGGCAACAATAGATGCAGTAAGCAAGAGATAGACCCCCCCTCACTTCCATTGCACAGGAACAGACAAGGTAGCTCTGCTTGTCAGGGATACTTACAGAAGCAATAGAGGATTGCTGGCTTCCAAGGAGGAGTTTAATGCTCTATCATCATCAGTATCCTGGGGCAGGAGTGCAGCAGGAGCTGTCAGCAAGATCTCTCCAGGGGTGGAAGGATCAGTGCATGAAAACAAATGGTAGAGCTCAAGAGTGCCAGATTTCATTTGGAAAGCAATTTTATCATGTGGTTTCCAAGGTGTTATTACTATTCCAGCTACAGGAAAAAATATTCTAAATTGAAAGCATCCTTTTAATCCCATATCTTAATTGGTTGAGAGTAGTATCTGCCAGTACAGAGAGGAGCAACAGACTTCTGGAGTAATAATGAAATTACCTGCCCCTACTGCACTTTTCATCAGTAGATCTCAAAACACTTTAGTAGAGGAAATCAACTTCACTATTTCTGTTTTATAGAAATAGTTTCTGCAGTTGATATTACACCCTCTTTTTATGCCTTCATACACTGGGAAAGGATATTTTAATGGAACTGACTGTCTTTTGTAATGGGTAAATCACCAGTATTTAATTAAGCTAGCAATGGGATGATGCTCATCAGCAGTTTTAAAATATCCCTGACTCCACACCTTTGGGAATATCACTTTTACAGCCAAATAAGAAAATACTCAAAACATAAGATTTGCATGGGAGTTTTATTCTCTCTTTTATTTCTGTAACTACCAATAAAATCTTTCCTCTTGGACAAAGAAGAATAAGTACCTTCGATGCAGAATGTGCAAAAGTTCAGTGAAGTGGCAGAATTATCTAATGGCTAATTTAGGGATGCACATAACCAGAGCAAAGAGGCGACAGTTCTTTATGCCAGCTGAAGTTGCATTTCCTGAATTCCTCTTCAGAAGAGCAGTGTGTGTCTTTGATCACAGAACTTAATTTCTCTGAATCTCTGGATCTGCTGGGACAATGATCTGTTCAAAGTCTGGCATTTTCAAGCACGGAAGAAAAGCACCTTGTTGCTGGTATTCCAAGAATTACCCGCATTTAAGAACATAGGCTCAATATTGTATGTGTGCTGGTATGTATGTGCATTCAGAGAATTTACTGATCCTGAGGTGCAATTTCTTGGTTTTCAGAGAGTACATTTACATAGTATCTGGCATCCTGCATAAATATCTCTCTTCTTGTAGGATGGCAGCAGCTTTTTCTTTCAGTCCATGTTGTTCAACATTGAAAAAAACAACCAACCAAACCCAAAATACCTACAGCGATCATCTCTGCTTTATTGTGAAACATACTCCTTTGATATTTCTAACATGTAAATCTCATAATTAAGAACCCCCCTGACATATACTTTTATGTGAACTGTAGGTAAAAGCGTACTGAAGGTGTTCCCACAAGTAGACACAGCCTCATCCACCGTTCTGCTCAGCAGGCTCTCTATACACAGCATGCAATCTTGTGTTCTTTCCCTAATCCCCAGGGTTAATTCATTAAAGCAGGAAAAAAAAAAACCAAGAAGACTTTTCTGCCTTAATTCATATTGTTATTAAATAAAGCATTTTAAAAAAATAAAAATCTAGTTTTCACCTCTTTTGAATGCACTATTTTTCCCACTTAGGGAGACCTGCTGTGACAGTACACTTTGCTCCACTGGAGTGGCAGGATTTTATACGGGCACATCCGTGATTGCTTTGGACTCTACCTCTCTAATGCCCATGGCAGTACAGAACTCAGCCCAGAAAAAATATCCAAGCATGTGGTATCTCACATCAGGTTTACTGTCTGCTGTAAACTTAGTGCTGCTATTGCTACGCTGATAGAAGTTGCAAAGGTTCTACATAACCTGCAGTTAGAGCTATGGCAATGGTTTTGCAAACCCTCTTTTCTCCTCAAAACTTGTATTCACCCAGATATTTAGTTTTCCTTGATTGGGTTTTTATTTAATTATTTTCATCCCTGTTAATACTGGGGCAGAAAGAAGAGCACAACTGCACTACAAACCCATATGATTTATATTCTAGAAGAACGTATTCTGCATGCTCTGTAATTGTGTAATTGCTGGTGCCACTGCATCTTGGTGATTTCCTACGCTATTCTATTATTCATCAGCGAGGCTGCTGGGGTAGAAGCTCCAGAAGAGAGTGGCACAAAGTAGTAATCAGGGAGGACAGGCCAAGGAGGGCTGCTTATTCCTCTACCACATCTCCTACACTAATGCCAGGAAACTAATTCCTTTGGTATAGACAACAAACTCCCAAATCCCAAGAGAGCCCCACAGAAGCTGTTCCACGGCACTCTCTGTGCCTGCCAGCCCACAGAAATGTGTGATGAGACATGGGATCACGAGTCCAGGGTGAGAAACCCACAGGGATGCATCATTCCTTACCACCACCCACAGCATGCCTGCAGATGTGGGACCTGAGAACAGGGTGCTACCGTGGAGAATGTCAGGATGCAGAGCGTGGTAGGCTGCCGTATGTTGGCAAGCGCGAGATTACCTAACCCATGGTTAGCATGCAGTGTAGGCAGGTTTTATTAGCGAAGTTCAGACCATGATGTGCTAATTAAAGAAGAGGTTGTCCTAGTTGCTAAGGAAATGAATGCTTTCTGTACTGCTGCTTTTACCCCCAACAAAGCATGTTCTCAGCTGTCCTTCCAGTTGCGTTTGCCAGAAAGAGGGGTCAGGGCTTGATGTTGTTGCTTCTGTGATTACAGTGCTCCTGTGAGCTGTTTTTCAGGTTGGGAGTCATAGGTGAAAAGGGATACCAGGGAAAAGTGGTTTAAAACACTCCTTTATTTGGTACCTGTCTAATGACAAGCTCCTCTTAAAACTAGTGGTTTCAGGGTATATTGTTTTGTTTTTTTAAGATCAGTTCTGCTTCTTTTGGGAAAGATGCAGTCCAGACTGCAAGATTTGTATGCTTCAAAATTGGTCTAACTGTCAGCTCTTCTGTAAGGCAGAGGTTGACTGAGTGCTGGAGCCAGTCCGATGTAATGGTTTGAATTTTTTATCAGTGAAGAAGCTGGCTACCACCAGACAGGCATCTTGCTTAGCTTAGTCTCATGAGAAAGCATTCTCTGATTCATTATTCCTCTACCGTAACACATACTGGGCATAGGCAGCTGCTAGAGACATAAGGATGCATCAACATCAACAGGACTGAACACGGTAGATTGTGAAGTTAATGTGTAAGTGAAAAACTGTCTTCATGGTGTGGTCCATTGCTGGCTGCTAGTCCCACAGCAACCCTGTCATCCATCATTCCCAGTGTGAGATTTACGTCAGTCCCAGCTTGAAACTTAAGTGATTGTGCACAGCATCTTCAAAGCTTTGGTTTTTTTTCCTTTCCCCTCCACATCCTTCATGAAAACCCTGTCACCACCACTACAAACCTTTCTCCTCTGGCATTCTCTGGGGCAATGGTTGCCTGGCTGTAATTTTATGAGATCCCAGAGCCATGATCTTCCTACATCATGCAGATGGGCAACAATAATAAAATTCTCATTAAAAGAGAATTTTGGGAGACAATAGAGCTCTACATTAACCACCAGTTTCCAGTATGCTGGACCACTGCTTTGTTTTTTCTTCTTATGCTTTTATTTCCTAAGTAATATTCCTCTAGCTGCCTATTACACTGGAACACATTCCCTTTACTTCATACACTCCCCAACTACCTCAATGCAGGTGTTATAGCATCTGGCATCACCCCTCCCTACCAGCTGGTTCATTGCTGCATTCCCCAAGGAGTAAGTTGCCATTTTCCAAAGACCCTTGAAGTCACAGAGTTCCGCTTCTAAATTTCTCTCTCTGAGGGCTCTAACCCCAATTTGACATTTATTTCCCTGTCGCTTAAATACGCTCCCTCTGCAATTTTATCTGGTCTAATTTTGCATTGTGAACTCTGCAATATCCTTTTGCTAATTCAAATGTTTCATCTGCATTGCAATCTGCAGAAAGGGGCTGTGAAACTATCATACCACAAAAATCCTTAGCTGAACTGCAAATTTGGCTTGACAAGTAAGTGGGAACCTCTTGCTGCTCCAAACTCATAGCAGACTGGAATCTGTCAGAATCTCCTGCTGCCTGATGGAGGCAGATGTGGACTGTCAGAAAATTTGGGAGAAAGTTCCGAGAGAAGGAAAGCCAGCAACAGCTGAGCCAAAGTTCTTGCCCTGAGTTACTCTGCCTTGATGTTTTGTTGGTGGTGTGATTTGGTTTATTTTAGAACAATCTTTCTGATAATAAAGATGGAAGCAGAAAATATGAGATCTTGGTGCCATGATGAAGGCAGCCTTTCATGTGTGTTTTGGTGAAGGCTTCATCAATTTACAGGGAGGGAAAAAAGTAGCTGCAAACATTCAGTGTATGTTGTGTCAAGAATGGGAAGTGTGCATGTAGGAGAAACATTTGGCATAATTAATACTACTAGCCTCAGTGGTCAATGTTCATCAGAAGTTCATCCTGTCTGACACAATCTTGGTCTGTGATGAAGACTAATCCTTCAATCCTTGCCAAATTAAAAGGAAACCAAGAGAAACAGACATTTCTGAAGACCTTTGCTGCATATAAAATGTACCAACCATTTTAAAATCTCTTGGAACAATCTGCTCAGATAAGATGTTGATGTATTTATTGGATATTCTGACATTTAATTGAATAATTTACTTTCAGCATGATCCACATTGGATAGTAAGAGGGGGAAGAAGCCCTTGAAAGATGCAATGAACTCAAAAAACAAGGAATCATTGTCTACACTTGTTATAAATTAAATACATCAATTCTTGCTTAAATCCTAAGTTCATCTGTACTCAGAATAGATTTTCATAAACCGCCCTCTCCTTTTTGTAAGAGATCAGATCAGGGACAGTCTCAGGCCTTTTATCTTGGCTTTTGCTTCGGTATGTAATGTTTGGAGACTGACTGACTACACCTCTTCAGTGCACAAGCTCAGAGTGGGCAAGAGCTGTTTTGTCATTTCCATTTAACGTCTACAGAATTATCATTATTTTACTCATTAATGTTCCACTGCCTGTCATCACACTCATTGGTCTCTCTATTCAAGTTGGTTACTGATGGGACAGTTGGCTCAATAGTTAATTACTTGTCAAATTAATCCCTACTTCCACTTGCAAGACACATCTTTAGCAATACAGAAAGTGTACTGCATTTCCAAGGAGAAGGTTACAAAATTAACTAAAAGAATTTTGAACGTTCCACAAATTGGATGAGATTTATTGAGCTAGCCATTCAGAGCACTGGGAAATCTGTGGGCTTCAATTTGGAAGATGTTTTTAGTCTTCTCTGCTTCATCCCTATGTGATCTGCTCCTAGGCTTCATTTTACTTCCTTCCTTCATTTCTCTGAAACACCCAAGTCTTTTTTTCCTTTACCTTTTATTATTATTTATTATTGCATAGGTCTCTGGCTCTACTGTCTACCTCCGCCTTTTCTTTCACTGTAAAGCAATCTCTTCTCCCTGACATATCCTTCCAGCCTGCCTTCCCACCCACCTCCCCCCCCCCCCCTTTTTTTTTTCCCCTCACATGTTCTTAATGCTTATCTTTATTTACTTGCTTTTGGGATTTCCATTCAAAATCCATCCTCTTGCTCAGACACTCCCAACCTCCTCTCGGAGGACAGGCATCTGTCAGTGTTCCTATTCCACCACCAATCTGTTCCTGCTTATGGCTGGAGCATTGGCTTCTTGTAGAGGAAGAAGGAACAGTAACTCCTGTACTGCTGGCAGCCATCCTCCTTTCCCTCCCATGTGCTCCTCCTCATCCAGCAATACCCATCACTTATGGACAATCCGTGAAAAGGTCATCAGACTGGCAATTTTATGTTTTGCAGCATGTCATTACAACCAGCATCTTAGGCATTGAGCTCTGAGTGAGGTATCAAAGACACCAAATGTGTATTAAGATTATGCAATGTTATAATCAGATTGTGTCTTTTTCCTAAAGGAAAAGATCCTCCTATAGGCATTCCCTATGCTTTTTATAGCATAGCAGTGTAAAAAGCGGTTGCTAATTTTCAGTGCCTACAACAGTATGAGTATTTAAATGTACATATTCCCAGATGAGAATCAGCATTAACAGTGAGTTAAAGCTTTTAGACTGCAACTCACACCAAAACAAGCCATAAAGGGGACAAAAAGTATCAAGAAATAAGCCACTAAGATCTTCAGTGCCTCATTTGTGCTCCACACAATTGTTCTTTATTCTGGCTATCTTTTACTCCCTCCCACTGCCCAGATGCTTCCACTTGCATCCATGAATTACTGCTTTAACAATCAAAGGAATCTGGAAACATAAAGTGAACAGATCACAAGTTTAGAAAGAAGTTCACATTGCTACAACAGTTCAGAAATCAGGTTGATTTTCTTTTTTCCCCTCTGAAAAGAACATGTGTCAAACTGAGAAACCAGGTGTGTAGCACGTACAAATTACTACTTTTTTTCCAAAGCGATGCTTTCGTAAGACCAGAGTAGATTCCTCCTAACAAGTTCTTTACTACTGCATCTTTTGGTTCTCACAAACAATTACTTATGTCATAGTCATTCCAGATTGTTTAGGTTTTTTTTTTCAAATAAAGGGACTTGTAAGCATAGAGGAACAGAGCCAATTCCTGCCAAAATCAGCGGAGAGATTCAGTGCCTGATAAGACAAACTTCAAGTGCACTTTTAGTGGAGACCCTGCAATTCTAGGAGGGGATTCTGCATCACTCATTCACCAAGCTTCACAGTTCAGAACAGTGAGACCATTATTTTGTGTGAATGTGGGATAAGGTTTTAAAGAATTTATAGATCTGTCTATTCCGGGGGCAAGGGGGAGGTTGTTTTGAGTATTGCTTTTGGAAGGGTGGTGAGTTTAGTTATAGGAAATATGAATAGCACTGTGTGAACTTACTTCTCTCTCATCCACAACTGCTAAGAGTAGCATTTCTTGATAGAGAAAAATGTAGGAAGTTTTTCCTAGAATAAAAATAAAGCTTTTAAGTGCACAAATCTATGCAGTGATCCTACCTAGTAATCCCTAATGATGCTAAATGGTTCATGCACGTTTGATTTCCACCCATCTTCTGTTCCTCTATTGCCCCAGATTGAGTCACTTTCCATGGTTCCAAGCTATCTTGACAAAACCTACCAAAAAGCTGAACAGAACAATTTTTATAATTAAATCAGAGGGGGTTTGTGATGTACATGTAAGCCTCAGTCCTGCAGAGCAGAGTCAGCTCAACACTTCTCACAACATACGCAAAATGCAGTGTTTCTGCCTCAAAGCAGAGGGAGTAAAGATGGGGCTGCTATTGCTATGGGAAAGGAATTGGATGGAGACAGTGTAGACCATGTGGAGAGTGTCCACCTGCAGCAGCTCTGAGATGGTGGGGTAGCATGTTGTTGGACACAACCCAGCAGTGGAATCACACCAGACATCCTGCCTGTTCTCTGGGTGGTGATACCTGCAGTCACAGCAGCCAACCTCGTTTTCCACGGCCCTGGCACAGATGAAGCAGACTGCAGGACCACAGCTTACCTGATTGTCATGGTTTAGCCAAGTAAATATAAAGAGCCTGAGATAATTTGCAGTGACTGCTAAAATTCACTTGTAATTTCCTCTCTGAGTCCTGTTCATTTAGACTCATGTTACACAGCGTGTTCAGAATCCCATCTAATTTCTGTTTCTTTGGGGCATAGTTTGAACATGTGTGCTAATTAGAAGCCATGTAATTTTTCTCATTTACAGCCTTATCCAGTCAAAAAGACATTTGTGCCCACATTTCCACCAGTTACATTCCAGTAGGAGTAATTTGTGTTCATTTCACATCAACTTGTAGGCACAATGCAACTCTTTGATTCCTTCCTCGTTGCTCGCTGTCCCCTCCAAGTCCACCCTGTAGCACGGTCTATGGTGTCTGGTTTGCTTTGTCACTGCTGTCCCCCAGGTTTAAATAGCCAAGGTACCACTGATGTGATTCATCAGAAACTAATGACTAGGTCCCAGGGAAGCAATAGGTTTGAGCAGTACTGGAGGCAGAGATGGCAACAGCCACAGCTGCTACAGGAAGAGGCTAAGGAAGAAAGGGTTCATATGTACCCATATGAACAATGGTTAGCTCTAGTACCCAGTTTAGCCTTGTCAGGCTGAAAATGTTGTGCTAGGTCCCTGGACAATTCCTGTGATTGCCCCAAATAGTGCTGAGAGTCATTTGGGATTTTGACACTTAAGTTGGCAGTCTGGTGTTGAAGAATGGATTCAGAACTATGGTAGGGTTTCAGCGCTGTTTGCCAACACCTGCCAGCTGAAAATTGGGCACTCAGTACCCAGGAGTCAGATGAAATTTTGAAAGCTGAAGATGGAAATTTCTCTTTTCTCTTTCCTGCTCAGAGAGGAGTAGGTCCTGGTGGGGACAGGATATTTTTAGTGTTGTATTTCTTAGTAATTTCTATTACCTATGTGTCCTCCTGCATTTACTCTTCCCACTTTATCCAATTTTAGAAATTAAGTCTGTATCTGTCTGTCCCTGGTGAAATGACACACACCTAATGGAAGCATGCACATTGCTTTCAGACTCCTAGAGTTAGCAGCCTGCAAAGGAAGTTGTTGACACATCCTTTCGAGATAAACATCTTCAGTCTCCACAGAAAGGCAGATGCCCCAGAGTCTGAAAACATTCTCTTCTGAGTTGGAAATTTCTGTTTACAAAAGTAAGGGAAGAAGAAGATATTAAAAAAAGGAATGACATTAAAATTGGCAAGTACAGAGTTGTGGAGCTACCAACCTTGTGTGATCCTGTCATCCAAGGGATGTTGATCAGTCCAATATATGCTAAGGTTCTAGGGCAGAGTGTGTCACTAGGCTTGGTGCTGAACTGCACAACTACCCTGTGGACAGGCTGGAGACTGGGTCTACTGAATTTTTTTTCAAAGGTTGCCTCCAAATCCGGATGTTAAGCATCAATTACATCAGAAATGTACACTATGCTGAAACTCCATTGCACTGCATATCTGAGGCAAATTTCTTAAGTCTCAAGTTCTCTGGCCAACCCCAAAATTTTGTGACAATTAGCTTCAATCATGGCCTTCTTCTGAGGCTATTCTGTGCAGCAGAGAAAATCAAAAATTAGTGTTTTCCCAAAGGCTACCTCCTTTCCTAGCAGAAGGAAAATAGGTCTAGAAAATTGATTGGAACATAATATTAATTCAGCTGATGTAACTCCTCTTTCAAATCAGCCTTCTAATGTCTTGAGACAGTATGCTCTGCTTGCACCTCTGCTGGATTTGGCATCTTCTCACCTGAAGTTAGTTCTCTGGACGTTCTGTTACAAGTTGCTGCAGGAAGGGTAGGCACAATCTTCTTTATTCTGACTAGATCTGATCAACAGTAGTGAGAGAGATTATCAAAAGAATCATTGTGTGCACCTAATTACTGGTATATAAAACAATTGATATACTGATGTAATGGGGCAGATGGATGGAAATCAAGTAATGACAAGCAATGACAGCTGTATCTTATAGCACCCAATTTGTCATGCAGGTATCACTTAAATGAAAGCCTTTATTGTGCAATGCTGGTGGATAGGATTGCCTTCCTGTCTGCGCCTTATTACACTGATGCTGACAAAATATTCTTCAAAAACTGTAATTCATTAATGCCCTGGTTTCTTTAAAAATACTCAGAAGGGAGAATACCTGTTGTATTATTCCAGGGAGCAACCCCCAAATCTCATAGCAGAATTCTAACTGCAGCCCAAATCAAATACAAATGCTTTGGGGTATCATAACATTCTGAGACCTTTCATGTCATAAAAGACATCTGATTCTTATTTGTGCCTATTAGTTGTTTTTCCTAGAAGTATTATCACTAAAAAAAAAAAAAAGGAAAAAAGCTTCCTGTTCATGTAGGCACTTGTGAGTAATGCAGTAACTACAAGCTTGAAGAAACAAAAACTTACATTAAGACTCTACCTTCTCCATTCTTTTTTGTAATATCCAGCTTTACATACAAAATCTATATTAATAGAACATTGCTGTTTTTTCCTTGTTTTTTTTGTACTTCTAGGAAAAACAACTAATAGGCACAAATAAGAATCAGATGTCTTTTATGACATGAAAGGTCTCAGCTTAAGCTCTTTTTCACCTTGATCTGGAGAAGGTAAGGAAATGCAATGCCTCCTACTTATGATCAATTGTATAGGCTGCATCCATTTTGTGTTTGATTATGCTGAATGGAAGAAGACAGAAAAAAGTTTCAAGAAGCCATTGGCATCAAGTCTGGTACTGGAAAAATCACACAAGTTATTCTCTCTCATTAGAATTGTTGTAATAATCAAGCTGGCATAGAAACAACAAGGCATCACACTTGGAAATAGTGTCAACATGGGCAAAGGGCACCATGCCAGTACAATTTCTGGTTCCAGCACTGAGATCCTGTATGTTGGTTGGAGAAGTATTTTTTAAAATTATTTTCCTTCTCTGAAGATGGAATTCTTCTTTTAACTGACTTAAACACATACCGATTTCATCAGAAACTTTCCTTGGTTTGGTCATTTCTCTTAGGTGCTGCAGGAACTGTGAATTCTGATGCCATCCATCGTAGTAGAAGCTTATTCCTTTCATCAGTATGGAATCTGATACAGGTTGCAGTTTTAGAGTAAGTAGTAATGCCAGCACCAGTGGGGCTGCCAAGCTCAGAAATGCAAATACACACAGAGTCTAAAGTATCTATTGAATTATTTGGACATTTTTGTACCTGTTGCTGGTTTCCTTCAATGTCACCTTCAGACTTTGAAGGAGTGTCCTTTTTCTGGGTCCGGCTTTGTCTACTTGGCCTCTAGTATGTCTGACAGTTTTAGTTTCACCTAAGAATCAATGGAAAAATACCTACCATGTCAAGATACAGTCTGAATCACAGAATATTGAAGTGTTAAAGTACTTCTCTGAAAAAGAGGTGTTTAATGTTGACAGGTTCATTGGCACTGGTATTGGTCTTGCCTTGTTGCTTGACCTTCACATCAAATTCTCTGTAACTGCTGTTGAGACTGAGGAGGATTATCCTTTTGTTACTGACAGTTTCACTGCTGAGATGGAGTGACCTTTCCTATTCTTTTGCCAACGTAGCAAGTCCAGATCATAGCTCACAACTTCTCAAATGCCAGCAAGAATAGAGAAACTTTCTGTAGTGACAACAGCCTTGGCCAGAGAGCTGGATGCAGCTCACAGTCGCATCTCAGCTCTGGCAAAGATACATTTTCACTTCTTCACCGTACATTTCTGAGATGCACAACCACTTGTGGTTGCCAAATGAGTTCACATTTGTATGCTTGGCTGTTTGGACTATGCTCCCTGTTTATAGTCAGAAGCATGTACATGTATTTCCATTGTGCTTTTGTCTGACAAGGACATGAAAGTGGGCTTTCTTCTGTCAATTTTGTTAAACTGCCAGAAAAGATTCTTACTGTTATGATGGCTAAAAAGCAAATAAGCCTGAATCATTAGACGGGGTCTGGGTTTTATCTTACTCTTCCTTCATTGGAGAGCAACAGCTATGATGCAATTCTGCTTTCTAGACAAATCTTCTAGAAAATATTTAAAATAATAGCCTTCATTAGGAAAAAATACAGAAGTTCATGGACCTGACTGATAATTATGGCAATTTATTTTTGGACAAAACTGTGCTTATTTGACTCATTAGCTAGTGATTCTTAAGTAAGTTTGGGGTGATTTCCTTTCCCACAGTGCCTATTTTTAATCCAGGCATTTTAAAAATAGACATTCTAAAGGCCTGACCATTAATATAAAACATAGTATTTTAACAAGTCGCAATATCATGCATTAAGTTGAAATAGGATCTTTGCTTTTATCACTCATTTGTTTTAGTTTTTGTTTACATTTTATATTTACACTTACTCTTTAGTCCTGTATAGGTATTTTTGGTCACACTTTAATATAAAGCCAGCGTAAATGTGACAAAGGCCAGATATGTTACTGCTGACCTCATGGAACTTGATGGACATCTTACCATTGGTTACTTAATCATTATTAGGCTTACTGTTGCTGGTTGTCTGAAGAGACTATTTGACTGTGGGAACAACTCATTTGTCACGGGTATTCTCTGAGTTCATATAACTGGCACTTATTCCTACCTTCTGGCAGAAACAGCCTGTCAATGATTGAATGAGCCTTCCCGCTCTTTTAAAGAAGACACAATTCTTCAACTACTGTAAGGCCAGTTTTCCTTCTAATTAGCATCCTGGCTCTGGGGAGGCCTGCACTGGTAACACTTTCAGAAGTTAATGAAGCTATTCTGAAAACAATTAAACCTTCCTTGTATAAGACAGGTGCTTCTAATGGAAACAAAAGGCCTTGTCTTTATCAGGAAGAGTATCTTCTATTTTACCAAAGAAGTGAAAGTTGTTCTTAGAAGAATTAAAATCTAAATGTGTAAGGCTAAGAGTGGCTTTAATACTTCCAGGAAGGATTGCAGATATTCATTATGCAAGTCTACCATTCAGTTAAAGCTTTGTACAACCTTCTTTAGCATTCATACTGCAGGGCAATAAATGGAAAAGTGTAACAAAAGAAAGAGAGCAACAAGAGAGACACACTGTATCCACTGTTTCCTGGGGAGTGAGGTGAAACAGTCAAACAGAAACATTTACTAAAGGAGAATGTCATAAATTTGTGTTTGTATGTATATATGTGTGTATATGTATTTTCCCAGAACACAGACTGGGGAACAAAGGACTGCTTAGATTGAACACCACTGACTTCAACATACCTTGCTTTAGTCTTAAAAGCACACGGGTCCATTTCATCTTCATAAACAATGAAATTTAAAACGATTTTAGTTATTTGTCCAATGCTGCTTTCCTTTCCCAAAAGATTCTGTAAAGGCAATGGTACATGTTAATCCAGAATAGTTACTCTACTGTACATTATCCAGATGCAATCGGCATGGGTGTGAAGATTCCTTCATAAAAAAAACCCCAACAAACCAAACAAAAAAATACCCCTCACACTTCAAACACAGCACTTGTTACTTTTTTTTTTTTTAGGATGTAGTTATGCATTACTAAGAGCTCAGGAAACATTGGCATTGACTTTATGGAGTATGAACTAAAGGTTTTATTCTGAGTTATGTAAATCGTATTAGCAAAATAGTAATCAACTATTTCTGTAAGTAGAAATACAGGCTTGACTCTGGTAGGTCCAAGAAGCACTATCAACCTGAAATCAGATTAACTTCATAAAATTGAAGGTACACTTTATTTATTCTGCATATCTACACTAGATTTTTATGGTTTCAAAAGCACTATTCCTTAAAAAAGACCAACTAACCAACAAACAAAAAGCCCCAACCATTCTTTAAATGACCAAGTCACAAAAAAGGGAAAGGAGCAATTGCCAGGAATGAAAAAAATTCCACAGAAAGTTCTGTCAGAGATATAAAGAAAACAAATAGGAAAATACCCCTTTCCTTCAAGTTGTCTTTGATGTAGGCCATAACACTGTTTAGGACTCTATTATGGATGTTTACCTTTTTGCATCTAGAAGTATAAGTGAATTCTGGGAGAAACCGATATGAAAAACAACAGAAGTTAACACAGAACAATCAGTTCATTGTCTGAAATCTATTTTGGCATAAAAGATAAACAATTTCTGTTTTAATAACTATATTCCCTTTGCATTTGGAAAGTTTTATATTTTCATGGTGTTTTCTAGTTATTTAAAGGCATTCAGTTCACCAGTCTTTATTTTTTTCCAGTTCCTATAACCCCAGGGAATCTGGATCTTGCTCTGACTTTCTTGGGTTTTGTTAATTTTTCTTTTTTCTGTTACATGTAAAAGAAAATCTCCATTAAATTTTAATTTAGTGCCCATTGTGGACAGCATATGCAACACAGCTTCCACTTTCATGCGAGAATTGGGAATTTATTTTTCCAAAGCAGATTAAATTTCACTTATTTCTTGTCTGAAAGCCCTTCCCTATGACAAATGCTGTTAAGCAGCCTGTTCTGCAGTAGTCCTGTGTTCAGGATTCAATGGCAGATGGCAGCAAGAATCTCAAGAGTTAGGACTTGCTTCAGACTTCTGGTGTTGCTCTTCATGCTCTGATACTATTAACAGTTGTGCAATTCAGGATCTAGAAGGTAAGAGCAACAATTTATAAACAAAGAGTCACAACCTTCTGCGTCAAAGTGGATCAGCTAACACAATCCATCCAGGCTGGCAAGTCAGATTTGAGTTTCTGTTCCCCATGTGAACATCCTGAATGGCTGATTTGTATGAAAAGTAGCTATTTCATCAATTCCACTCAAAGGCAGGTCATGGAGAACTTAGCCTTGTCCATGCATATCCCCTGTCCTGAGTGTGACACAGCAGCATCAGCCTCACTAGATATTTAAAATGCTGATGAACTACAGGAGTGTGTGTGGAAGAATGGGGACAGAACACCTTCCTAGTTTTCAGGAATATTTTAGCTTGTATTGCAGCTGGCACATAATGCACTATTAGAGTAATAAAGCACTTTTCACTCACCTCCTGAACAAAGCACCGTCTTTTTCCTCAAAAGACCTCATAGTGGATGAATTCAGCTAGAACAATGAAGCAGCTGTAAGAATGTGGAAAGGACTTCACTGGTGTTAGATGGGAGATGATATTCATGCACATTTATAAGTCTGAATACTTGTGGGCCTTACGCCTCCTTTTCATGTAAAATGGTTGCACTGGAAAAAAAATTTCTATTCATCAAACCCCAGATGATCTGTAAGTGTTCGAGGGCTTATGAACACTTACTCCTATTTTACTTACTGATGTTCTGGTGTAGTGAAAGTAATATAACCTGTTTAAAGTTGTCTATGCCTTTATCATCTTATTTCCTATAAGGAAAAAATGAGACCAAACACTTGTGTGATAAGTTTACATCAGCATAACTTAATCATATAACGCTGTCTCAAAATTTATATTTTCCTATCAAAATAAAAAAGAGAGAAAGGTCTGGTTTACATATTTTTTTAATAATAGGACTGCTAAAGCTTTACAATTTTCACCCTTATATCGCTGTTACTTTTTAAAACCATATACTTGGCATTACTAAAGGGTTTGGGTTTATTTTGTTTTGTGGTTTTTTTGGTCTTTTTTAAAAACTGTAAATAGACATCTCACTCCAGAACCCATGTAGCTTCTGGAGAAACCTTCCTTCTGGCTGAATGAAATCTGAAGTGCAAATATTTGCATCTAATTTCTTTTACCTGTCCTTGGCATAAGGATCCTTCTGCATTGCTTGTTTACTCTACGTCCAAAGCAATTGCCACTTCAGGATTTTCAAGGACAAAGATTGATGGAGTGATTTCATGACGAATATGAAAAGATTACTCGCTTATAAACACAATTTCTGAAAAACTATCTTCATAGGTCATCACACCTCCTGTGCCTGTTAGTTTCTGTAACCTAGTGGTAATCATTCTTGGCTAGAGCCTCTGACAAATGTGGCTCTGGGTTTGGGCAACTGTTGTCCATTTTGTGAGTAGGTCATGAACCAGACAGATGCACAGTAATTTTATGTAAGACATTTAGCTTCAGTATGAAGTCCTGTCATTTATCATGTATGGTGGTACATCAGATAATCCTCATAATCCATGCTGCTCTAAAAGTGTCAGAATTTTTGTGGGTGCTGGGAGTTCCCTGCTCTAATAGCAGATAAAAACATTAAGAACCTGTAGAAATTGTTCATTATGTTGTAGGACCAGATGCTGGCATTTTACTAGTTTCAAACACATAGCATGAGACTAAAGAAGTGGAACGGATGAGAATGTTAGTAATAGGCAGTAGAGAATCTGGTTTTATTAATAATGAAGCCATATACACAATCCTATTTCCTCCTCCACACATCCCCAGCAGTTCGTTCACTGTGACTTGTCACCAAAGCAGTTACAATCCTTCAACAGTGGGAGAAAACGTTACATGAAGGCTGATCCTTTAGCTTCTACTAAGAGAATGGACAGAACAAGTCACTTCAGTGTAGCTCATTTCTGATTTTGATTTGCTCATGAAACTAACCGGCACAATAGAGACAGATCTGTATGCTACCACAGCTTCTCCAGAAAATCATTCATTGAATATCAGAATTCAATTCTTTTTGCAGGTATGCAGAGGGCTGCTGGTGGTGGTTTGGGTTTTTTTTTTTCACAAATGCTTTTCTAGCTGTCATATGTCAATAATTGCAGTTAGTAACACTTACATGATATCACTGGCATGTTCAACTTCGTGATTTACTTTAGTTCATCTGACACTGCTCTTGATTAACACACCAAGAAGTGGGTGCTGCTGGCGGCAGAATACTAAGCCTGACAGACCAATGCCTTAACCAAGCCTGGCAAATACTGTCTCACCATGAATAGCCCACTCCAGAGTTCATAACATTTTGGTGGGGCATACTGCAAAAGGTAATTTCTGCCCACAATAAAGTAGCTTCTGAATAAGTTACAGCATTTAAGCAGATAAATTAGCATCTGTGGTATCCTTCATAGAATAACAATTTCTCTTAACTATTCCCTTATCATTCTGGAAGTAGAAACAGTGAGCACCGAATAGTATCCCTATTAATTCCTCCTTTGGACTATTTACATTGTTACTCAAAGCACGTGTATACTTCCCTTCCTTTTCCATTCTAAGATCAATGCCTTTTAGAAATCGGATTGTATGCGCATTTGCTCCCCTCCTCTAACTTCTGTTCTCCTTGCACTCCTTGAAATTTCAGGCGCCCTCTCTCCACGCCCTACTCCACTTTATCATACTGTCCTCTGAGTATGCTAATGAATTGCAAGAACCCGTTTTACACTGCTAATGAAGTGAAAGAAAGATGATGAATAAAAATAACAAAAACAGAGCGTCGATGGCTGCTCTATACCCAAGGAAAGGGAAGGGAAGGGAAAAGAAGGGAAGGGAAGCATTTATCACTCCATTCACAGCAGTTACCAGCATCCAGGGGAACAACCCAGGGACGCGCTCCGCCGCATTCAAGCGAAAGATACGGTCTTCATCTGTGACGGGCGGCTGTACAAAGTTGGCTCTCGCCGCCGAGCGGGCACGTTCGCAGGCTGGGCGCCTCCAGCGCCTCCCTGACGGGCACCCTGCCGCCAGTGCCTGAGGCGAGGGCCGGGCCGGGCCGCCACGGCCGGGAGCGGCCCTTGCTCCCCTCGCTTACCACAGCGCGCTCGGCGGCGCGCCGGCCGGGACGGCGCAGCAGGTGCGACGGTTGGGACGACCCTAGGAGGGCGATCGCCGGCGGCTGGGACTACCGCTAGGCAGGCGGACGCCGGCGGGAGTGGGGCTGGCGGAGGCGTCTTTCCCCTCGCTGCCTCTTCCCGCGGGACGGGCTCGCTGTCACAGCCGCGGCGGGACGCGGGCGGCGCCCCAGCACCCCTCCGCCGGGGTCCAGGTGTAGCGGACCGCGGCACCGGGCGGCGCGGGAGGGCCGCCGCGGCGGCGGCCGCTGCTGGTTGGGCGCTCGGCGCCTGTCGCTGGGCGGCGTGTCAGCGGGCTGGCTCCGCCTCGGCCCCGCGCCTCCGCCCGCCCATGCACAGACATGACACAGACACACAGTCACTGCAGCTGCCGCTGAGCCCGGGGCAGAGCGGCGGCGGGCACCCCGCTCCCGGCACCGGTGGAACGGCAGCGGCGCCCGCCTTCGCGCCCGCCTTCGCCTCGGCCCGCCGGGCGCAGCGCCGGCGGTGGGCAGCTGCGGCACCGAGACCCGCAGGGGGCAGCCTGGCACCGGGCGCCGGACGGACCCGGCGGGGGAAGGCTGGCAGCGGGGAAGGGGCGGGAGGCAAGGAAGGAAGGAAGGAAGGAAGGGGAAGGGGGCAGCCTGGCACTCAGACTCGGAGGCGGCCGCCGGGCACCGGCACGGAGCGAGCCCTGGCGGAGCGCGGCACCCAGCGGCCGCTGAGGCCGGGTCGGCAGCAGTAGCAACGGCCGTGGCGGTGCCGGAGGGAGCCTCTCCGTGATCGGCTCCACGGTGCCGGTGACCTTCTCGGGGCCGTTCGCCGCCCGCCAGGCCGGGGCAGGGCCTCCTCTCCCCGCGGAGAGTGTGCACCAGGCCCCGGGGAGAGGACAGGAGGCCGGGCCGGAATCCCCCGTCGCCCCTGGGTCCTTCTGGCCGCCGGCGGGGCCTGTGCGCCGCGCGGCTCGCCGCCGGGGAGAGGGGCGGGGGAAGGCGAGCGGGACGGACGGACGGGGCCAGGCTGCACCTCAGGACAGCGCGAAGCAGGGAGCGGGCAGGCCCTGGAGAGAGCGAGCTGGGCGGAGGAGGAGGCAGCCACCTCGGCGGCGCATCCCGGGAAGAGTGGGGACCTCCCCGCCTCCCTCCTCCTCCCACCGTCAGCAGCACCTCGTCCCGCGGAGAGTGGAGTCGCCGGTGCCGCCCCGGCCGGGACCCGCCGTCTGACACCTCCGGAGCGCCGGGCTGCGGGGACCGAGCTGGAGCTGCCCGCTCGGAGCGAAGGACCGCTTGTCTGCACGGAGAGGCGGGTGCCGAGCCCCCGTCCTGGCGGCCCGGGAGCCACCCGGGGAAGGTAAGTGCCTCGTCGGATCGCTGCTGCTTTTAGAGGCGAGGGGCGGGGGAGGGCGAGAAACAATCGGTGAGTGTCTCCCTTCCAGCAGCCCGGGGGAGGGGGCATCCGAGTCCGTTGGGGCTGGGGCGGTGTTTTTATCCTGGGCGTTCATTCCCATCAGGGCAGGACTTGAGGAGACACTCAGGCGGAGGCACGCTTGTCGCTCCCCTGGCACAAAGGGGAACATCGCCCCGTGCCCCCAGCCGAGGGACGTGCTCCCGCTCCGCTCCCTTCGCCATTCCGCACGGGCGCTTGTTTAACAGCGCACCCCGCGCCCCTTTCCTCCGGCCAGGATGTGTTCCCGCTCCGCGGGGGGCTCCAGCCGTGGGGCGGAGTGGGAACGGGGCCGCCGTCCCGCCAACTGCTGCCGGCTGCGCGGAGGAGTCCGGGAGAGTCGGGGGCTGGCCGCCGCTGCCGTGCGGGTGGAAGGGTGTCACGTCGTGGGGCGCGAACGCTTTGCCCCTCGGTCTGCCTGCTCCGGGAGGCAGCCTGCCCGGGCGGGACCCGCCTGCCGGATCGGGACGAAGCTGGAGTTTGGCCGGGACGATGAGGCGGGGAAGGTGTTTTCCCCATCCCCCTTCAAGCTTCCCAACAAGCCTTTAGCTCAGGAGGTTCTCCTTCGGGAAAGCTTCTGCTATCACCTCCTCCCCGAGAACTGTGTCATTTAGGTCATTAATCCCTGCTCACCGGGGAGCTGGAGAGGGGGAATAGCAACTTGCGGCCTCTGTGGAGGTGACGTGAAGTTTGACAATGCCTTATGTAACACTTTTTGGAGAGATTCCTAGCTCTTCTGCTGTGCCCAGTTTTGTTTTTAGAAAGCAAGTGATTTCTCTGCTTTGTAGAGCATCAGACAAGCAGTCGTTATTTGTTTTCACCTGAGTGCAGTGTCTTCTGCTGTGTTCAACTTGGAACAGGGGTACTGCTAAGGCAGCGAATAAAGACTACTTTTTTCTAACATACATTTTTATAACTGAAAATTAGCTTGTGGATGCATCTGAACAGTTGTTAATGAGAGCTTGCCTTTTTGGGGATGTACTGTACTTGGTTTTTATAGCACTCTTAAAATTACTACAGGAAACGTTTTCACAGCACTGATTGTCATTTATGTATTCTGGAAGGTATGGATGCCGGGATGGAAATGGCAATTAATCAAATGTCTTTTAAACATTGTTAGCTTTTTTTAATACAGTTTCAGTGCTAGAAGGAACATAAAGCACCAGGCTAAACAAAGTGCTGTGTTAAAATCAGACCTGGCGATTGCCAACAGGTCAGCACATTTTATTTAATGAAATCTGGATACGAATTAATTTTCTTTGTACAACATTTACTTTCTTAACTTGTTCAGAAATAGAAACAGCAGGGAAATTAGATAAATGGATTGAAAGGTCGCCTAGTTTCCCTGCAGTTTCTGTAAGTGGTTATGTCTTCTACTGATAAAAAAAAAAAAGAAAAAAGGTAGCTTCACATGAAAAGACAGGGTAGTGATTTGCCACAGATTCTTTAGACTCCTACTGTAAAGGTACCTAGGGGGACTAGTTTGGGTTGGTTTTTTTCTTCCCCATTCAGTGGTGAAAATGCACAGACTATTGTAATAAGACCTCTGAAATGAAGGCTTTTTTTTTCTTTTTCACCTTATAAAGCTCCATCATTATAAGGTAAGCTTAGAAGAAAAACAGCATATATAAACTCAGGAGATGAGTTCAGGACAGGGGGGAGTCTTCTTACAAAGTCATTCTGCTCCCTGCTGCAAATGGAGATAGGTGATCAAAGGCTAGTTTACTTACAAGAGCAGAACAAGTTAACAAAAAAATCACCCAACCTGAATGTCCTCACTGTGTTGCATTTTTTTAAAGTGGAGAAATGGCCAAGGTGGAACAGGCATCCCTAGGCTTCTTGAAAACTGCAAATTGCTGATAAGTATTCCAAGTTTGAAATGTTAAATTCTTATTGCTTAGGTGTCCTGTGACGGCCCTTGATCAGCAAGGCTGCAAGTCATGTAGAAGCAGCAGTAACGGCAGAGTCTCTGATGGATAATTGGATTGGTAGGTTGCTTGTTGGGTTTTTTTGGTCTTTTAATTGCCCGCTGTGGTAGCAGGTTACTTTTCTCCATCCTGTTGATATTTAATTCTCACAATTTCTGATTTATGGTGTGTATTGCACCTTTCCTGTTCAAAGTGCATAGCCCCTTCTCCATTGCTGATAAGGAAAGTAGAGCTTGGAGGTATTTGGATGGCTGTATATAGCAAGATGTATATGTATTTTTAATATCTGAAATATGCATGACAACTTACAATGCAAGATCGTAATTTTTTTCCGGTCTGGACAAATGCACACTGCTTCTCTTTGAAGGAGTACTGAAAATAGCCTGACTGATATGCTGAATTCCCTGTGCCAGCTATTCAATCTGCAGGAATTCCAAAGCACGGTCCTCAGAAAGCCAAAGTGCAGAGCAGTGGTGAATGACTACGTCTGCTACTGAGATTATGATCTGTCAGGGGCTTGATCTGAAATTTCAGTGTGTAGGACTTAACATTTAACAAAAGTAGTATTCCTTCTGAATGAATTATTTTAGAAAACTGGTAAAACTAGACGTCTCTTGTGCACTTAAATCTCTGAACAAACTGTTCTTAAGTATAATACTTTTGAAGGAACAATCCTCCAAACTATTACTTGTGTCACTTATATCTTGCTTGAATGTGTATTTTTGTTTTTAAATGGAATAAATGATCAGTTGTCAGAAGACCCTTACTGGAATACTTTCTTCCTTCACCCTCTGTCTGATTTCTTTTTTGTCTGTGTGCCTTTGTAAAAGCAATCTTAAAAAACCCAAACAAATACACGCACAAACCCAACAAAACCCAAGCCATTTTCATGATGTTTATAAATTGTTTATAAAGGCTAATAATAGATAAAATTAATAACCTGACTACAAAGTCTTTGCACTATATGCAAAACTTGATCTGCATGCAAATTCCTATTGATGTTGATGGGAGTGCTTGTCTAGATCCAGAACAGCACTCTCTTTTTTTGTTTTTTTTTCCTCCTTTTTTTCCTGGCTTGTATGTACCTATATTAATGAGCCTTTGCAAGCTTTGATTGAAGACCTTTCATCATCTGCATTAGAATAAATTAAAAAAATATCCAGTCTAAATGTATGAGATTTCTGGTGTATCTGTTTTTCCTATAACCTTTGTGTGCTGATTACATTAAGATAAAGACTTCTGTGAGAAGACGACCTGATAGCTCATGCAAGTTTACAGTTGGTTGTTCTTGATGACTTTCTTCATATTCTCCAGGATTAGCTCTGTTGGTAATGTGCCTATTTCTGTGGCTAAAGAACTTTCTGAGAAGTGGTTTTGTGTAAGGAAACATACACACATGAGCACATGTGCTATTTCAGCTCTGTTAACTGTGTTTGGCTCCTCTTTGTAGTGAATGTTAGCTTTAAAAAACAATCATTGTTCATTATCCCACACTTGGCATAATTTAAGAGCTGGGGAGTCAGAGCTATCATCAAGGAAGGTAATTTTACTTTCCCTTTTTTTGCTTTTCCATTGCATCACTGATTTTCTCTTCCTTGTAGTATACCCACCTGAAGATAAGGGTTAAGAAATGCGCTTTGTTCCTTGTAGGGATTCATGACTCTCTTTGGTGTCACTTGACTCAGTATTTGAAGGTCCGTCCGGTGTCTTGTCAAAGCTTGTTCAATGCATGGCTGTAGAAGGCGAGTAGCAGATAACAAATTCTATTTTATACGGAAGTTGGTGGCTCAAAAATCAAGGAGAAAATTGCTAGAAAGGATTATCCTTGCCTTGGCACTGACTTTAAAGCAAAACTGCCAAGACTGGAATCCTTGTTTAAGTGCTGTCTGTGTCAGAATTAGAAACAAGCTGAGTTCCATTACCTGTTTTAATTTGCAAATCAGACCAGGTCTGAACAACGCTTACAGTAGTATCCACAGCACAGTTCTTTCTGGGATGTAGCTACTATTTCCACTGCAATTGGCTTAACTGGATGGAAGCTACGCTTAAGTTTGGCAAGAAGCAGCCCAGCAATGTCTATCTAATGCTATAGCAAAAAGCCAGATCTAATCAGGTAAGCATGATGATGGAGGATGCTGCAAGTCTAAGACGGTGCAGACAGAACGCAGTCTTCCTCACTAACCTCCACATAAGATAGGTACAACTGAAAATAATAAAAATAAATAGACAACTATTTAAGGATAGAGTTCCCTGTCCTTATGGTTCCGATCCCTTGACCAGTGTAACAAGAAGATAGATGCCACCAGTACTCTACTCTTTTCTCATGCATTTTTGAGTATTGATGAATCATTTCTGTCACTCCATGTCTATATCAGTTTTCTATTCCTGGGGGATGGCTGCATATATTGACCCAGACCCTTTGCATGTTGCCTGAAGGGGCAGCTAGTCAAGGGTCACATCAATTAACTGCGCCTGACTTCACTGTTCTCCCAGGTGTCTGTGAATATGATAGAAATCGTAAAGCGCTTTGATCTGCTGCTGTTTGGCAAAACTATGAGTAGCAGTGCTAACACCAGAACCATAGCTTTCTTAAATCAGGGCAACACCTGTATCAGTTTAAACATGCTTTTATATTCTGGCACTGATACACTTTTATACAAGAAAAGTAATAATAAACGGGGGTGGGGGAATATCTTTTTAAGCATTCCCCCTGCTTCCTTCACCAGAAACTTTCTGCTGCTTAAAACTTCCAGGGAAGTTGAGTTTCCTTTCGGTTGCTTTCAATAGTTTCTGTAAATTTTATCACAGAATGTTATAGATAAATGCCATCATTTCAGTTGTATCATTAGCTTTTGGATTTTTACTTCTGGTAGGCATTTAACAGCTAAGACTTAGGACTAGGAGAAAACAAAAAAAACCTATGTTAATCAGCAATCTTAACTTAAATACAGAGAAGAATGTATGATTTTGTTTTGGGGGGAGGGAGAAGAGAGGAAGGGTGGAGAAGTGAAAGGAAGGAATTGTGGAATTTTTTTTTTTTTTTTAGTGTATTTTAGTTGATTTCTTACAGTTTCCAGATGGACTTAAGTACCTGTTTAGAGACTTGGGAATGAATTTGTCTTTTTGGAGAAAAGAATACTTCTCATCCTGTAATAAAAAAAAATATATCATTGAATGGTGAAATGGGGGGAGTGAGAAGAATTGTGAAGTGTTGAAATGGCATGAAGTTTCTAGCTGATATTCAGAGTTCTCAACCCAGTTCTTCCTGTCTAGATTTCACTTTCCTCCTTTCTGACTTTGCTGTGCCCCTGATACTCTGTCACCTCAGTACTAAATTCCCTTGGTGATTGTTTTCCCTTCCGTCTCCAGTTAATGCTGCTGCTAATCAATACTACAAATGGGATTTTATGTTCAGAAATTACTGGACTTCCAACATATGAATCTGCTTAATTCAATACTTTTAGGCTGAAGGTACTAGAAAGGTCTGTGCCACTTGGGTAGAAATAAGAAATGAAGGCAAATCATTCTAGAATTATTAAATCCCCAAATAGAAGTTCTTGAGATCATGTTGTTTTTAAGCATATTAGCTTTTGTTTGTTTTCTAACAGAAAGGAGTCCTAGGCTTCCTGGTTTTAACAGAAAAGGAGCTGACATTAACTGAGGCCCTGAAAGCAGCAGTTCAAGTCTATATTTCTGTAGTCAAATCTTTTTTCAGTCCTGATACTGGTTCTAGAATGTGACTCATTTAAACACAAGGAGGTTATCATTCATATAAGACAAGTCTTCTGAGATAAAATATTGGCTGGCATGCTTGAGAATTCCTAAATAAGATAAAGATGATTCCTACTGCTTTAAAAGGGTACAATTGTCTGTATTTTTGGATTCTTCAGTGTTGAGTGTGCCATACAGCTAGATGCATCTTTAGTCAAAGGAGAGAATTGGAGCAATGAAGAATGAGGTCTCCCAGGTGAACATATTCTGTTGTTATTATTGGAATACTTTCTAACTTATGTCCTTGATCTTGGTCTTCCAGAGCTCTTTAATATCAGCTGTGTTTGTGAGAAATTTGTTCCTCTTCAGTGACTCTTCCAAGTAGTTGAAATCAGTAGGTGATAATGTCACAAACAACTTTTTAGTACTAGGAAAGTTGCATAGTGTCATTGACTTCCACAAAGCAAAAAATTTAAAGAAGTGATAGAAGCTTTTGGTTTGGGATGTCTTCCTTCATTGAGATTTATGTTCACTAAATGTAGGATACTACAAATGGAGAAAGATGGGAAAACACCAGTACTGATACTGAGTCCACTGGGAGATAGGACCCGCTAGTGGCAAGACCAAACCATTTGGTGATTGGCATGAAAGGGAAGATTTGTACTTGATGTTGTTTATTTTCTAGAAGGTTTTCAGACTGCTGTCCAGAATGCAACCAAACCAATAATTTGGTCTATACTACTATGTCAGAGAGCAACAATAATATGTACAAGCTGAAAAAGTTTGAGTTGCAGTTGTCTTCAACTCATTGTCCAGTGATCACCTTGCAGTTTTAGATGACTTTAATAAAGAAGCAATGTTTATGAGAATAAATTCACATCGTTCCATAGCTGCTCTTAGCTGTGAAGAAGAGGTGGATATATCAACAGTAGCTTAGGTTACTACATTTCCTTCCAAGCACTGCAGTCAGCTTCCATTCTCACTGTAATGCTAGCACGGCTTAAAGACTATTGCATTCACATGGTGGCTTCTAGCAAACTTCAGAGATCAGTCTGTGACCAAAGGAAGAAAGGAGTGTGTTTTACTTCTCAACCCCCCAAATATATCTTGATCTTTAAAAGTTGTAGGTTAATGTTCCTTAAATATATGGCGTTTTATCTATGGCCAGATGGTGCTAACAACCTGGAGAAGGAAACTGACAAAGACCGCTGCTATTTAGCAGAAGTCACCATAAGTGAACATTAAGGAGACCAGAGTCTCCAGTGAATTATTGAGACATACTAACTGGGTTAAATATCTGGCACTTTTATTGATGACATCATTTTATGCCAGTTTTCACCAGTGATAAGTAGGGGCAGGCACAGCATCTGAATAGAAGGGTACTGCCACGTTTGTATGGTATGTATCCCACTCTTCTGCTGGGCAGATTTGTTAAGGGTAAAGGCATGGAGAGAAATGAAAATGAGAGAGAAACAGCACTGAGGTGAATCCATATTCAACAGGTGTCTGAAGGTAGTGTAGTGTGACACAGAACAAAATTTTCAGATGTCCTTCTTGTCCGAAAGCTTTAAAAATTTTTCACAGGCGAGGTTCTTCCTTTGTTGCTCTCAGACAAAAAAAATTACATATTGTCCACCAGTACTAAAGATCTCTAGATCTGCAGTTACTATTGAGAGTTCTTTGAAATAATTTTGCAGTGTATTCTATTTTCTGTGTTTGGGTTTTGTTCCTCAGTTTCATTTGTCTTGCAATTGGACATTGCTTTGTTGAGTTCGATTTTTAAATTTTTTTTTCTTTCCTTTTTTTCCTAGGCTATCATGTTTTAAGTTGCTCTATATGAAGGTAATGTAATTTGGGAAAACATCTTGACTTTTTGAGTTGAACCAGTGGAATTGCGAATGTAGTACAGAAAGCAGTTATTTATTCATGCTACTGAAATGCCTAGAGGCCTTGGTTGAGAGAGGGCTCCCTTCATGCTGGGTAAAGCACAACTACACAGACTCTGTGTGTACCTTGAGGGTACTTTAACGAATTGGAAGGCTGGTATAAAAGAGCAATATAAACACTGGTGCATGGCTGGAAGTTTTCTGACATGGCAGTGCTTTTGGAGAGTCACAGAAGAGGCTGAGATTGAAAGGGACCTCTGGAGGTCATCTGGTCCACTCCCCCTGCTTGAGCAAGACTATGTCCTCAAATACTGTGTAGTGAAAAGATGGCTTTTGAGTATCTCCAAAGAGACACTCCTTCAGGCAGATACCAGGGTGCTTTAAGTCCCCCATGAGGACCAGGGCCTGTGAATGTGAAGGTGCTTCTACCTGTCAGTAGAGAGTCTCATCCACTTGTTCTTCCTGTCAAGTGGCCCACAGCAGATGCCTACTACAGTGTTACCCATACTAGTCTGCTCTTTAATCCTTACCCCTAAACTCTCAGTTTATCATCCATGCCCAGGCAATGCTCCGTGCATTCCAGCTGCTCTCTTGCATAAAGGAAAACTCCACCTCCTTTTCTTTCCAACATGCCCTTCCTAAAGAACCTGTATCCCTCCAACTGCAGTGCTGTAGTCACGCAAGCCATCCCACCACGTCTCCATCATGCCAACAGGATCATAGCCATGAAGCTGCACACAGGTCTAATTCCTTGCATTTATCTTCGTGTTTATTCATGCAAAAAAAAAGAAAAAATAAATTTCACAAATGATGGAATCAATTCAGATAAAAGCACTGTTTTTGCCAGTATAACTGTGACTACTGTCGTAGCTTCTGCTAGCCAAGTTATGTCAATCAACAGTCACTCTTCACACTGTCAACCAACATAACTGGGGTGTCAGAAATTCCCAAAGCGACAAACCATTCCTGTCCAAAAGAGCTTACAAAATACAGAAGTCAGAGTGTGCTGAAGTGTTTGAAAACTGATAGTTTGTACTTTCCTTTTTTACTTTTTTTTTTTAGATTGTACTTTTAATCTCAATAACTTGTCATTTGAGTAATACTGGAATATTTTTTGATGTCCTTGGAGAACATAAAAGCTGTATTCCTGTGTTGTGATCCACCAGAAGCAGCAACATGGGACTGTTCTGAAAGAAATTCACTGTGCTTCTGGAACATGACTGGTCTTCTCTGTCAGGTGATATTGTTTTTTAATTGATGTTTTTAAGTATATTTTAATATTTGAGTTGAAAGCTCTAAAATAAAATCTTACAATAGTATATAACACCATTTTTTTGGACTAACTAAACAAACCTCTAGCAGGATGGAGATGGATCCCTCTGCACCTGCCATGTGATGGTAATTTATGAACGTGAAATGCATCTAACATGGCAGGAACTGAGTCATCCATCACAGGTAGCAAGAAATCCAACTTCCCTGGTGTTTTTGTGCCTTTTTCTTTACCTGTATTTATCATGCATATCTGCGTTTCTGGTACAACTTTTTTTTGATCACCAAGAACTTGTTCTTTTGGTCTGAGTCAGGTACAGCTATCATTTGTAGGCATTAGTATTTTTTATTAATCAGAGCAAAATGGAATTTCTGGTGAAGTTTTAGTGGATTGTACACTGATATTCTAGCAGACTAGAGATAACATTATTAAGAGAGAGAAGCATATTGAGGAGCTCTTTGTAATGCCAACATAAATCTTTGTAGTTAGAAATCACTCTCTAATTGTTCAGATTGTCTCAGATCCATTTTTGAATCCTATCTGCTTTTAGCCAAGGAGATTGTTAGATAATACCCTCTAATGTTTTCAATTAGATATTCCTGTCAAAAGTAGATCTGTCAGCCAACTTCCATGCTTTTTTTGCTGACGAGAACTCTTACCTGAGTTGACTGTGGTAAGCCAGTGCAATTTCCCACCAGTAACCAAGCCTGCTAAACTAGGCTAAACAATGGGAGGACATGAAACCTGTGCTCCTTGCTCTTAACTAGCTTCTGTTCCTTTCTCTGTCAAGTTCAAACACCTAATTTTTCAAGAACTTACTGAAAACCCTACTGAGAATGTTTCTGCCAGGTTCACAGAGCTTCAAGCTGGGCCCTTAATGAGCTGAACATTAAATACTGCAGTGAAAAACTTTGCCATTCTTGCTTTACTTTTCCTATGAGCTGTCTCATTACAATCCACGCAGCCAATAGTGGAGTGAGTGAGGGACTAACCAATATAGATGAGCATCTGTCAGAATCCTGCTCTTTGAGATCGGTTCTCCATCCATCAGCTGCCAGTGTTTGCTGTGGTGGAATGCTGGCAAGCATACAGCAGTGCTTCTTGATGGCATGGACTTCTCAGTAGAGATCTCAGCATTGATCTACATTAGTTGTGTTAGACACCCCAATGAATGTGAATATGGCAGAGATAACACTTTGTGATGAATATTTTTGCATAAGTCTTTCCTGTTGGCTGTGGCTAAAAAGCCACAAAGCACCCTAAAAGATGGAAATGGGATTCAGCAGGGCATCTAGTGAACAAACTTAAATTGCAGCTCTATATTGAGAGCATCTTTTGGAAACACATTAATGGGAACTGCAAAGGAAAAACACCTTATTCTCAATAAGGATATAAAAGCTTTTCTCACAGTGATAGAGAATTTTTTTATTCAGTCTTAATTTAAGAAAAGCAACACTAATTTCAGTTGGGAAAATATTAGTGTTGAAAGAAACCCAGGTCCACCAGGATCTGCAAGTATACGGTAATGTAGTATTCCTTTGCTGTTTCAGTACTGCAGAACCTGTTCTGATGTGTCACTAAGATGGGAATGAAACTGCTGTATACAAAGCTGAAGTATCAGCTAGCCAGCCATTTTGCTACCAAATTCTGCATCCTCTTTTCTTGTTTCCTTTCACTGAAACAATGGTTCTTTTATATTTTAGCATGCTAATATTTGCAAAGTGGTTTTGGAAGGTGAAATGCACCAGAAAGGTGCTAAGTATTCTCCCTTTCATTTAGAACTAGTTTTCATTCAAGGTGGTGGTGTCATGGCTTATACTTGGTGTGAATACTGGAGGAGATGCTGTGATTTTAAGAACTTTAGCCTTAATTGTTTTGCTGGCAAAACACAAGTGTCTATGTGAGGTTTTGCTCTAATTCTGTGGCTCGGCAGAAGCTTTTAGATGAAGATGAATATCTGCATTCTAGAAGCTGCTTTGCTAAGGGCTGGCACAGAAGTGTATCTGAGACTATTTGTTCTATCTAGAATGGAAATACAGATGTGCTCAATGCATTTATTTCATCTCTGTAAGCATCACTGAATGTCCAAGATGCTATCATACTTGTAGGTTTTTTTCTTTCCTCTCCCTGTCAAGTAGACAGAAGTTTTGGTTTCTTAGATATTTATATTTAAAAAACCACTGAATATTCAGATACAGGAGAGAGTGTCTACCCAGGCTTCACACAGTGCAAAATTTCTTGCCATTGTTAAAGTACAGATGGATGGAAGAACCTCTGCAAGAACCAAATTAAAACACTGACACATCTAACTGTCTGTACTATGTTTATATATAATAAATTAAAATTAGTGTATGCTCTGGATCTATGAGGAAAACCTGCCTTTGGGATGAAGATAAATATGGAACGTTACATAGTCAAAATTCTCATCTTTAAGGTCATTAACTCCCATGATTTTTTTTAGACTAAATGGTGATCTGTAGGCAATTTCTAAGGTACTTAGTTCTTGACTGACTAGGAAATACAGACTCATACGTGTTATTTTTCCATGTGCATCTGTATGTACTTCTGTGAAACATTAATGGGTTCACAAACTGAAACCACTGATTTGAAATAAAGTGGAAACTGATACAGGTCTAATTCCCATAAATACAATTTAGGAAATCGTATTAGGCATATTGCAGAGTCATTGAGGCTTGCTCCAACTACATAGGAATGTAATGGCACGATGCCTATTGACTTGATGTTTGGAACAGGACTTGAATACATGATCCTAAAAAGCTCCAAGACCGTTTTGTTTGGCTCTGAGTGGTATTCTCTGCCTCTTAAATTATACCTTCAATAGTTGTCTTTATTCAAGAGCATATTTACTTGCCATAAGAAATCATGGCTTACTTCGCAGGACAAATGAAAGGCTTAGATGGTATTATATCTCCATGCATCTTTTCAGTGTTATGGGAAATTTCATGTCATAAGAAGCACATTTCCCCCTGTACAAATGTGAAATTGTGTTGTAAATGAAATCTCTTAATTACTGCTCAGCTTGCTAAGCTTTTTACTTGAGTCAGCAACTGCCTTGCTGAAAAGTACCATAATTTTGAAGCAGAAATTTAGGACTAAAGATTTTAAACCAATTTCTTCCTCATCATTAAGAGAATAGTGGCTTAGCAGTCAGGAAGACGAACATTCTGGTTTTATAAACAGTTTTCAGGTTTTTATATTAGTGGATTAGAACAGCACGTTCATATTTCTTCTCCACATCCTCACTGGCTCTCTCACTGATGGTTTTGATTCTAGGTTTTGGACTCCACCTTTCAATTTGGATCTGCATTTTTTTACTAAAGAAGTTTTGATCCACATTTTGGATCAAATATGTCTGCGTGTCTCTGGGAAAGAAGGGTTGCCTTGAGACAAAAAAAAAAAAAAAAAAGTTGTTGGTGAGCTAGTTGGTTGGAGATTTTTTTTTTATTTATGCATGAAAGAGTTCTAAGTATTCTTAGAAATTTAACAGTGTCCGTAGTGATGTTTGTAATTTCAACAGAGACTTGTGTAAGATTTGTGGGCTACTTGGTGAAATTTTTTAATTGTCTGCTTAGGGCTGCACAGAGCATCAATTTCTCATTTTTATCTGGAGTCCAGGTTAAAATCCTAATTTGTACTATGTACAAATAGAGTAATTTTCCTTAACTCAAGTCTTCGTTTTAGTCAGACTGAGAGATATTTACACAGTGTAATCTGTAATGAATCTTCTGAATATTGTCACTGAAACCACTGGTGTTACTTGAGAGTGATTACTCCCTTGTTGCATCCTCAAATGTGTGGTGACTGCTGATTGCTAAGCTCGCCCGGTTCCTCTGTGCTTCAGCTACATTTCCCTGGTTTTGCAGCTTGTTAATCACACCTTTGGATTGTGTGACCACCTTGGGACAGGCATAGTTTCTTTGTTAGGTATTTGCACCATGGTTAGCGCAGTACAAGCATGGGTCTTTGGTGGTGCCTGGCAACCACAGTCCATAATGCACAGTATTGTGCTCAATAATTAAAGCATTACACAGTCGGACAAGGCTGGCGCAGGACACACTAAAAACACACTCTTATCCTAAGGTTACTGAATGCACCTTTAAACCACATTCTAGATTCTCTCTTAACAAGTGAGAGGGTTTTTCTGTTTGCCATTCATAACTACAAAGGACTCTAGTCTTCAGATAGCACTGGTTATAATAGATAGGTTATTAAAACAAAGATGGAGATACTAAAAGCAAAGAGGGAGAATGCAAGAACCGTTCTGTAATCCTCTGGGATAATGGCCCTAAGCCACATGTCCTTGTGATTTATGCACTTGTTTTTATTTGTCCTCTTCCACAGAAAGCTTTGTCACTGAAGAGATTTGATAATAGCCTGTTCAGTGTGATTGTAGTCTCTTGTATTCATGTAATAAAGCAAATAATTTTGGACCATTTATGGGTTTAGTCATTCTTGCTGTATGTTTTTCACCTCTGATTTCACCTTCAGTAGATTAGATGGAACTAGATAAAGACTTTCTGTTCACTTAGTTCTGTCCCGTGGTGATACTACATAGAAACGTTTTCCATTTTGTGCTTTGATATATTGGAACGCTACTAAGATACACATGTACTGTACCTGTGCTATGTGTAAGTGTAGCTGGCATATGTGAGAATAGGTTGACAGAATTTGCAGCTTTGTGTACTTTCAGCAAATACTGCAACCAGTAAAGGCCTATATTAAGATAAGCAATCTAAAGCAGAAGAAAAAATTGGAGAAAATAGGATTTATTTCTTTAGCTTGCAAACTTTACTGCAGCCTCAGTTTTACAGTAGTAAATATTGCAGTGATAGAATCTATAAAGGGTGGAAGTGAGTTTCAGATCTTAGCTAGCTTATTCCAAAAGCCCTGCACTCCAGTAGCTGAAGGAAGCATATGTGGAAGAAAAGTAACATGCTGGAGCCGGGAACCAAAAGATTAAGCCATTGCTAATCTATTTTGCTGTTTTTGAGGTGGAAAATGTATCTGAGAGGAATTTTTCTGGAAAGGAATTTCTTCTGGAAAGAAATACGAGAAGCTTCCCCAGCTTCTTTTCCATCCCGCCCACTAACATGCAGAAGCATCTGTCTCTCATCTCCTCTTTGCCTGGTGCTATGTGTGAGTGCATTCTGACAAACATTTTACGAGTAGAGATCTTTGGAAAACCTATGAGATGAAATAACAGTAGTGAGAAATGCAAGTAGTTTTGTCTTACTAGATAGCTACTTGTGCAATAGAGGGTGATGCTATAGCAAATAAAAATATTTCTGTAGTAAATGTTACCACAGCAAATGAACCTGTCTTCCCTAGCTCTACTGAAATACAGCATCTCTAAATTTATAACAGTTACTTACAACTTAGGAAACGCAGGGGATTTTGGCCTATATTCTTCATAGAAGGTAGAAGATGCTTTTCTTTTTTGCAAGGTTTCATGAATATATATTCTGCCTTTTGAGTTACGGAATGCTGTGTAAAGGAGGAATTTTTTTCAGTTAAGACACTTTCAGGATTATGATAATGTTGTGACAACTCAAATAGCTTTATTTTTAAAATTTCAGACTTTGTATATTTACAGATAGGAATTATGACTGAAATCTTTTCCATATCTGGAGAAAAGATTGATGGTGTATGGAAATTCACTGTTACTTAGTCTTCCAAGTATGCATGATACATGTATTACTTCACTTGCTGGAATGTGTGTCTATGTGGTGCTCCCAGCGTGGCAGGGTAAAAGGGGTTTGAAGCCCAACATTTTATTTTGTTACGTGAACTTGCAGCAATGAATTTACTTGTTATTCTGCTGGTGTACAGAGTGTTTTTAGGTAACATTTATGACTGGAAAGCATGAAATAATGTGCGTGAAAACACCCCCAAATATTTTGAATAGCATAGATGAAGCCTTAAATTATTTTGCTAACATTGTGCAATTGAAGGATTATACTCAACTTGAATTGGATCTAGTAACGGCCTGTGTCTGGTATGGAACTGGCAAAAAGGAGAGCCAAGCAGTACTGGGGAATTCTGGAGTAATCTCCAAGACATAACCTAAGTTGGCTGTTGGGTAGTTAGTTTATGCATGTGTTGATGTGAAATGTGTTCCTGGTGTAATAGAGTAAACCAGTATGAATACTTACTGGTTTCTTCTGTATCCGCTTGGTGTACGTATCTGTCCAGATTTTCATATTTTTAGCAGCTCATAAGCAAAAAAAGTTTGTAAAGCTCAAGTGGGATGAGGATGCTGGGGATGTGGAAACTTCAATATAGGATATGAGTACGTTCTGTAGATTGCATGCTGCTGGCTTCAGAAGGCTGTTTTGAGCACGGAAAATAAAACAGTAAGGGAATGGCAGCTGTGTAAAACAAAATGCTTTTTTTTTCCCTGCTCTTCAATGAGTATCCTTGTGCATCTCTATACCATAAGTATGTTAATCTTCTATTTCAATAAAATGTTTGCTTATTTGTTCTGTAATAATGCATCTTGAAGCTGGAAAGAGGTGCTGTGTAAATTCAATCACACTTAGAAGCAACCAAATAAAAGAAATTAATCACAATAAAACTCATCTTTTGCCAGGTACCTGCTAGACCTGTTTATCTTGGGAGCTGTGTTAACTTCTTCGGACCCCCCATTTAGTCAGTTTCAGTTGCAACAGATGGTAGAGACTCTGGCCACAGAGCTCCAGTGGAACTAAAGGTAGTCCAAGTAGATACTGAACTACTCGAAACCCAAGAATTTCTTGTGACAGGCTAGGAGATCTCACTGTCAAATTTAAAAGATTTAATTTAGAAATCTGTTCAACCCCCATGTAACTTTATAAAATTACTCCTGGCAGGCTTGCAAGGTTCTTTAGTGTACAGGTGACTCCTCATAAGAAGAAACCTTGCCATCTTACTGGAGCTGGGGAGAACATTTTGTGGACATCCCTAAAACACAGTAGTAGTAGTAATTTCATTTAATTGAATTCATACTTCTATGTCAAAAAAAAAAAAAAAGAGGAAAGATAGTTGTCTGAAGGTTTGACCACATAAATGTGATTAAACTTGGATTGTTTAGGGGAAGAAGTTGGTAGGCTTCCTCATTGCCATGTGGGGTTTATTTTTTGCAGATGTCCTTATTTACTGTTTTGTCTGTGTAAGATGCTATTTGTTTTTCTTAATTTATTTTGATACCTCTTTGCATTCATTGTTATTCAGATTATCCATGTCTGTTTTTCTGCTTCTTACCATTTTAATATATAAACTGATTGTTGTCCAGACTATATTTCCTTTTGTATTGTCCCTCCTTCAGAATGTTAGCCTGACACTAAATTGTGCAGTGTTTTGTTTTCCCCCTAGGGGTAGTTGCAGAGATTAGCAGGACAATGAAATGGTAGGGGAAAGCATCTGGAAGGTAAGACTTTCCAGATGGATATCCTGTTGAGATATAATAGGGAATGTGCTTAGGGTTTTTTTTCTCTGCTTTTTCAAGAGAGGAGGGTGCAAAAAATTTCCTCTTAATTTCATAGTCTTTTCATTTTTCTTTGTTCATAATGAGATGTTTGCTAATGCCAGAGGAATTAATCTGATCATCAAGCCATCAGGCTGTAGAATTCCAGCAGCTATTCCTGGCTCCAGGAATTAAGAGTCCATGAGTAATGGTTAAGCTATATGTAATGCTGAGATTTTCAATCTTTATTTTTAAGATGTTTAGTCACAAAAGGTACCACATTTCATGGCTTGACCCACTGATTGTTCTGTCTTGCATTGCAATTGTGTTTCCTGGTTTCTTCCCCAGGTATTTCTCTAGGAAGCCAATTGATCAGTTTGGACTAAAATCACAGACAGACCATTCAGATAATACACAGGTGCCCAGCTGTCCCCAAGAAAATATTTAAAGAGCATGAATTAGAACCAAAATGATGGGAGTTCAAAAGGCTGGAGAGCTGTACCTTTGCTGAGGTTAGTAGTAGCAAATCTTAAATGGCACAAAGAATCACAGCTTTTTAAGGAAGCTTAAGGAAATAGTAGAACATTTTATTAGGAGCTCTGTGATTAGAGTAGGTAAGTTGGAATAAGAAAAGGCTTCACATTTCTTAGTAAAACAAAAAACCCCACTATATTAACAGATGTCCTAAGAATGATAATGAGCTAAAAGTTTCAAATTAACTTCTCTAGCAAGATTAAAAACCATAAGCTACTTGGAATTCGTCTTTCCTCTCTCCTCTTTGCTGTTTTTTCGCTGGCCCAAGACTTGGTATTATAAGTAAAAGACAAGCTATAATTGAAGGAAAAGCACAGTTGGTGTTTCAGTAAGAGTTTTTAAAGCCTCTTCATTGATATTTAAACTAACCTGTCCTGTCTCTGGAAATAAGTAAATTCTTCTTCCCTGTCAGGCTAACCCATTTCTTCTCTAACCCAAGCAATAACCTGATATTTTTCAGAACAAGTAAAAAATCAATAACTGAACTCAGACAATATGCTCCCTTGATAACTGCAGAGCCTACTGTAACTTTCCTGCATTGACAGTGTTAAGCTGCAGTACGGGGCTTTTCCTGGTTATAACGGAAGATCCTTTATATGAGTTTTCAGGGAGATTTTATGATAATTTGTCACTTCATCTATATGAAGGTAGAGGAGGAAGAGGGAAGGCTACAAGACTGGCTTGATACCAAACCATCTCAGGCTTAAGTGTTCTATTTTTTGGGGTAGACCTCTGACTAGACCACCCCGAGCTGATGTCTGTGGAGTGTGTGATCAGCTTTCAGCCATCCCTGATACTCAGTACTGAAGTATGAATCTTAGTCAGCATCAATCTCAGAAGATCAGTACTCTTCTGTTATCGTAATGAGATTTAGTAGCAGATAAAACTTCAGTAGCAGATAAAACTTCACTAAGGCACATTTATCTGAATTCTTTTCAAATCCACCAATGCTACAAGTTCCTCCTTAAGCTTTTAATGGAGTGGTGTTTTATGCAAGTCTTTTCCCTGTCCATCTTTCCCAGCACACTCATGATTTTGATAGTATTTGGGAGTCTTCTCTAAACAAGCTGTGTGAGTGTTTTCTAGGAATGACAGTGCATGATACCTTCAAATGGAGCTTTTTTATTTCCCAAAATTGATCTCCTTCTGCTCTAAACAGTTGATAAAATTTGTATTTAGTTCCATCTGCATGTGTATAAAAAACACTGAGTTTTGCTTTTTTGTTTAAAAGATTAAAGGGGCAATGAAGGAATAAGTCTGTTTCAAAACCAGAATAAGTCCTGGACCAACTAAAAGTACTCTTTGGCACATCTTTTATCTTCATATATTGTGTGCTGGAGCCATTCCATGTATCACCTCTGTCATGAGGCATAGTACACTAATTTATAGAACAAGGATTACTTTGCACTTTCTCTATTAAATTTGCAAACACAAATAAGGGGGTGGGGAGATAAAGTCACTTCATATGAAAACTAGTTTAGGTCCTTAGGTGTTATAAATTACTGCTATTTTTCTTTTTTTTTTTCTTTTTACTTATTTTAATTTGATTTAGGCTTAAAAATATTTACTTAGTCCATACTTTTGAATTCAAGAACAGACTGCTGCATTAGCATGTTTGGCCATGTTTTGCTTTCTTTGGCAAGATTTGGTTTTCTATCTATCTTGTAATTGGAGCTGTTGCTGTGCATTCTGAACTAATAGTGATTTTTACATGCAGAACCAGCATATCAATCAGTAATTAGCCAAAAGTTTAAAGTTCTACTCCCTAGTGTATTTGTAAAGGTCCATGACTAAAGTACTGCCTTTATCACAAGGACTCTATTCTGATTTCAAGTTGATATTAGAAACAGGAGATAATTCATTAGTATAAGTTCCCTTGCAGGCAGATATTAGACTCAAGCTAATAAACATACCTTAAAAAAAGGTGGTCTGCTGGGGTGACACCTGGTCTGGACATGGCGTGTGTCAGTATTCCTTGTGTTCCTCAGTAGGAGCTTCTAAAGGGTTCTTGTAAAAGCACAAAGTAAAAATATGTTTAGTTAATTGTGCACTGTTCAATTACTGGTAATGCAGATTTCACCAAGTTGATACTTGGTGCTGTGAAATTGTAGACTGAGAAATTTCATGATGCTGTTTGCATAGCTGTGCTGCTGAGATGGCTTCTGCAAGCAGCAGCTAGAAGCCTTCTGCAGGCCCCAGACTGTAAACATCGGCCAATTCAAGGCCAAAATTGCTGCTGACCAGGACTGAGCCAATCCCAAGATAGTCACAGCGCCTCTGTGAATCACATATAGGGGGAAAAAAACCCTGCAGGCAGATGCATTTTTCCTCCAGAGATGGGAGTGAGAAAATGTAACAAGCTGCGTGGACACCAAGGCCCGGCCTGAAGGAGGCAGGGGTGGTGAGGGAAGAATGAGGCCCTCCGGGTGCCAGAACAAGAGATTCCCCTGCCGCCCGTGAAGGCCATGGTGGAGAGGGTGTCCCCTCGCAGCCTATGGATAAGGATGGGGAGCAGAAACATCTACGGCCTGTGAAGAGATTGATCCATGCCTCAGCAGGTTTGCAGGGGCACGTGTGACTTTGCGGGGGACCAGGCCAGGGGAATCTGGTTCCGACTGTCAGCACCCATGGAAAGGAGTCCTGCTGAGAGGCCTGTGGTGAGGAGATGACTTCCCGATAGCGAGGACTCACGTTGGAGAAGTTAGTGGATACAACTGTCTCTCCTGGGTGGGACCTCACGATGCCACAGGGGAAGTGTGTGTGTGTGGAATGCCCCCGCCCCCCCAGCTAAAATGGAAGACATCTCAGGAGGAATGGACTGAAAACCCCCATTTCCTATTCTCTGACTCTCCCCGCGCCGCGATGGTGGGGAAGATGAGAGAGCGAATTTATGATTAAAGTCAAGTGTGCGATGAAGGGAGGGGTGGGGGGAATTACAAGTGTTAAGATCTGGAGGAGAAAAGCAGTTTGTGAAGAACCGCCGGAATCCCACTTCCCATTCCCTGCCCCTTCCCGCGCCATGTTGTGGGGGGAAGAAGGGAGTAAAATCGTGATGAAGTTTAAGTCTGCTAAGAAGGGAGGGGTGGGGGGAAGGTGCTTTAAGACCTGGCCGCACTTCTGACTACCCGGCTCTGGTTCACTGGGTGTGTAGTTGTAGTAGTAATAAATCATTTTTCTTTTATTCTGTGTGGATTCTATTTTGCCCGTTGCGCTAATTGGAAAGTGATCCCTCTGTCCTTATCTCAAGTCCTAAGCCTCCCTATACATATTTTCTCCCCTTTTCAGCTGAAAAGGCGAGTGAGTGAGCGGCTTTGGGCATTTGGCCTCTAGCCAGGGCCAAACCTCCACATCCTGCTTGGGTACTGAAGTTTTGTCTTCTTGGACAAGCTGTGTTTACTAGTGTACTCAAAACACTGGGAACTGCTGCAGGGGAAAAGCAACAGTTTGCACATGTATCTATGCCCATTGGAAATCTGAGGACAAAGTGATATGTCTGCTCACTCCTTACACTTTATATTACTTTAAAATCATGGCCAGACTGCCTTTGTGACAATTTCAGAATTGTTAAAACCTCAAATCCATCTGTCAAGACTTAAAGGCATGTCCAGAAAGTGATAGATAACAGCACCCATGGAGACACTTGACCACTGCTGGTGTGGAGGTGGAGTTTTGTAAAAGGAATACTAAGATGTCATGAATGCAGTATGAGTGGAAGTGCATGTGTGTGTAAGTATTAGAAGAAACAGCTGAGCAAAGCAAATGAGTTAAAAGCATGGCCTGTATTGATAACAAAGAACACCATTTCCAGGGTGACATTCCCAGCAGTAAAACTGAGGAATGTGGTTTTGAAGACCAAAAGACCTGCACTTTGTTTAAGTCAATGCTCAAATGGCTTGTCAGCAGAAGATCCTCCATCCTAGCACAAGGAAGGTTGAAAAAGGCTTTGACATACTGTGTATACCATTCCTTTTCCTGTTAGGTCATGAAAAAAACAGACATATATACCAAGTGAGATAAAAAACCCAGACAGTGGGTAGCAACTGCCCTAAGATTTTTGGAAATTGAATTTAGCTAGACTTTGAGACTCATAACCACCTCATAATGGCTGATGATGCCAACGTGGTGTGAAAGAGTTTGTCTGAAAGCTGGCTTGTCAGTGCAGACTACGTGGGCATATACATCTTGGTGCTTGTGAGATTGTAGGCTTAAGCCTGTAAATGAGATAAATCTATGAGAGAATGAGTGTTAGTGGATAAACTAAATTTATTTAGAGACTTTCTAAATAAATACCACCTTCCCCTTCCATGAGTTCTTATATTTTAAAGTGATTTCTCTAAGTAGAACATGTGGCTTCCCATTTCTCAAAATTTCCATCATTAGGGTGGTTGTTTTTCACTGGTTTATTAGCTACAAGATGTTATGATAATTTCCAAGAAGGCAGCCTGTGCCACAGAAGAAGAAAAATCTGGTGAACTTGTTATTTTTTAAAATGAGTGCTACATTTGATAAAACCAAATTGTTATTTTACAGACACAGAAGCAACCTACTTTGGTGGATACTATTACTGTCTTGAAATACGTGTTGGAAGCTTTTGCTAATTTTATTAGAAATTTTTTAAAAAATCCTTTATTTTAAAGAAATTTCAGTTGTGTTTGTTTCCTCTTGATATTGTAATCAATCCCACTGTTTGTGAACTCTTGACCATCCATAATATGTAAGCCAGAAAATGTGGCACACAAATGCTTGCTGTGTTGAACAGCTTGCTTTTATAAACTTCGTGTGTGTCACTCAATGTTTTTATCTAATCTTCGTACTTTTTGTACTGCCAGTCACTGTCATTTGTAAACATTCTTGAGGGTGATACATCTGTGTGATCAAGAGTCTTTCTGAAATTTTTGTGCCTTCACCCTTTCTTTGTTGGAGAAGGGTGTTTTATTGTGGGTTTTTTTTTTTTTTGCTCTCGCGTTTGTAGTTTTACATGTACAGCCCCTTCTCAGGTATCTTGGGAAGTGTTGTAAAGGATATCCTAATTGTGTGAAGTAACGGCAAAATCAGGCCAATCTCCTTTGGATGCCTAGTACACAGTTGATTCCCATGAACTGGGCTAAGGCCCACATGGAATTAAATCTGGCAGGAGTTGTCAAGGACAAGAAGAGATTCTTCAAGTACATCAGCAGCAAGAGGAAGACTAAGGAAATGTGGGGCTACTGCTGAATGAGTGTCCAGGTGATGGAGGATACAGAGAAAGCAGAGTTAACTGAATGCTTTTTTCACTTCAATCTTTACTGATAAGGCTGATCCACAGGAATCCCAGAGCCTGGAGGTCTTTCACCCTTGGTCAAAAAGGATTGGGTTAGAGATCGTTTAGGCAAAACCGACACCCACAAATCCATGGGCCCTGATGGGATGTTGCTATGATTGCTCAGGCTTTTGACACTGTCTCCCATAACATCCTCATAAGCAAGCTTAGGAAGTGTGGGTTGGATGAGTGGACAGTGAGGTGGGTTGAGAACTGGCTGAATGGCAGAGCAGAGGGTTGTGATAAGCAGTGCAGAGTCTGATTGGAGTCCTGTAGCTAGTGGAGTGGCCCAGGGGTCAGTTCTTGGTCCAGTCTTGTTCAACATTTTCATCAATGACCTGAACAAGGGGACAGAGTGTACCCTCAGCAAGGCTGCTGATGATACAAAACTGGGAGGAGTGGCTGATACAGCAGAAGGCTGTGCTGCCATTCAGCAAGACTTGGATAGGTGAGTAGGTATGTTAAGAAGAGCATGGCCAGCAGGTCAAGGGAGATCATCCTCACCCTCTAACTCAGCCCTGGTGAGGCCACATCTGTATCCAGTTCTGGGCTCCCCAGTTCAAGGAAAGAAGGTAACTGCAGGGCTATGAGGATGATGAGGGGACTGGAGCATCTCTTGTATGAGCAGTGGCTGAGAGAGCTGTGGCTGTTTACCCTTGAGATGAGAAGACTGAATTACAGAATCACCTGGGTTGGAAGAGACCCTTTAGATCAAGTCCAACTATACCCTAACCCTGACTAGTCCACCTCTAAATCATGTCCAAACTGAGGGGGATCTCATGCTTACAAATATCTAGAGGGTGGATGTCAAGAGGATGGGGCCAGTCTCTTCTCAGTGGTGCCCAGTGACATGACAAGGCACAAGCTGGAACACAGGGAGTTTGATCTTAACATGAAGAAAAACTTCTCTACTGTGAGAGTGACTGAGCAGTGGAACAGGCTGTCCTGGGAGGTTGTAGAGTCTCATTCTCTGGAGAAATTCAAAACATGCCTGGATGTGATCCTCCTTTATCAGGGGGGTTGGACTAGATGGTCTCTGGAGGTGCCTTCCAACTCCTGCCATTCTGTCATTCAGTGAACTGAGATTATGTTTTATTCCTGGCTGTTGTAATCTAGGCTCTTTTAAAAAAAATTCCATTGGCTGGAGGAAAGCCATTTTTTGGGGTAGATCATGGTCAGCTGAAGGATGATGAAACAGCAGTCACTGGTGGAACTGTGTTTGCCCCACTGACAGTCCTGCCAGAACCTTGAGGCAGCGGCAGAGACGTGTTTGGGGGGGTCTCTGTGAAAGACTCCCTTACACCCGGGCTGTAGGCAAGCTTCTTGCAGGAAGGAAGGCTGCTGTGTTCTGCCAAGCTGGAATAGAGATTTTGGAGAAATTGCTTCCATTTTCTGACCTAATTACAGTTAATGGAAGTGATTGATGCAGGGATCAACAAGATGTGGCCATGTCCTTATCTGGGAGAAAAGGCTAATGTTTTCTAGTACGCTAGAGTTGTCTAAAAGGTTTATGACAGCTTTTGTGTTTGACTCTCACATCCTTTAGAAATTTTTGCTCTTGCAGAACATGAGACCCACTGCTCTAGATCATACTTCCCACTTCTTCCAGGATGTGCTTTCTTGGAGTTTTTTTAGTTTATTCCTTCAGAAATGTAGACACAGGTAGTGGAAAATAGCACCTGTAACAATTGTTCTTTCCTTTAGGCATTGAAAGAGAGGGCACCAGTTGAGCCACGGAACTAAATGCAGCTCCAGGGTCTCTGTTCCCTCACATTGGTGTTACGTGGTGATGACACACCCCCGTGTTGAAGGAGAAAATGAATGTGTGCTTCTCAGCTTTGCATGGCAACTTTTATTTTTTTCCAGATTTCCACATAGGACACACTGAGCTTGAGAGATAATATAGGTCCATGTTATGGACCTCTGAGCTCCCAGCACTGTGGCTGAGACGCTGAGCCAGAATTGTGATCTACTGATAGAAAGTGCTCTTGAAAAACCATACTGATATCAAGCTACGAGAGATGAAAATTATTTAGGTGAAAGAGGGAAATCAGTGCTAAAATGTCTTGGATATTTTCCTCACTTTTGTGATTTTGTTACCAGTATGCACCAAAACTTATAGAAAATAGAGAATAAAAATTACAGTTCTCTTTGCCCTGGAGTGTTTATGTCAAGTGTGGTATGATCTCATCTTTATTGTAACACTTCGGTGTGACTAAAAGAAAATTAGTGAAACAATTGACATAGGTATTTAGGAATCTAGTGGTAATAGAGGTACTGGATCTTAGCTGTTGAACTCTTGAGCTGTTCAAAGATGCATCACCCGGAAAATGGGCAAGACCATAAAATTAGACACAAAGCACTCCAAGAAATGGCAGAATTAAGGTTGCCTCTGCAGCTGGCAGTTAAATCTGTTGTGCAGGCACTTCCTGGTGGAAGTAGCGAGCGGATGTATTTTACTTTACAATATGGCCTGACAGCTTGAAACTTTAATGGAAAATGCTGTTTTAAATATTTTAATTCTTCAGAATCAACTTATACGGTACTTCTCAATTGGAAATGTAACTTTCTGTTTCGCAGGCCAGAATGTTTCATTTTGGGCAACTGGGTGGCTGTGACCCTTATCCATGTCTTTCCATAAAACATCCTGAGAGAACTGAAAGACAGGCATGTTGATTGACCTCATTGGCTAGATTGTATGTCGTGTGATGCAAAGTGGTAATACAAATGCTTGTTGCTCAGTGATTCATGACAGGAGATGTATAAAGCTCAGCCAGTAGCAGTGAAATGATACAAGTGATCTCCTTGTTCTAGATTTCAAATTGCAAAGCACAGTATAACAATATGAACAAAATCAGTGTGCAGGGAGGCAGACAGCATAGAAAAGCCCCCAGATTTGGGGGGTTTGGCAGAGTTGTAAATGAGTGGAAGCAGGATCTTGTTAATGATTTGTGTGGTATTTTCCAACCTGAATCACCACGTCTGCTCTCCGTAATTAGATAAGAAAGCTGTTATTATTGTCTTTTGAAAAAAAAATGTATTTATCATGTTTTTTCCTCTTTCTCCTTGTTCTAAAAACCGTTCAAATGCAGAACACTATTTAAGTACAAAATTAGATACTAGCTGACTGATCACTTCAGACCCAAGCCTATTCATGGGTCTGGCATAGTGGGAGAGTTTCTCTTTTTGCTAATTAAATTGAGCCATCTAAATGAACTGTAACAGTCTGCGTAATATATTAGTAATACTGAGAAAGAAAGAACTAAGTAACTAGCTTGCTTATTCGTACATCTTTTTTTATTATTATTCTATCAGTGTTCTATAAAATATATTAATAATTAAACTAAAGGGTTTTTTAATTTGGTGATGGTGGTGGTTGAATGAATGGGAAGAGAAGGAATAATGAGAATGGTAAAAGTCAGGGGCTGTTTAGGAAGGGCTGTTTAGGAATGGCTAAAGTTTGTGTTTTGTCTGGATCTACAGGGCTGTACTTCAGTGCTGAGCAGTTTTGCAGTATTAATTAGAGTATAGCATTTTGAGTTGTCTGGAAGATGCATGAATGACAGTGGGAGCCCATTTAGAAAGGAAAAGTTGAGTACACTTGTTCCCTGTATTCATGTAGTGCAAAAGTATGAATGTAAATACTTTGAAGTTCTGCCTTGAAAATGCATTTTTCTGTATTAAAAATTTGCTTGACATCTTTTCCAAGTTTAGGTTAATATTCATTCCTCAAGAGATGTTTTTGAAGCTTTTGCCAATAGTTCAAGACCGTAAAACTTCAGTGCACAGGTGGGAAAAATGTGCCAAATACATCTAAAATTTCTCAAGTTCTTTGGGTCCTGTATACCAGGGGTTTCTATCAGCCATGTCAGTATCTAAGTGCATGATACTAAAAAGTGAGTTCTGTTACCAGCATTTATGCTTTTCCCATTCGTTAGAGTAAGTAGGCATCATGTCATCTTTTTTCCAAGGCAGTCTTAACAGGAATTCTTTGCAGTTTTTGACAGTTTTTCTTGTAATCAGAGAATGCAACAAAAGGTTTTAACTTACTTCCTGGAGTAGGCAGAAATGCTTCTTACATCTCCAGCAGACTATTAAAGAATTAGTGTCATCTTTCCTGCCAGTTTGCCCATTTTCTCGTGGGTGATAATTGTGTTTAGTGAATAATAAACATTTTAAGTTGTGGATCTTTTTTACTGCCCCTAACTCTCTTAATGGATGGCTGCCAACTTCATCTATCCTTAAAGTAATCCAAGAGAATATGTAAGCCTTAAAATGAGCCTCTGTGTAAGTGCTGTAAAAAAAGTTGTTTTCCTTAAAATAAGTACAAAAGCCCACAGAATTGTAAAAAAACTGTGATGGTGATATAAACTTATTTTAGAGGACGACAAAATTGTTATTGCCTGAAACCAAAACATTGCCACACTGACGATATGAAAGTTAATCTGACTTGACTGAGTTTCATTATCCACCTTCAGACAGGAGCAAAGAGCAAGAAATGGACTTCTAAGATACTTTAAAAAAAAATCTATCTTATGAATTTGCCATAGATTAATACATTTGTTTGCACAAAATGAGAAAGTCTCATCATTTCAGTTCAACAAACAAGTCAGTAGTAATGCTGATTCTGTTGTTCCTTTATGGCCTCCTGAATATAAACACAAAAATGCTACTCTTAAAAAGGGGAGAAAAAATACAGATCACAATTTTGCATTGCATTTGAATACACTAACCATGACCCACATTTCCACTGTTGTTCCTGACAGCTGGTTTTCTTGGCTTGAGGTCATATGTACCTCTGTTCCCATTCTTGTGTCAAAAGTTCAGTCCAGTGTCTTTACTTGTGGTGGAATTTCAGAATTCCCCGAGTCTTATCTCTGAGCTATAGTGCTTCTGATATTATTCCTTCTTAACCACTGGGTTGAGCTAAGTGCTCATACTTTGATTCTTTTCTTCAGAAATATGTGACCTGTAGTAGAGGTAATGTGTTCTTTAACAGCTTTAGGTATTGCACAAAAGTAGAAGGTAAATATTTTTAATAGTAACTGGACATCTGTAAGTGTATATCTCCCAATCTATGTGTATCTTTCTGAGACCACTGGAAGAGCTTTCCCAAAACTGCCTAGTCTTCCTTTCTTCCTGCAAAGCCATTTTGAAATTACTGTGGAAATGTTGATTCTCTTGTGCTCTCCGGTCTCTAGATGTCCAGCACCAAATTTTATGACTACCTTAATGTTTATCATTGATTTGCTGAATAATTTGGGTTGGAAAGATCCTCATGACATCAATTAGCCCTACCTCTTGCTCATGGCCCAACTTACATTTAGCCATTCAGAAAACCAGCCTTTTTGCTAGTTGACCACTAAGTCAAGACTGCATTATATAAGGAACACTTCTACAGCAAAATCTCTGTAAACTTTTAAAACGTGTCTTAAAAAATGCTTTACTTTTCCTCTGGTTTGTTTTATGAGCCTCTTTCTCGTCTCTTCCTTAATTTTCTCCCCTTTCAAGCAGTGCTTTCTTGAGTGTTCTGTTCCTGTGATGGATTATTCTGTTTGCAGCAATGGAAGGACATGCTTTTGCCTAATGACTTTTATTAAGTTGCAGGCAGCTGGAACCATGGCTGCCTTTCTCTGCCAGTATTGATAAACTGGGGAGGGGGATGCGAGACTCAGTGTGAAACAGAGAAGGGAGACAGGAGATACTGAACTCACGTAGGGTCTTTCTGCGTTGCAGGGCGTTAGGTATCTTTTCAGAATGTATTTAGGAGAGTTGCATTCAGTAGTGTTTGCTGGTGGAGTGTGTAAAGAGGCTGTAAGATTAAAGATTTAAGCCCGCAGTACTACATGTTGAAGAAAATAACTAGCAAGAGGGAAGGGGAAGTGCTGACACCTGGCAACTCTCTTGGAAGGTGGGGGTATTTTGTTGTTGTTGGGAAGGGAAAGTTACTTACTTTAAAAAGTGTGTGAGGAATTTGACATGATGTCTTTTTCACAGTGTACATACATTTTTCAGCACTGCCACCTCTTTTGTGAGCACTAAAACTTGCTTGTGCTTTAGTGGAAACCAATTGAGATGTTTTAGCATTTCAATTACTAGACAAAGCAAAGTTTCCAGCATTCATAGTAAAGAAGCTGCTTCCACAGAAGCCTGAAAGGAAAAATAAGCAACTTGGCTCATCGTCTGTGTTGATGAAGTGACGTTTGTCAGGAAAATGGTTTTAAAGGATTCAGTATTTGGTCAGCTAAGCTGAAGTGAAAAGCATTACCTATATACAGAGCACCTCTGAAGCTTTATAATCAAACAAACAGGAACCAGAGTACCTTGAAGCAATATGGGATCTCCGATGGGAGGATTTAACTGGTACTCTATCGTTCGTGGTGGCAGAGGGTGGGAAACTAAGGAAATAGGGAAGACTCCTGATTTTATAGTAGATTCTTAAAGGAGTGATCAGTTTGTTTAAAAAAAAAAAGGTTTTTTTTCCACTGCTGGAGGATGCTATGCAACCTCCCCTCTCTCTGGGGCCAGGAGGTATGAAATATGGATGCAGTGGGAGATATTTCCGTAACACCTTTGACAGAGTACCGTGGGGTAGGTCCTTTCATCCCTTTTATGTCTGATGTGAGTTCTAAAGTTCTGTCCTTCAGCCAGCCAAGTTGAGTTCCCTTAGGAAGTGGAAACTTCATCAAGCACGGGTGGCCATTCTGTTAAATACTCTAATTCAGTAGATCAAAAGGGGAGCTAAAGCTTTGTGAAAGTTGTAGGCCTGTATCATTTGAAAAGGCAAAGAAAGGCTGCTTCAATAAGCAAAAAAACCCCCTCACACCTCTCTTTCTGTTGTCTCAGGCTGCCTTGCTAGCTTCAGGGAGTGAAAGTCTTGCAGCAGGGCTCAGAGTATCTTTGCAACCTTATGATGTATGTAGATATGTATGTAAATGTAAGTTTAAGATTTGCAGAAGGCAATAAATCTTGTGTCCATTTGCCTTGCAAAATTTCTTACCCACAGTTGGTGAGTGGGAGAGTGTATTTGTTACTGGCAGAGCCTGTCAAATCTATAATACACAATTGTTTTAAAGAAAGTGATATTATAATCCAACTTTCTAGAATGTTTCCTAGTACTAAAAGTTTTAAAACAAATGCAGCTCGTTTGGACTGGAGATTTTGCCAAGATCAGTTTTCCTGTCTAGGAGCTGGCAGGGTTATAGCTGTTATTGGGTATTCATTATACAGAAAGTGTAATGCACAGTTCTTGCAGTCACTGGAACTATTTCTTCTGATCCCTTTATGTGGAAAATGTTGATGTGCCTTTCTGTCTTGTCTGTCTTAGCAGGAGAGGATGTAATGTTTTTACTCAGATCAAAGACAACTTTCTGGATCTTTTCTTTATACTTATATGTAATCAAAATTAAAAAATATAATGTATTTAATATTATTTTTATATTCATCATCCAATTAATTTTGGGAATGTGCGGTCATCCATGTTTTCAGGATGAGCTGTTATTCTTCCCTCCTACCTCACACCTCCAGTATGCATGACTTGTGAGTAAGCTTCCATTTCTGCCCTGCTTCTTCGAAGCTGCCAACTTCATCTGTGCTTCGTCCTATGCGTATGTACGTACCTGCAGTGTGCGCGTGCTATAGAAGCTGTTTACTGCTACTTCTTCCAGGGGAAATGATTTATATCAATGGTAGGTAACACCAAGGGATTGTCTCACAAAACAAAATTTCTTAGGATATATACCTATCAAATATGATTGTCTGCAGATGATCAGACAGTCATATACTGCAATTCTTTTTCATTAATGGGAAGATTTTGTGTTTTCTTTCTTGCTGCAGGAGGACATCAGAGTATTTTCAGTGATAAAACTTAACTCTGTCCTGTTCAGCCAGAAATGGTGAGGAATTACATTAGTATATAATTTTACCATAAGGACATTTTTTCTTCTGACCTGTGATATCTCTGTTACATCTTAGTGAGTTTTATTGTTTAGTCCTATGACTAAGCATAGTAGACCACAAGTAGATTGCCTCATTGTGGCCTAATTCATTTGCTCCTAGAGGAGGAAAATCTAGTCACCTGACCCTCAGGATTTGGAAAGGTGCCTAGAAGAAGGGTTGTTCTCTACCTTGGACTACTCATGTGACTTCATAAATGGTCACATACTGTGTTTTTTGCCTACTCTGCTCTGTTACTATTCCTTACCCTATTGTAAAGAGGAGGTTTTAGATAAATTGTGTTTTGGTTTAAGGTGCAGACAGTTCACTTGAGCTTACTGTCCTTTTTGTAAAGGCAATATTAACATGGAAGTTTGCTCCAGGTTTTTTTTTATAGTGGTTTATTCCAAAATAATACTATTATTAATCCTTTACCAGTGGATCCAGGTTGCCCATGACTTTTTCCCTTCGTTGTGGAAGGGCTGGGAGCAGGTGGGGGTGCAGTTTGTTCTTATTCTGAGAACACTCTGAGGTTCTACGCTCAGTGCAGCACAAAGAGGATGGAAACATTTACCTGTCTCAGCCACATGTGAACTTTAGAAGGGCACACCCTTAGTAATGTGAGGCTGTTTGGGCATGTATGTAAATACCATTTTTTTAGCACAGTATTGATCAAAGAATGTTACTGGGTTTATTTAGGTTTTGGGGAAGTTCATAGCCTACATAACACTCCAAAGTTACAACAGGTATCTGTCTCTTCACAGAAGGTCCAAACCCAGATTTAGGTGGGAAGGATTCTTTTGGAAACATGTTGGTATGTGCATACCTTAAACAAGTCAGATTCAAACGCATCTCCTTGTGCAGCAGAGGTTTTCTCAATCAGTTCCAGAAGCCTTGGGTTCTTGGCCATGCGCTGAAGGCCTGCCCTGGTAAAAGGTCTGTGTTTAAACTGGGGAGACGTGTTTGCTTCTCTCACAGATTCCTTAAGCCACAACCTAACAGCACTGGGCAGCGAGTGCCTGAACCATAGCTTCTCTCTTCAAGGGTGATGCTGTAGCAGTAATGACAGCTAAGTCACCAAGTGCAGTCAATGATCCAAATGTGACCCTTCCTAGACTAATGCTGTCTGAATTACATTTGAGCTCAGGCTAATGTTGTTCTGGGTTCTTGCTTAAATATTTTCACTGAAATTATGTAAAGATGCAGGGCCCAGACAGAAGACTAACTCCTGGTGACTTTCAGTAGGAATTGAATTCTTGATGTATATCTGTGCATTTGAAAATTCCCCCCTGTTCAAGCTTAAAAGTGCAGTGTTTTATGGATGAGATTTTTTTTTTTAACCTACTGATTCTAATTAAAACCTGGGATAAAATTTCTTTAAAATAATGAAAGAGGATAGCTAACAATTACATAGGTAACTGCTGTTCTCGTGGTTCGAAATAAAGTATAGTTGAAAGGATTTTCTTGTCCTTTGTATTTATACAGAGGAAGTAAATTCAAAATTCTTGGGAGGAATATTCAATTAAACCCATGTTTTTGTTCTCTCCAATAACTGGCATCATACATGAGTCTTGAAGCCATAGCTATATTTGAGAGAAATACAGGTTTCGCTTGTCATCTATATGCTGTATTGTGAGCATGAAATCTGTCTGAGACAAAAAAGATACAACTGAAGGTGCCACTGTGATGCTATGCCTTTAATTATGTGCATATGCATATTTATACATGCATACATGTATAAATAGATAAAATTTAGGAATGTACATGTTTTCTAGTCTCTCACATCCAAGCTAACATGTGAGAACATAATTTGGCTCTTCTGGCTCCATAAGAAAATTGCTGGGCAGAGCCTTAGAGAATCTGAAACCCATATAAATAATTGTATGAGTGAAAGTTATGCAAAGCCGTGGCAGATAGAAGCTGCAGTTAGGAGGTGTGATCACAGCTTCTGCGAATAAACAAAAACTAGATTTAACCTAGCTGGTGTAGGGACTAACAGGGTGTAGTCTGCGGGTTTGAGCAGTGATAATCCAACTGGCCCAGCGCTCCTGGTTCTTGGGTCCTTGGTCACTAAAACCTGAATTTGCAAGTATCCAGTCATGTCACTCCCTTTGGTGCAAGCATGTTGCATCTGTTTGCAGGACAGTTAAGGACTGTTGCAACCCACGTGGAGAATTTTTTGATGCAGTTTTGTTTTATGCTGGAGATGCAAGTCCAACAGGTGTCCGTTAGCTAAGCAGGGTGGCTGGGTGTGAGTTTTAGTCCCATTCCATGAGTTCCCATTCCATGTCCTGAAGCAGAGAGCAGTAAAGGTTAGGCGATTACATTGCAAGTATCAAATCTCTCTCCCTCACAATTAGATACTCACCTAATTTTAACTTCCAAGCAACGAACAAGAACTTTTGGTTACTTACTGGGTTTTATTCCAGGGAATATAAATTAGAGCTGTAGCACATGGATTTAGCAGGAAAGTATCCACTTGAGCCCAGGCTTCTATAAAAATGTCATATGTGAAGTCAAGGGTTACATACATGGAGACACTGAAAAACTGAGAAATATTATTAAACATGGAAATTTTAAAGAATTTCATTTAACTTGATTAAATATTTCATGTAGATACTTTCTCTTCCCAAATGAATTACATGAAACCAAGCAGAGCTCTCTTGTTTCTGAGCAAGGGTGTTCATGCAGCCTCTAAATGTAGTCTAGCTAATCTACTTGAATTCCACATGTGTAGTTGACATGGATTAATTTTCCTGAACGTCTCCAGGTAGAAAATGACTCTCATCTGTTTACTTCTGGCTCTGATTCTTGAATGCCAGTCTGACAAGTACTGAGGACAGTTAGTGTTTCTTCCGTACTCTGTACCAGCTCTTGTCCACAGAGTTAACCAAGTGAAAATGAGTTACCCTTTATCTTCTTGCAGCTGTCAATTTTGTCATTAATGTGGTGCTCAGATGAGAATACCAAATTTGCTCCCATGCTCACTGACCTTTCCTCATCAACTTACCGTGATAAAAATGGGTGGTGAAAGGCTAGATGGAAGATGCAAAGTAGAAATACTCCAGAGTAAATGTACATGTTGGGTAGCTGTCTTAATATACTTTACATAAGTGCAGGCATATGCTTTAAAAATAAACAACATGAGCATGAGAGATTCTTTGAAGCAAAAAGAGAAACTAAATCATGGTTGATATATTTACAGAAGTATGATTTGCAGCCCACACAGTACCTGACTGCTCTGGGACCAGAGGCCTCCCATATGGAAGTAAGGAGGAAGAACAGCACAGACTCTTTTTTACAAATGCTGCATTTGTGCTTTTTATTAAGTTACGCCTTTCCCCCCCCCCCCCCAGTATGGGCTTTTTCTTCTTCAGTAAGTCAAAACTAGATTTTCATGGTGATACCAAGTAAGGAGGAGAGGACTTGAAGACACTATTTTAATTGATAAATATTTTCAAAAAAAGGCCAGTGTTTCAAAAATCCCCACTATTTAGTATTTGCATATCATACATTGAAGTTTGTTAGATTAACCCTTGGAAACTTGTGCTTTTGAGGAGGGGAAGAAGTTTGGGACTTCTATTACATTTTAATTTCTGTTTATTCAAGTGCTGAATGTAACATTGCTACATCAGGGTTTCTTTGCAGTTCTGTGTTCTTAAACTGGCAGTTGGTTTTGTTTTTAAATAAAAAAGATAATTTTCTTTTTCTTCACACAGTCAGGTCAAAATCAAAATTTAGGATCCGACTTGCATAAAACTATAAAATGTGGACTCATTTATACTAATTTTTCTTAAATAAAAGTGATGTGATGCTCTAAGCCAGAACTCTGCAGCATTGAATGCTGATGGTGTAGAATTGACAAGAGAAGCACAAACAGTGGCCATACCATGTAGTTGGCACTATCCTTACTGGGCTTTATTTGTAATGCTCTCTTCAATAGTGTAAAATAAGTTTCCCCACTTTTTTCAGTTCAGATCATGTCTTTTCCCCATTCATTTAACTCTGTTTCTGTCCCTCAAAGGTTTTTCAGGAACAGAGCTTAATGTGGCATACAGTGTGTTTATGTTTGTTTCTTTTATTTGCATGTGATAATCACCAACTATCTCAGCAAAGATCTGGGAATAGTTTCTTAGCTGCAGCTGCAGAGGAAATAAAAAAAAATGTATTTGCGTGTGTCCTATGTAAACGGGTTTCTTTAAAAAATCCATTTCTCAGCATCTGGTATAACAGAAGAGAATTATTTTATTTTAAATGCAGATTTCTGGAGTCTGGAAAATTTCTCCACTGTGACTTTTTTTTTACAGCTATTATTTGTGCCATTTAAAAGTGCTGCTGTTTTAATCAATGCTTGCTGTATTAATTGTGAAAGGGATAACTATCAGTGACCACCATAACAAGCAGTGTTGTCAGATAAATGCAACTGACTAAGTGCCCAGTGCTGCACATCTGGGGCAGAAGGAGTTACAGAAGATGCAATTAAAGCATTGGGCATGTTTTAGTTTTCATCTTGCTTAGGCCGGTGACAGAAATGTAGTTATTTTGCCAGTTCAAGAAAACACGTGCTGATTGTACTGTAGTTTGCTGTAGCAGGTATTGTTCTTCAGGCTGTTTCTTAGTGTGATTTCTAGACTTGTTTAGTAGAGGGTACTACAGCAAGGCAGTTGGATGCACTGATAATATCCTACCCTCCTTATACTGCTAATTTATAGACTCTTAATTTGCATTCGTCAAAGGACTGTGTTCACCCTGCTGGTACGTGTAATAGTACTGGAATTGCCTCGTGAAGCTGGAGGAGGGATGTGGAGTTCACTTGATCACATGTAGATGTTGATATCTGGCTTTACTGAAATATTTGAAATGTCCTTTGGAAGGTTAGAATTAATGTTGAAAGAATAATAGAATAGATTAACTTTTGTGTGTTCTAAAAATCAGAAACAGTAATATATGTATTGATATATAAAATATATAGTATAAAGGCACAGTGATCTTAAATCTATGAAAGCAGCTAGTGCAAACTGCAGTAAGGAGTTTCTCTGAACCTTCTTGTTGAAGTAGAAGCTCTCTAAACAAAATCCCATTTAAGGAGTGCTCTGCTATGTGCTGACTTTTAGACTCAGCCCTTCTGAAAATAGAAAAAGAAGGAGGGGAAGAACAGGGAAAAAGAGTAATAGTAGGGCTTACTTCTCAGCTCCCCCTGTTATGAGCAGTTTGTGGACAAGTGCTCTTTCAGATGAAGCTTGTGGATCAAAACCAGCTGTGATTATACATGTCACCTTTTCCTCTCAATTCCACTTATAAATAGTATTTAGATTATTACAGCCACAGACCCTGATGGATCATTAGGGCCACAGTCAACACTTCAGTTTACTACCAGTCATTTAACTGTGATGCACAGTTTGAAACCTGCTGATCATAAGAGTGGGAAATTCCAGCTAAAATCCGTGCACTGTCCCTTTACAACTGTGTTGTAAAAAGCCTGGAAAAATTAAGGGCATAACAAAAAAGAAGGTTGGAACCAGAATTAGTGAGATAGCTAGTGCTGTCTCATTACATAGATGGGGAACTGAAACTGTTGTGATTTGACCTAAGTGTGTAGGTCTTGACCCAGACTTATTGATAAAACTCCTATCTTGAGTCACAGGCCATTGCTTTTCCTAGAAGACCATCCTTGCTTTTAATCTTAATCTGCCAGTTAAGAAAGGTAACACATAGTTTCTGTGCCATGGAAGGTTGCACTAAAGTATAATTGTCAACGCTATGGAAGATCAAACCAGAGAAGGAAGTGCCATTTTACAGCTCTTTTGTTTGAGTTCATTGCTTGATCATTGTACAGATTTCCATAGCTCAGTGCCCAAACCCATGCTTGTAAATTCACCTGGTCAAGGAAGCGTTTCTATAATCATCCTTGCCCTGTGTAAGTACTAGATCAAACAGTGGCGGTTTAAACCTTTTAACGTTATATTTGAAATTCATTTTGTCTTTTTTCATCAGTAATCCCTTCTGATTGATTACACATTTCTGAGTGTTTTAAAGCCATGTACTAACTTGTCTATATAAATACTTCCCATTAGAAAATGCTTTATAAGTTCTGAGTTATGTTTGTTGCCATAGCAATGCTCAGTTAAAGATTCATAGAATAGCTTTTATTTTCTTCCTATCATTTGGGAATTTACAAAGGAGATTCTAAATCTATTTCAAATACAGGGGATTTAGCAGGACTGTGTGCATGAGAGTCTCTGGGTAGGAAGGGAAAAAAATTGTCCAGAGTTTAAATCTGGAGCACTGAAGTGATCTAGAGTTATCGGAAGGTCTGTGGCTTTTGGCTGTATCCTGTATTTGGGTTCTAAAGAACCTTGTGGGAAAGCAAAAACTCATGTGGAAAAGCAGTGCCTACAGAAGAAATCAGTTTTCTTTGTCCATTCTTGTTTTTCCACCTAAAATACAGTGTGCATTATTGGGATTGTAAAAGCAGAATAGGCAAAAGCTAGGCTCTGAAATTGTCATTCGTCACTGATGTCATATCAGCTGTCTTCATAGATCTGTTTTAAATAGTTCCCTGTCAGTATTTAAAACTTTGTTTTGAATGTCAGAAATTGCAGCCTTAGTACACAGCTGGCACCCAATACCCACCCCCTGTAAAGCTACACTTTGGATAGCTCTGATTAAGTTTAATCTGAGTTCTCTTCCCAATTTCAAGACTGGTAGGAGGCCTTGGAAAAGTTTGTCTCAAGTGTGTTCACACTCTTTTGCTGAATGTTTCTAGACTTGACAGATCGCGGAACACTGGACAAAAAAAGGCTTGATTAACTGTGTGTGATGTTTCGTATTTTGTTATTGAATACTTAATTTGACAAGTGTGGAAATTTACAATGAGATCTCAGTATTTTTATTTCTTCTATGGAGTATTCCACCTCTCGAAGTTTAAAAGAGCTGCTTGAATTTCATGTGGTCTCAAGAGCAGCTGTTGTTTCCCCATACCCAGTGAGCTGTAGGAGTCTAATGAAACAGGGACAGTATTTGATTTTGGAGGAAGTAGCAAATGAATCTCAGTATTTTGTCCATATTGGTCGATTACAGAAATGTAAAATAATATAATATGGGGTAATGTATGTTTTAATTTTTTTTTTTTATTGAAAGAGGTAAATTTGAAGAAATACTACTGTAAACCACACTTGGTTTTGCTCCTGTTTCAGCAGTTTTTTCCCCTTTTTTTAATTGAAAAAACCCTCAAACCCCATGACTTCCCATTGCACTAGGAAATTCTATTTAAGATTTTTTAATGTTCTATTTATTTGAAGGGCTAATGGGGGCTGGGGAAAAATATTAAATACTGCACTTAATAGAAGTTCCCCAGCTGCTGTCAGAATCTGTGTGTAAACTGAGAAACGAGATCAGTCCTTTGCAGCACACTCTTGTGTCAGTTTTAAAATCAGAAGGTAGCTGAAAAACCATAGAATTTTTAAATAGATTCTTCTTATTTACATCTGGGGTTTTGAGCTGTTATGGTTCAATTCTTCAAGCTCTTAAAGCTCTTGTGATTTGGAAGAAGAAAAACAAATATCAGGCAACTTGTAGTAATTGCAAGAGCTGCAACACTGAGATAACAAAATATTCAGCCTGCAGTTCCTCTTCACTTAGGCTGTACTTCTACAAACATATAAGCCATGCATTCACTTTACTAAAGAAAGTAATCTTGTAGAGAGTGGGCTTCTCTTGATGATGTAGGCATTTGAAAATGTGTTGCCAGGATGAAAGCTGTAGCTATCTAGCTTTTGGTTTCAAGGGCTTATGGGTATTTCTTTAAGATACCAACAATTTTGTGTTCTCTGAACTGATGGAAGACCTATTATAACATAGGAAAATCTGATATTTGGTTTGTTTCTAGAAAGCTGAGGAGAACTGCTAAACTATAATCTCATTTAAGATTGTGTAAATCTACAGTAAGAGATGTGAAAAATAAATGCTGCAATGTGCAGAAAAGACCAGAAACTGACTGCAAAAATCACATGAAAGAGTTTTTTTCCCTAGTGGGTTCTAGAACAAGTTTCTTGAGAGCTTGGAATTCAGTGTAAAATACAGAAAAAATCCAGGGTGGGATCTCAAATCACAAGCTGTGTTCTTCCTGGTTCTTTGTAATGAGAATTTTTTTCAGTTTCCTCCAGCCATCAGTTGGAACCAAAGCTCCCATCCTAATGCGAACTCTCTGTGTGCAATTCTGTGTTGCAGTATTGGAGTCTTATTTATCAGTATCTGTCTGCCTTGAGTTGAGCAAGAATCCAATTTGCTGCAAAATAATTATGCCAATTGCCTAAGTCTGCAGACATAATTCTTACTGAAAGGCAGCAGTAGTCTTGATGCACTGAAGGGCTGCATTTTTCTTTTGACGGTGGTACTATCAATTCTAGAGTTACAGATCAGAATTGCATCCCTGCTTTCTGTCCAAAAAGCAAAGATGGGATTCAAAACCGTGGGAACAGGTACAGGGCCTGTATTTTTTTCCTTCTTAATGTTTTTAAGATGCAAATTTTTAAGCTCTCCTTTACTCTAGGAAAGGCCAGAAGTTACTTTTCAGTAGACGTATAGATCTTCATTCTGTGGCTTTGTGCAGTGTTTGTATGACTTGGAGAAACTTAGGGTCAGGGATGAAAATCGCCATCACCTAGGAGACTTAAGAATAATATAAATGCTTTTCTAAGTACAGCAGTGGAGATGTCAACTATAAATGTGATCTTTGAAGTGTAGGTACTTCCTTGTTTCAATTGTAGCTCTTCCTTACGGTGCCAGCAAGGAGGTTTCTGATTCAGGGTCCATGCTTGACAGCAAGAGAGGTTGAAGATGGGGAGGGAGGAAGTGAGTAAATACTCATCTGGATTTTGGATGTTTCTGTTCTGGTCAAACCCCAGGAATAAGTTTTAAGTTTTGACCCATCTGAGGAATGAGAAATTGCTGTTTCTTGTTACGTACATCTAGCAAACCTGTGGACGTAATCTTAGAACACCTGGGGGAAATCATATGAGGAAAAAAATGGTGTAATAGCATGGGAAAGAAGAGAGCAAAAGAGCAACTAGAATGGGCATCAAAAGAAAAGGCACAGGGACAGGAAAGAGAAGGACAAATGAAAGGCACATTTAAGTTAGCAATTCACTGTCTCTCCTTCTAGCATCTGTAAATCATTTTTTGAGAGAAACACATGATTTGCAGACCTCTCTTGCTCTTTATTCGTCTAGCCCTTGGTGCAGCTCTTCTGCATTTTTCCTACATTCAGCTAGTTTAGAGGTAACACTTATATTTCATTAGGGTGTGTGAACGTCTCATCCGTTCTTTGTGCAGTATCCTCCATCAGTAAACCACAATGGTGAAGTTGGTGAAGAACATGGTGAATTGAAGACTGGCATAGTCAAACTGTTTTAAGGAAATTTCTCAACTACCATGGGTTATTGTGAAGTTTATGTTGGTGTTTTGAGGAGGTAAATAAAACATGATGGTGGAATGGGGCTCCAGGTTTTGTGAATCTCCTTGTTCTGAACAGTGAAAGCTTGCCTGGTCATAGGTGCTGGTAGTGTATAAATGCTGACCACAAAATGTGACATAGAAATTAAATTGCATGTATGTTGATAAAGTAACTATTTATACGTCAAAAAATGGTGACATGCAAACCACATCATTCTAATAGAATGAACTGTGTGACATGGAATGTCATGGAATATATTTTGAAATCACAAACAGACTAAGAAATAAGTTTCAGTTTTTAAAAAGCTTTTAAAAGACTGATGAGTACTCTCAGTAGCCTTGCTACCTAATTGTTATAAACTGAAGCAGACTATTCTGTGTATTCCCTGTAGTATGTGGAGGTGTATGTTTGTGTGTACTTGTGTGTGTATATGTATATATATCTATGTGTACGTTGGTGCTTTTCTTTGCTACAGTTCAGTTATTGAAAAATATTACTATGAATTGCAGAAAATCAAGCTTGCTCTCACAGCCACACAAAATTTATGCTGCTTTTGCTGGCATATTTAACAAATGTGAATTCTAGAGAGATATCACTCAAACAGCTAGGCAGTTATTGTTCTGTGTTTGATATAATCATTTTAGTAAGACACGAATGAGGATGTATATAAAATTGAGATGAGTTAATTCCAATTTTTGTTGCAGGTGCTAGGGAGAAAAATAACTTTGTCAAAGCCAAAATAATAGAAGTGGTAAGAGAAATAGCCACTTGGGCTTGCGCCTGTAAAGCTGATCTATCAAAAGTGTGTCTGAAAGTTTGCACTTTCCTATTTTTGAGGTTTGTCATAGTATCCTAGTAGATGATGGCTAAGTTTTACAAGGAGTTTGACCTATTTGCCTTCCGACTCAGTTGGCTGAGGCTCAGCATCCTCAGTTGGTGACTGAGGCAGCAGTTCGTTGGCAGTCAGTGGCAGGAACTTTAGATGCAACTTTGTCAGAGCAGGTTGAAGGGAAGAAGCCACCAAGTTTTGATGAGTGGGACAGAGTCTAGCTGGAGGCTTGTATCTAGCAGAGCTCCTCAGGGGTCAGTACTGGGACCTGTCCTATTTAATATATTTGTTGGTGGCCTGGATGAGTGAATAGAGTGTACAGTCAGCAAGCTTGCTGACTACACAAAACTGGGAGAAAGGGTGGCTGACACACCAGAGGGTTGTGCTGCCATTCTGTGAGACTTAGGCTGGAGAACTGGGTGGGGAGAAGTTTAATGAGATTTAACAAGGGCAAGTGTAGGGTCTTTTATCTAGGGAAGAACAACCCCAGGTACCAGTATAGGTTGGGGACTGGCCTATTGGAGAGCAGTGCAGGTGAGAGGGACCTGGGGGTCCTGGTGGACAGTAGGATGACCATGAGCCAGCAATGTGCCCTTGTGGCTAAGAAGGTCAATGACATCCTGGGCTCTATTAGAAAGGATGTGAGACCACACCTGGAATATTGCAACCACTTCTGGGCCCTTCAGTTTAAGAAGGACATAGAACTCCTTGGAAGAGTCCAGCGCAGGGCCACCAACATTATGAAGGGAGTGGAACACCTTCCTTATGAGGACAGGCTGAGGGAGCTGGGCCTGTTTTGCTTGGAGAAGAGGAGAGTGAGGAGTGACCTTATTAATGTTTATAAATATATAAAGGGTGGGAGACAGGAGGCTCTTCTCAGTGATGGCCAGCAATAGGACAAGGGACAACGGGTGCAAGCTGGAGCATAGGAAGTTCCATGTGAACATAAGGAAAAACTTTTTCACTGTGAGGGTGACGGAGCACTGGAACAGGCTGCCCAGAGAGATTGTGGAGTCTCCTTCTCTGGAGACATTCAAAACTCATCTGGATGTGTTCCTGTGTGATTTAGTTTAGGTGATCCTGCTCTGGCAGGGGGGTTGGACTAGATGATCTTTCAAGGTCCTTTCTACCAAGTCCTAATATTCTGTGATTTGCCAATCAGACTGGGCCATCCATCTCTGTCATGTCTCTTTCTTTTGAAGTGTATGATGCCAAACTCCTAAAAGGCAGCCTTGCTTCCATTCACAGAAGTCTTGCAGAAATAGGAAACTTGAAGCAAGAAGGAAGGCAATGCTGCAGTTCTTGGTTCAGTTTTAGACCAACTTCAACTCATTTAAGATTGCAGGCAGTGTAACTGTGGTAACTGTTGCAGAGCAGATCATTTCTCTTCTGCTATACCAAGAAGGACAGAAGGACCTGTGCCTTTGGATTTCTCCATGTTTTGTGTTGCCTTTTTCTGAGGTGGAATGCCTAGGTGTTACTTCCTACTTGAGTGGGAGTTGAATTAATTTGCAAAGTAAAACAGCATCAGCATGGGATACTTTATTGAATAGGTGTGTGCAACACGAGCCAAATGAAGTGTCTTCAGCATCCTGGGAGAATTTACTGGGCTATTGAACAAAAGGCATCCTTTTGTTTCATCTTCTGCAGAAGCATCAAACGCACCTTCCATTCAGTTTGACCGTTTCAAGTTTTTTTTGTCTTTGATCTCAAGTGAACTTTTTTTCAAAGCTCAGATACTGGGGTATCAATCACACAACTCACTACCAGTTACTTAAAAAGTAAAAAGTGACGAGTCATGCATTACAATATCATGTGGGTTGGTTTGTTTATTTTTAAATCAGGTTACATTTTATTTTTTCTTTTAGTTCAGAGCCCTTATGGGATGTATGGGTTACATTTTCAGAACTATACAGTCTAGATACTTATAAAATCTGAGATTGTGCATTACCCCAAGTGCTTGAGGGTTTTTATTTGTAATTTTCAAATTTTCAGTAAAACCATGATTTCAATTATTTGTCTTAACCATCATCTTCTGTTTACCTGTCTCATCTGCTACTACCACCACCTTGCTTCAGGCCCATGCTGTAGGTTTATTGTAGGTTATATATGCCTTTATGAATATCAGTTTTATAAATCTGATTGTCCTAAAAAGAGGTGATAGCCTCTCCTCGTAAGACTTCATCTTCAAACCTTTCACCATCCTCATTGCCGTGTGGGGTAGAAGTAAAGAGCCCAATTAAGGTTAAGGGGACCAGTTTGGTTTCCTGAATGTTGGTCATGAATACATGTGTCTTGTTTGTTTGTGTAAAGTTTTTCATCCTAGTCCTGATATGTAGCCCTGATGTTCAGTTCTTCCTGGCGGATACACCTAGAAAAGGCAGGTGCCTTAATAGAAAGTGTTGAATTCAGTGATTCTTGGTGTGCCAGTAACTAACTGCAACTAATCTTTGGAAGTGTTTGTTGGTGGGAACTGTTTACTTTCAAATGTAAACTAAGTAGGAAATGACAGTGTATTAGTATTTTTCTATTATGGAGGACTGACTGTAATTGGAGCAGCTTGAAAATTTGGGGCAGCTGGAGGTGTGAAAAGTTAGATCAGCTCGTGGGGTAGCGAAACACCAATTACCATTTGTCAGGAATGCGTTTCATTTTCCATGTGATTTTTGTTTATGATTGGTGACCTTAGGAAGAAACCTCATCTGAACTTCAAAAACCGTAAAAGAGCTGTGGAAAAGCAACTTGGGGTTTTTTGGGTTATTTTAATCCACTAAAACCATTCCTGTATCCCAGCCCAAATGAACTTTTGTAGTTGCGATAGAAAACTGATGCATCATTCTGTGTTGGTCCTTGCACATCTACTTCTTAGAATCATAGAATCATAGAATCATAGAATCATAGAATCATAGAATCATAGAATGGTCTGGGTTGGAAGGGACCCCATGTTATCTCTTACATGGCAGAAAAAAAAATTGCCTGCAGGTCAGGAAATTTGTTATTTCCTTGCTTCGCTGACATGACCTGCTCATTCCTATTTTATGTAGTGATCACATTCTTCTCTTGTCTGTCATTCCCAAGGGAAAGTTTCTGGTTGACTAATTATGCCCAGGAGCGTATGGTAGTAGAGCAGCTTCATGCATATTTCTAGTATCCTTGCCTTCGAAGGAGTTAAACAGCAGCGTTCCCATCTCCTGGGAGCTTGTTCTGGGAAATGTACATTCTTTTATTCTGTGTTACCAGCATGAGAATGTTACATGTGCTCAGGAGGGCCCTTGGTGAGTCAGGTGGCAGTCTGATTCTCCCATGATAACCATTTTTGGTTTTTTTTTTAATGGGAAAGGAAAGATGAGAATTCTTCAGGTTGTTCATTGTTTATGAACACAAGAAAAATGCAATGTAGAGGGTAAGAGACATTAATAGAGAAATGAATATTTGTTCACCTAAGCCTTTCTGGAAAAGTTGAACAGATGGGCAAAATATAAATTTTATCTTGTGCCTGGATGATTTTCCATTTGGAAAATTGTATTTCAGGATAGAAACTGATTCTGGGAAGATGGGAATATTATTAGCTGAGCTATATGAGGTCTTCCTTACTTAACCTGATATTTGGTTAGAATACAGCAATAGAACACTTCCTTGGCACAGTTAGTCCATCCAGGATTTCTGGGGAAATTTGTGATTTTTTTCCGATGCAGGTATGGTTTTTATTTTAACCTTGGGAGACATAGCAATCTCTAGAAAGTCCTGCTGTTTGAATAGCTGCAAAGCTAAATGGTAGAGAGCTACTAAGAGACTATTATGCAGAACAGCAAGCAGGAGCTCGGCTATATCTTGGAGTGAGAAGCAGAATTATTCTGGGAAAAAAAATTGTGGACAAGCAAAGGACTTGTCTGTGCTCATAAAATGGTAATCAACATAGTCGGTGAAGTGGGATGTAAACCACTGCAGGACATGCCCACAGTACTTTGCTTTGCATTTGATAATTTGCAAAACAGAGCTTACTTATTTGTCACCGATTCTGTCATACTGCATTTAGCAAGAAAAGGCAATTTGACTTTCTCTTACGGAATGAGTTTCTCTGCCAGATTCCGGATCCAGGAGTCCTACTTTCCTTTCATGAGGATTTTCTGGTGTGCTCTTAATTTGTTTGAAACCATCCAGCCAATTACTGCTGTTACTATTTATTAGATCTGCTGTTTGTTTTTTTAATGAGGATAGTCAATATAGCATGCTTTATCCACATTTAACACATTATCCAAATTCTTTTATAATGGGGATTGATTTTTAACCAAAAAGCTAGTCACAGGAATTTCTCGTTACTGTCAATTTATCTGGTAATATGTTGTGATATTTAAGTTTATGCTGTACTAGTTTATGATGCCTCAAATCATTTGGTTTGTAAATACGATTGAATCCATTATAACATTATCAGTAATGCAAAATATAATGGGAGAAGGAAAACATTTTAAATATTGCTTCCTGTTTTCATGTACTCATACATTTTCAGGAAAATATGTTTTGTTATTCATTGCTTCTTACTAGATGGCAGTTCTTAAAATGTTTCAGCTGTGTGACTATTTTAGTTACGTGTTGCATCTCGACAGGGTGCTAGATAATCTCATCTAGCAGGCTTCTTTTCCCATGAAAATCTGGACTAGATCATCTTTCAAGGTCCCTTCCAACCTGAGCTGTTCTTTTATTTTATGATGCTATGTGAGTCTTACTGGAAACATAACTTCTTTTTCATAGTAATAGAGTAGAAAGTACAATATATTTTCATATTTTCTGTGTGGGTAACAAGAGATGGCAGACATTGGCATGAAGTTAGTGCTTGGTGAGGTCTGTGTGTGTAACCAAATTTGGAAAGAAGGGGTGTATTTAAATGATGAAAAAAAGGAAAATAGGTTTCCACAGGTTCTGTAGGCTTTCACTAAACTTTAGTTTCTTTTTCTGTATTTCGAAGGACTTCACTTCTGTGCCTTCTAGTAAGTAGCAGTTCATCACCTGGATAGTTTATATGAGATGTCATGAAATACTAAATAAAAAATAAATACAGAATATTTTAAAAGTGTCCATTTGGGATTAAATGTTGTTTTTTTTTCTTTTATTCCATGAAGTGTAACTATAGGCCACCCAAATCCAGTCAGTAGCCTCCTCTGACTCAAGATTTTCAAGGTATTGGATTTACGCAATATAACCTTCTTTAAGAGCATGGAAGTTGCACAGACTAGCTTTACAGCACACATTTGACAGTGAGGTCTAGGAAATCTGGAAAGAAAATCCTAAGGGGTGAGGAAGAATATACCCTTAGGGTGGGTTTCCTGCATATGCAGTGGGTCTTGTGTGGGCAGGTGATCTTTAGAATAGCAGAGGTTTGATTGTCCAGAAGCTTGTTTTCCAACATCAGCAGGCACACTGGAGAAATATCCTAAATATGCTTAGTAGTAAAATTTCCATCTCATCTGTGGGTCTGTTTCATGTGACTTACAGCAGCATGATCCAAAGGGCAGCTCATGGGGCAGACTTGGCCTGTATCATGCTTCCATTCATCCTCCCAGCTTTTCCTCAGAGAAGATGGTCACTGACGTTTTGGGGCTTGAAAGGCAAATGACTCTCTTTGTATATGGGCAGCTACTTGGAGCTAGACTGGCTACCGCAGCAACACTGTATAAGAAGTGATGGGAATTAAACAGCGGCATGGCTCTCACTATCCACATCTTGGGTATTGCAGTCACAGCTTTCCCACTGACATGGCTCACAGCTGGGGCATAGAGTCTCATAGTTGTGTTCTGGATATCTAACTACAGAAATTAGATCATGCAGATTTATGATTCTGTGAAGTGTTGCTTGCACTAATCTGATCAGAAAGCAATAGTCATTTAGATAGGGGAAGGAAGGTCTTTACCTGAATAAAGAATAACCACCTGGCTTTACCCTGGAGACAGTTCCTACAAGACATTTGAATGCCCTCCTCCTTTGTCTTTGGATGGGTACCAGTGGGGAGATGCATGTCTCAACTGAAGAATCACTTGTGATGTCTTCTGATGGGTTTCCACCTCATTCATATATCATTTATTTTATGCTTAACTCTAAACCGATGAATAGTCCCACTGAGGGAGAAAGAACAACTGTTTGTCTGCTGAAGTACCTTGATTATTGAGCTAATTATCCTCCCTGCTCAGAGCTACGCAATAGTCAAGACATTTGACAGCAGTATGCCACGCATCTGGCAATAGTCTTTGCCTGTAGCTTCAGTCTCCCCTCTTCTCTCCTCCTTCTGCTCCCTGAATTGCAGCGCTATTGTAGTTTCTTCTGGCTTATTATCCTATTTTTTCATGTGGACCCCTATGCTTAGAATTCCTATCCCAGTGCTCCAGAAGGGTGTTCTTACTTTATGCATATTTGCAAGGAGTAACCTGTTTTTCCTCCTTAAAGCACACATCCTCTGCAACCCCCCATCCTTGCGTTCATGAAAGAAAAGAATAATGTTACGTATATTAAACTAAAATCTATCAATTTCCCTGCCTGCACTGTACTGAATACCTAATTCATATTCCTTCATTTTATTGCATATTTTAAGTTTGCTAGGACAGAGGTCACCTCTTTTAGTGGTTTGCCAAGTGTCATGTAAGGTGATTGTGCTTAGTAAATACTAATACGATCGTTTTAAATTTTAGCTTTTTCTTTTAATGGTATAACTGTCTTTGGGAAGGGATCAATACAGCAATATTCAACACCAAGAGAGGCTCCAGGTGTGAGAGTTAGGTATTCTTATCCTTTCGGACTTATTTTTTATTTCCTAATCTCCTATGTACTTGGTGTGAGGACCCCTTTTCAGGGGAGATCTGTGGCTGAAATGAAGAGTTATTGCAGATCAGGACAGAGGTGGCTTGGCAGAGCTGGGTGTGATTAGCATACTGCAGGCTTTTTTCTTCAGCCAGTGCTGCAGTTTCCTCATTTTGCGTAACCTGCAAATCAATGTAAAGATAAATAAATAAATAAATTCTTTAAGTCTTGGTGATTACAGCATTGTTCTTAGAATAATTTTTATGAGTATTTACTGGGGATTTTGCATTGATTTTGACCCGGTTCGCTAAATTTGGGTTATATTATCACTGCTGCATTCCTCACTGACAGCAGTTCTCCTCCCCAAACAAGTAATCTTAAGCAAGCAAACTTAAGCCTACAGACAGTACGTCCATTCTTCCCAGTTACCTTCGTGAAACCGCTTCAGTTTAGTCGACATGTTCCTGGGGTACCTGATACAGGGCATTTGGATGACAGTGTGAAAGACATAAGAATTTTCCATAATGGTACTTTCTAGACCGTGGAAGATATTTCGGGGAAAGATAAAGGCTTTGTCTTGTGTTATGGGATCCCCTGAGTAATTATCCAGATAAATAGGGCACCACTTTTTTTTATTTGCCAACTGTAGAGGTCTGAAGACTATACGATTAGTGTATAAAGCTATTACGTAAATCTTCTTCGCCCCAGTTTAAGTTAATGCTCTACATATGGCATGCCTGGTAGGGTGAAAATTCCCGTTCACTCCTTACCCAAGCGATGTATAGCAGTGCGGCTCTTGGAGTGTTGCTAGAACAGGAGAGCTGGTCAAGGGGTTTAGAAGTACTGAAGCAATAATTTTAGTTTTTTATGTGCAGGATACAGATGACTCACTCCTCCTGTATTTTAGCACTGACATGAGACTGTTCTGTAAATAGCACATGTTCAGAAATAGGACACATCCCACCCCCATTAGCTAAGAAATCAAGGTAATGTAGCTATTTTATTTAAAACAAAAACCAGGAGGAAATTTCAGCACTAGTAACAATCTGGAATTGCATTCTGTGATAAGGGACCAAATTTATTTCCACTTCCTGACAACAGGCCAAAATACTAGTTGTCATCTAGGAGATAAAGGGAAAATAAAGAAGTAAAGGTTGCTGATACACAGTGAGAAGACCAATAGTAGATGGACAGAGGGTTTTCTTTTCTCTCTCTCTCTGAACAGCATTTCAAGATCTTGCTGTAAAACCTGAGAGTTTTTGAAAGGGAAAAGTAAGATAAGTGGAAGTATTCTACAGGTAAACATGCTGATTGCTGCAGAGTTTGAAAGAAGTTATGTTATGCTGTATGGTGGGTTTTTTTTTTTTGGTATAGCGTAGTTACATTGTGACTAAGAATTCCTTGTTTACAAGGCTGAGAAAGGAAGATAGGGTCACACCTCAATATCTCCCTTGGAAATTTTGGATTCCTACTGTATTTACTTGTGGCTAACAATCTGGATGTGGAGTGAGAAATAAGAATGAACCCAAAGTAAGAAAGAAATCAAAAGGGAAGAACGAAAGACAAAACCGAAGTCCTGAGCCTGGGCTGGAATAAACCCGTTCAGGAGGTACAGGCTGCAGGCAAACTGGATAGAAAGAAGTTTTGCAGAAAAAGATGTTGATTGATAACAAAATTGCACAACAATTTTCCCTTGAAACAAAGAAGGCCAATAACATGCTGAGTTTTATTAGCAAGCAGACCAAGGTAGGTGATTATTCTCTTCTATTCAGTGTTTGTGAGATTGCATGTACACACAGTACTGTGCCTGGTTTTGGGACTCCCCAGCACAGGAAGACCATACTTACACGTGTCCAGTGGAGGGTTACCAAAATGACTTTGTGGAAAAATAACCTACTTGTAGATTTAGAGGAGTCTGATACTTAAGCAGGTTAACACGGATAATAAGATACCATATGCCAGCTGCCTGTGTTGATTGTCCACACCTTTACCCTGACTCCGGAACAGAGTATCCGTGTGGTAACTTTTTTGTTTTTCAGCTGAAGGATGAAATAGTGAATGTCTCACACCTAGCATAGGGCACAAACGTATGTACGGCTTGTTTCTCAGCAGTTGGTACAAATTAGCTATCTGCCTCATCATAGCCTGTGCATACGTCACAGTTGAGTATTAACCTATTTAGATGTACCTTGCAGCAGCACAGCTGCTTTCTGATTCATTCAAGTTTGCATGTTAATATGTTCCTCTTATATACACTGCCATGAAAGAGTGAACAAAATCTGTTAAAAGCCAGTGATGTGAAGATACAGTTTTATATATGAAAACACACAATGGATTTAAAAGCTCCACAGCTACTGCATGGACCTCCTTTGTTACTCCTTTACACATATTTTTGCTAGATCTCCATAGCCCAGTTTTCAGGGTGAAGTGTGTGCCAGTTTCGCAAGTTCTAATACTTTCTTCTCCCTTTTTTTTGGGATTAATTTGGTGATTCCCACTGGTGGATGAGATTGTTTCTATTTATAGAATAGCCTTCGACACGCATTTGGCGCTCAAGTTTGTCAGAAGAGTCGATCTCTTTTTAAAGAAAGTCAAAACACATAGTAAACATCTCTGTAACTCGAAATGTAATGAGAGGGTGAGAAAGGAAAAATGAAAACACCATACAGAAATGATTGGGTGGTGATTAAAGGTAATTTGCGCCTGGTCCAAAAGTTAAATGAATGCTCTGCTAGATTTTTTTTTCAGTAAAGATAATAATGTAGGGAGTGTAGGGAAAGCAGGATAGCTCTTGGGAAGGGTATATATAGAAATGGAAATTACCATTGCTGAGGTGGAAGCAAACCTCAAAAACCTTAATGTGTTGAAACTGAACAGACCTGATAATCCTTTACTTCAGAATATTGAAGTAACCAACATATGAAATTGTAAATCCACTGGTTAGGATCTTTTAGACTTTATCAAATAGAAGGTTGTTTCATATGACTGGAAAAGGGTACCTGTGGTGTCTGATGTCTCTTTTTAAAAATGGGGCAGATCCATCTGCCTGACTATGAACTTGTTTGTATGATCTCGGTTGAGGGAGGGGATGCTTACAGGCATGGAGGTGAAATGTGGCAAATGTGATTAAATGTGTCATGAGTTTACCAGAGAGAGGTTGTACTACACTAACCTACTATCTAACATGACAACTGTTTTTCAGAAAGAAGGAAGTCCTTATTTTTCTGGCTTTCAGTAAATCATCTGATGCGCTGTTACGTAGGGAAATACAAGTCATGGTTAAAAAAAAGAAAACAGACAAAGGGGTGAAAGGTGGACCAGAGACATGACTGTAATGAATCAATAAGCAAAGCTGAAGAGGGTGCTAGATTGGATGGAGAATAGTGCTGGGGTACCTCAAAGATCAGATTTGAAAATATTTCAATGCTTTCTTGGTAAGCTTGCATGACATAAGAAAGTTGAAAATTGCTGATGCTATGGAGTGCTTGAATAGTGGACATGAGCACTGGACAGAAGAGTAAGGGGCATGAAGTGAAATATCATACCCGTAACATGCAACTATAACATTCTCTTTTATCTGTTGGAAATGGTATTGCTTGAAAGTGACTGAGGAACAGAAATAATAGGGTATGACTGTCAACTGCAAGCTGATTATGAACTGTGACTGTGATGTAATCCTACAGGAGAGCAAATGTGATCTTAAAAAGGATCAGGAAAGGTATTTTTGCAAAACAGGGAAATTCCGAAACCATCATACTTGTGTAGTGCAGTACTTCCCTGTGGTGCTGTGCATCCAGAACTCTAAATAACCCGTTAAGAAAAGGTGAGTGTAATTTGGAAAATAAGCAGGGGGAGGTATTCCTTTGGCTGTCTGATTATTGAAATAGTGGCAGAGGAGTGATAGGCTGCTCTTTGTGAAGAGAATAGGCGCAGCACTGGGAAGAGCTACGTACATCGAAAGGAAGTGCTGTGCCATTTTTGAGGTCTAAAACACATTGCCCAAAACATTTTATTGGACTATGAGACATTTAAATATTTGATGTTTACTATCAAATTAACAAATTATTCTTTAAAAGACAGATAATCAGAGTTTACAGGTTTGTTATGAAGACTGCTGCCATAGGTACCTCCCTGGCAAGGTTGCGTGTTTTCCTAGAGTGGACAAGCACTGCTGCTTTTGGAAAATAGGAGGTTTCTTATCTTTTTTTTCCCACTTGACCTGGCAACAGGAAAAATGGCAGTTACAAAGTCATGATGTTACTTGGCTAGAGGTGTAAAAAGCAGGTATTTAGGGCATTATCTAGATAACTGGATTATTTGATGTGATTAATCTCATTTTTTAAAGGAAAATGTCATCTTCTGAGAAGGTATGAGGGATCTGTTTTAAACGCTTAACTATAAACACAAGTGAAAGAGTTCCTGCATTCCTTCTTCCTGACATTCTGATCTGGGGTTTATTCAGGATGGCAAAGAAGCTCAGATCTCCACTTTCATAATGACACCCCTCAACTAGTTGCCATTCATACTGCTGTCATGATACCTCTTTACAGATCTTCTGGGTTTTATATCAGTAAGGAGTTGTCATAATTCTGACTAATTTTTTCCGTCTTTTGAAATGGTTCAGTTTTCAATCTCTTCTAGTGTCAAAACGCTATTTGTACTGCTAACCACAGCGCTCAATTGCACGCTGAGCATGGAATTTAAATGTAAAACAGGTTGTTTCATAAACAGCTGAACTAATGAGGACTGATTTTCTATTGAAATGTATCCTGTTATCCTAATTTACCTCTCTATAAAACATTCTCAGATCCTTCTCATATCACCTACCTACTTGGCTGGAGAATTAACAACAGAGAGGGTGGCTAGTGCAAGCCCATTCACATGCTAAAGAGTTGGATAAAGATTGAGGTGTAATTACCTTCCTTCACTAGGAACACTCACTTTGTTCCTCTTCCTATGCTTCCTTATTTGCTGATTTCCACAAAACTTGCAAGAATTTAATCTATTGAAATTGCTGACTCTCTGTCAAATTTAGATGAAATTAGCCAGAAGTTATGAATGGGATATACCTAGAGAGACAAACATCCTTTTCATAATAAGTGAAGCTGAAGACCTTCAGAGGAAACAAATCTGCAGTCACTTCAGGCCTCAATCATACCTAATAGAAAAGGTGAAAGCCTCTAAGCTTTTTCCATCACAAATAATTTAAAAAATACAGCTCTGAAAAGTCTCGTGAGAAAAAAAGGTGATGCAGAAAGCAGTGAGTTGCAGGAGAGACAAGTTCTGATTATGTCTCTCCACCTCAATCCACATAAAAGTGGAGCTGTCCTTTTGTCTGTGCTAGATATTTGCAGGCAAAATAACATTTCTTTGGAGACATTGAAGTATCCAGCTTCTTTGAATCTTATTTCAGACTATAGGAGTGAAGGATTGACAGACTGGTAGGTAATCCTAGACAACTGGAAAAAAACAAATGAAAAAGACTGGAGACTTAAAAAGGACTTCCTTTTTTCCTTGACCTGAATAAATAGTCAGGATCTGAATATTTTCTTACTTCTGTTGTTACTGTGTAACACTGATTTGAGTGATTCCACTGTATCTACTCTGCATGTGGTGAAAACTAAGGTAAGAATCAGATACTACCTTAGCATTCTGGTTGAAAGAATATCAACCAACAGATCCAACTTTCTGTAAGCTGACAATGATAAAATTGAATAAAAGAGAACAATTTTTGAGATAATTGGGCTCCGGAGGCTTGCTTTCTCTTTTTTTCCCCCCAAAATGGACAAGCTGTTGATGTTCTCTTAAAAGTCCTTATGATCCATGGAACACCTAATGTCTTTTGGAATTACATTTCCTGCTCCTAAAAATACACCATGTATAGTGTGTGTGTGTGTATTTTAAAATGTCAAGCCAGTTATTGACATAAAGTAGATTTAAACAGGTTGTGTATGTTTTATTTAATATGAATGCAAACTATATATATAGCAAATAGGAAATGGGTATATTTTTCTGTATCCACTCTCTGAATTAATTCTGTCATTCATTGGGTGGGATGTATGGTATTGGAGGCACTAATAAACAGAAATTTAATTTGTGTTATGCTCTCAAATAATGGAAGGCTATTTGAAAGGTTCCTGTTTTTGAAATTCTGGATTACTTGGAAATAAAAAGATTTTAGATATATTTTGATTACTTGATTTTTGTAGGTTATGAAGATCAAAAATATTTCCCATATTAGTAGAAACTGGTTATAGCAGCAACTAAATCCTTCTTTTCCCGCATGTTTTCTACTTAAATTACTGAGTGATTTGCAGTGACTTAGCTGGTTTGAGTAATTTATTTGCTTTTAAGTGCTGGTTGCAGCCAGAATCAGAAAAACAGGGAAGGGGAGAGGGAGAGAATGTGAGTAGATGTAGGCCTCATCCTTTTGACTGAGTGGGAACTGGATGTGAAGCAGTTGAATGAGCAAGAGAGTTCCTGGTAGTATCCCTATACCTGTCTATAGAATTCACGTAACTGGTGCTGCTGCTGATGGCAGTCTTTTTGGCTGTAAAGAAAATAGGAGTGGTTTAGGACATCACTTCTAGGAGAGGATTCCTGTTCTCCTCCTGAATTCTCATCCCATCCCAAATGAAATTCGGATTCATTAATGATCCTGAATGACACTGCTTTGAAACTGTAATGAACAGCAGTCAGGGGAAGGTAAATGAGATGGACTTGGGGGTAAGCAGAAGAACTGAAACTTTGCTTTTGAGGCAGAATGTATGTTGGAAGGGGAAAGAATCCATGTTCTGTACTCTTTAAGTACAGAACAGCTGTTGTGGAACATTAATCATCAAAAATTCACTTGCTTTTAAGAAGCAGGAAAGACAGTCTTGAATGTGGACAGCTCTCAATGAGCAGCATTGGTTAAAATCTAAACTTACCATTTTTCTTCCATTGACATTGCTGGTACATGGAAAAAAGATGTAGACTTTGTTTCAGGCCACTTTTTCTTTGGAAGGCTTTATTTATGAAGATGTTAAATTAACCAGTATATAAGTGTAAATATAAATATTGTATATGTAGACATTGCATTGTGCAAGTTACGTGCTTTTCATACTTCCCTTTTCTTTGATTAATGGACATCTCTACGCAGAATGATTCTATAAAGAAGGACAATTAAATGGTAAAGGTGTCTTTTTCCATAGGGATGCTTAAAATAGTCATTGAACGTGTATTTAAGTCACATTTCTAATGGAAAACTTCAACTAGAAAATTATGATTGGAAATCAAATACCACTTTTGGAATAAAGCTGAGGGCAAAATGCTGTTTGCAGAACAGTTTTTAAGAATGCTCATTATTGTTGTTTTCTTCAAATTCAGTAGCAAAACTGTCATCCTTTGCAGTGGGGGGAAAGCGAGGCTGGTACTGGGCATTTCTGAATATCTCACTTTTATATGTTGTCATAAGAACTATTAGGGTGGAAATGGAAGATTTTCACATAAGGACAAAATAAACAAACCTCTTCATATGTTTTGGGAAACTGGCCAAATACAATGCAGGTTAGTTGGATAACCTTTACTCTGTCAGTGCATTGCTGCCAGCTTCTCACATCCCACTTCACTGGTCCTTTGGACCTTGTTTTGGATATCAACTCTCTAATGAAATTATTTCCTTTCAAGATTTCAGGTGTCTAAAATTGGAAAATTGCAGTTTTTGTGCACTATATTCAAGAATTCGCACAAAATGTGCACGAGTGATACGCATGTTTTATTTTCAGTGTTCTTCACTACCTGCTTCACAGTGCTAATAAATCTGTGTACCCTGAGAAGAAGCACAGTGCAAAATCTTTCCTAATACAATCTTGTTAATATCATAGGATGGATGGTCCAAAAATTAAAAGAAATAAATGACTAACTGGACTCCTTCAACAGACAGTTTTGGAAGCAGTCAAGACCTGCCGTGTAGGGATATGCGGATGTTCCTCACTTTAGTTAGTTAGATAGTTTTTGATCTTGAATGATACAAAAATGAATGAAAGATACATTCTTTCAGATTTGCTAGAAATTGCCCAACAGATGCAGAAGTTATTTGGAACAACAAAGCATAATTGCACATGCTTTGTTTCTGTAGGAAACCTAATTAAAAACACAGGTGAAGTTCACTTTTAACAAGGTGGCAGTGTGTATTTTGCTCATGGCATGTTTTTTCTAAGAAGGATGAGAACATTGTAGTACTTTCCGCAGAGTGTTATTCTAGTTCTGTTTTCTGTTTTGTGTTCTGAACGCATTTTTTGTTGGTTTGTTTACTGAACCTTACTCCACCACAATTTTTATTTTTTTGTCCCTGAGAATTCCTTTAAATTCTTCGCTGGTTTTATAAATAGCTAAAATTGGCTTCATTTGTGTTAGTTCATCTTTTGTCTTTGTGGATTGGAAGGATTGGAATGTGTGTTGAGCTTGTAAACCTTTGGATTACACAGAGACCTGATTGTTTATGCAACCAGACTTTTTAATCATTACACTCATTTGGAACGAATGTTTAAAAACACACACCGGGCACAGTCTGATGCCAGAGGGAAGCTCATGCTCACATTGTAATGTGAGAGATGATTAATAGAAAAGTGATATATATGTAATGTATATATGAAGAATTTTTCTCCCTGTTTTAATATCTTTTGTGCTCTTATACTGGTTACAATCCTTATCTACTGTTAGACTGAAGCATAATGAGAAAATCCAGTGGATATGGAATTACTTTGCCTCAGAAATTGTCAACAAAGAACTATTCTCTCCCTAGACCATATATATCAGTTTTCTTGCAAAACAGTATTATTTTTTAGCTTCTTGGTTGTTTTTCAAAATATTGAGTACTTTTGCTGAGAAAGATGAGATTTTAAGTAGGCATTGATCATTTCACTTTGATTAGATGTAAATAATATTATTGGATTTCCCAGCAATTTAAGACTTAGTAGGCATGTGAACATAATTCAGTAATGATCAGATAAATGCAAATAGCCTACTTGATTCCCCCCTTTTTTTTTAAAAAAAAAAAGGTAATAAAAATACAGATTGCATTCTTCCAGCTCCTATACTGGGAATTATACCACTGACTAAAGAGGATTTTACCCCTTTTATGTTTAACTCCATTGTTTGAAATTCATGGAAAGAAGGAGCCCTTTCATTCTCCACTTAAGTCTTAATATTTGTGTCACAAGTGTAGAGGACTGGACATACATTTGGAGAGAAAAGACTAACTACAGAGACATTCTTCTAAGCCTTTTAGTACAGCATCTTTCAAGTACAGCAGCATCTCTAAGGAATCCAGATGCTTTTTATGCATGCATGAGCTTTGCTGAACCTTACTTTATTAAGGCTTTTTGACTTACCAGTATTCTAGCTACTGTGGCAGCAACTGATAATTGCTGTAATGAGCGAGCTATTTGTAGGAGGCATAGTAATACTGACAGGTTTGAAACCAGGTGACAGAAAGGGCAGTCGGATGGTCATTTATCTGGTCTCAACATATGGTAAACAATCTCTGTTAACCCTCAAAATAACTCTTGGGCAGCTGCTGCTCTTCAGCTGTTCATCTGGCTGCTACATGAGAAGCTCTGGGATTTTCAGGGAATGTTGCTTTGACCTGCAGCACCAGGTACCTCCTGCTTAGGCTAAAGCACCATGTGTCAATTCTATCTTTGTGTTTGCATGCCCCAGAACTGACTGCTGTGTAGAACAGGTTAAAATTAAAGTTATCTTTAATTAGGACAAGGTGGGACAGGGACAAGCACGGGAGTGAGCTGAAGTCGGCTGTTTTACACCGCTCCTCCTTCTTTTAGGAGTGGAATGATATCATTTGAGTCAGGAAGGTTGGTTTTTTCCTCACGTGTTGTTGATGTTCTCCTTTAAAAGGAGGATGTTCCCACCCTACTCCAACTGCCTCAAAAATAAGGTCTAGGATTGGTGGTTTTCAATCTTTCTGGACTGAATACCCATATAAATATTTTTTTTTTTTTTTTGCAAAGTAATAGCTGATAGCATGTATCATGTTTGATCTCCTCTTAGACAGGGAACTGACTGCAGCAATTACTGATGTGGTTTAGACTTTTGGCCATGCTTGTGACCACATACCAATACTTACAGAACATGATTTCTATTCAGTAAATCATGTGTGTGATATTTCTACTTTCTTGAAGATTGAAACAAACTCATCTTATAAACTTTAGATGGGGTTATGTGTATGCTGACAATCTGATCCAGGTGTCAGCAGTTTGTCTTTTTTAGTTTCAGTGGATCAAAAGTGTGAGCCCTTTCTGGGATTTGGACCTGCTTCATTGTAATTTTATTCTAAAAGAAGTTGCTTCTTAGTATCAGAATTGATGAGACGTTGTTGAAGATGAAGAAAATAAAACTCTGGTACCTGCTGCAATTCTAAGATTTGAAGGACACAGCTAACTGTCCTCCTACCTAATGCTAGAGATACTTGGGTGAGTGTACCTGCTTCTAACTCATGTTCCAGAATTGACAGTCTTGTTAACAGCAGAATTAAAAATAGTTGGTGTATTGTTTTGTTTTGGTTTGGTTTTGTGGGGTTTTTTGTTGGGTTTTTTTTTTGTTCGGATGAGGGTTTTTTGTTTTTGAGGGATGCAATTCCTATGAAAAAAAAGAGGCAAATTTCAAACTGCATTACAACATGTTTGTAAAAGCATGTAAAAAGCAAATATGGTTTTGGGGTAAACCACAATACGATTTGAATTTAGCAATGTCTTTTCTTTTCCTGCCTGTTCTTCCCTCCATTGTGGGTTTTTGGTTTGGTTTTTTTTTTTCCCTCTAACTTGGCTTTACTAAAGCAGTGGAATTGTCTCAGTACTAATTTTCTCAAGGACTGATCTCAATTTGTAGTTGCATTGTTGGAAATTGTAGCTCTGTAGGTCTTGTGTACTTGCAGGCTTGTTTTGATCATCTGTGGGGAGTTCTGTTTTCCTCTTTCAGAGCTGATGAAAAGGGCTGCATTGACAAAAAGTAATACCGAGCCTTTTATTTTAGTTAGGAAATAGAGAAAATACATGCAAAGCTTTATTTGCAGGTTCAAGGTTAAGGCTGATGCTCTGAACTGTGTTGGCAACGTTTGTGAGGCAGTTGCTTTTTCTACTGAAAGTTTGAACAGTACTTGATAGGAATTGCCACAGGAAACAGATTAGATCAATTTAAAAATGCAAGATTATTGACCTCATGTGGAAGATGCATCATTTATTAAAATGGTTTGGTATTTCTCTAGGGCAAAACCTGTAAATATAGACATCTCCACTGTTACACTGCCTATATTCTTGCATGTTGTGATATCATCGTCCTTCAGCACATACCCATGATGCAACAACACACCCCATAGTTTGCACTTTATGGTTGATGTTCCCTGATCATCATGGAATACAGAAAGTGGTTTTTCCTGTGCTCAGATGAATGTTTCAAATACTGTTCTATTCCCTTCACTAAGAAGGACAGACAGCTCCATCCATGCCAGAAGTACTTTGTTTAATATATCATCTCTCCAAGACACATTTTGAAAGGGTGCAACCTTAAATATGGTGCTGTCAAGGAGAGTTATGACTACGACATTTATTACTGCTACTTATAAGGAAAAAAGGATAAAGCACAGGAAACATCCAGTATGGATGGACAAGAAGTTCTGATGCACGCTAGTGTAGCTGCAGTCGCTGATTTTTGTTAGTGGAAGATGCTGCCCAGAATGTACAGGCATACCACAGTCAAAATACTCATTGGAGGTGGTTACACTAAATGAAAGCTTTATTAAAATTAAAAGAAAATAAATCATCTTCACAACTGTTGGAAGCGTGGCCTCCCAGCAGTTACTGAACTGAGCTGGAAATAAGCCAAAATGCTGAGCTAAAAAGATGTGTTTGCAGTTACCAGCCTTGTTTTTTAATCACAGTGATCTAACTTCAGTAGCCAGACAAGTGGTTATCTATGTTTTGGGATCTCCACATTGGTTGTACTGTCTGCTATCCCACATAAAGCAGCAGATGATTTCTCCCAGAAGCTGCCAGCAGAAGAATGCACCATCTTCTCACTGCAGAGAGCTTGTGCAGAGAAGAGGGATGGCAGGCATCTTCTGCTCAATGCAGAAGGCTGCCTGCTGATCCTACTACACTTGGCGTAATGGGAGACATGGTACTGCAAATTGAAATGACTGCTTGTAATACCCATTTCTTGTCCACCACTTAAAAAAGAATTTGGAATATATTAAAAATAACTGTCTGGAATTCTGTGATTCCAGCTGAGGCTATTTTAAAGATCATTATAAATACGATGCAACCAGATTGCTGAAAATATGCACCTTGCAAGTTAACCCATAGTACAACTGCAGTAGACAGTATTAGATGTGAATTTTCTTAACTCTCAAAATTTAATGTTAAGACTTTTGCCACCACTGCAACACAATTTTAAGTCTGGCCTTTGAGATTGTTGCCATGTGACCATCTGGCATCAGTGTCATACAAATGCTGAACATAACCATGAGCACTGTGAGAAGATATGCAAGTTCTTTTTCTTAGCCTAGGCAGAACTGAAGGTTGAATAAGAAATGTAGGAGCTACATGTGCATGGATTACGTGCAGACATAGTAAACTCTTAGACTCAGCATAGATTACTAACACTAAACACTGGGGGATATTGTTGTACAATTTCTATAACATTGAAGAAGTCCACTATGTGCCACTGTTGCTGAAGATTTCACCACTGATATGTGGAATAGATAATCTTTTAACTCCCCTTATAAGTAACAAATATGCTGGTCTGTTCTGGTGTATTCTTCCACTGTGCAGTGCCTATGGCAATGAAGGCAGCTGGAATGGGATCTTTATGGCTCTGGTCTGTCAGTGCTCCTCCAGTCCCAGAGAGCTGAGCTGCCTTTGATAACGGTCTCTCATTTGCTGGGAGATCATAGAAGACTGTTTGAAAAGTCACTCTGTTGGTGCTCTAGCTAGCTGCAGTGCTTATGTGTCATGCCTAGGGAGCCCTTGCCCTTCAGTCTCTGTACCCAAGTTGAAGTGCTGGCAAAAGGCTAGAGCATCTATAAAGCTCTTTCAGTATCCAACTCTTACGCAGTTCCTTCTCCGTTTTTCCTTATTGTTCTCTTGCCTGTGTTTCCTTCACTGTACCATGAGAGTTAGGAAACTCTAAAAATACTTGATTACATAAAAAAAAGTTGTTCTCAAGCAAATGACCAAGTAGTTTTCAGTCATTTTCTAACATTTAAATTATTGAATACTTAATTTTCCTTTGAGTTTTAATGCTGGTTTCTCAGTGATGCTTTGAAAAGAAACTTGGACTCTTTGTTTTAATACCTATAGGCATGATGGTCTCCAATAAATAAAATTTTGATGCAAAAGAAAGCACTCAGAGGTCAAAGAAGATACAAAGAGTACAGACTTGAAGTGCGGTAGTTTGACCATGGCTGGAGGCCAGATGCCGACCACAGTCAGTCTGTCGCTTCCTTTTTCAGCTGGCCCCAGGGAGAAAATATATTGAGAGGCTTAAGAGTCAAGATAAGGACAGGGAGAGATCATCCTGTAATCAGCATCACGGATGAAACAGACTCAACACATAATAAAGGAAACTCTCTAATTTATTGCACTTTACACAGAGAGAAGCCTAAGTCAGATAATGGGAAGTAAACCCAAATGTTAAAGCACCTCCGCCCACCCCTCCCTTCTTCACAGACTTAACTTTAGTCATGATTTCACTCTCTTCTCTCCCTTGAGGGTGGCAGGGGGGATGTGGGGAAATGGGGTTTTCAGTCAGTTCCTCACCAGTTGTTTTCTTTAGCCATGTGGGCATTCCTCACACCCTTCCCCTGCTCTAGCATGGGGTCCCACCCATGGGGGACAGTCTTCCACAAACTTCTCCAATGTAAGTCCTTTCCCATGGGGCTTCAGCTCTTCACTAGCTACCCCAGCGTGGGTCAGTGCTATGGGGAACAATGATAAATCACAGAATGTCTCATCATTCTGTCAGGCCCAGACTGTTCCAGCCTGGTCCTCCACGGAGTCACAAGTCCCCTACCAGCAAACCTGCTCTGGCGTGGATCTCTCTTTGTCAATCTCCACGTGCTGCAAGTGCTTTCCGGGGCTTGATCCAACATGGGTCACAGTGTCTTCCATATGTCTCCATCTGCTCCAGTGCTGAGCCTCCCAATAATCTTCCATGGGCTACAGGGGGGCACCTGCTCCACCATGGGTTTCTCCATGGGCTGCAGGGGAATCTTTTTCTCTGGCACCTGGGGCACCTCCTTCCCCACCCCCCTACTTCTTCACTGACCTTGGTGTCTGCAGTGTTTTCTAAATCATCTCACTCCATTCTCTGGTGGCAAAAGCCATCTGCTTGTGTTTTCTATCTCCTAAATGTGATTCACAGAGGCACTATGACCATCACTGATGGGCTTGGCCTTGGTCAGTGGTGGGTCCAGCCTTGAGCCCAGCTAGTGTTTACTCTGTGAGGCCTATGGGAAGTTTCTGGCTACTTCTTGCAGAAGCCTCCCCTGCAGCCCCCCCTCCACCCCCCCCCTCCCCGTACCAGAACATTGCCATGCAAAACTACAACAGAAGTGATTGAGGATAGGCTGAACATTTCATGGCCATAGTTCAGGTTCAGTGGAGTAACGCATTATAGGTGCCAGTCATCTTCTGCCATCAGTGATTGTTTCCTTTATGAAATACAGCAGATTAAAGGACCCACGATCTGGTGATGTCTGGCAGAAGTGAGAAAAGGCAAGCTGCTATTCCACAAAAATGACAACTATTACCAGAACTTTGGATAATTGTGAAAAGCTGCTTGACATTATGTATCTAGTATTTAAGACTGTGAGATACACAGATCCGGAAGAGGCATAAAAGATGTCAAGACAACCTCATTTCCAGGTTGACCTATAACAAGCTAATTTAGAAACAGAAAGCTGTCTTTGACAAAAGAACAAGTACTGCACTGTAACATACTTAAATGACTATTTCTCATCCAACATGTGCTGGCTTTTCCCCTATCCAAAGTCATTGCTTCTAGGGAGCCTGAAAGGGCCCTGATTTTCATAGAATATCGAATACTAATTTATGGAAACAGGGCCTCCTGCTAGGATGTCTCTGTGTTAGATGCTCACAAGCAGTGATTCAAAAAGCCCTGTCACCTTAGGAACTGAGTATCTCTCTGCTATGAAATAAAGTAGCAGAGAATATTGAAGGTGAGGCAGAGGTGTACGAGGTGAGGTATGGTGCGTGAAGGAACCCACATGATTCTTTTGTGCAGAGGATTTGTGCAGTACCATCAGTCACTGTACTGCCATTTTCACAGGTGTTGCAAATCGAACTGTTATTTGAGATTAAGACAAAACAAATGGGCTTAAAAACCCCAAGTAGTATGAATAGGTAGAAGTTTTAAAAAATTAATAGTATTTGAAATGACTCAGTAAGTGCTATCAGGAGAACTCTGGAATAATCACAGCATAAGAAGCAAACAGAAATTACTTGTATTCATAGGCACTGTTGCTGTGTAATTATCAAAAGGCTGAGTCAAAACTAAGCAAGTCTGTCAAAAATTCAGCCTGTGTCAGGAAATATTTCCTAGCTAATAAATAACATGGCAAAAATCTCCCCTGAAGAAATTACCAGCTCCTTTGCATATCTGAATGATATGTAATGGGAATAAGTGAATACAGAGTCAGCAATGGGGTGAGAAAGAACCACATTACTCCTTTTATTTTTGGCTGTGCCTGAGGTCAGAAGTTCCTTTGTTCTTTCTTTACTTCCCATTAGAGCAAATATAATCTGCTTCTTTTCTCTTAAGGTTCTTTTTCCTTTCCTTTTTTTTGTTTTCTTGTGGTTTTTTTTTTTTTGTTTAAATAAAACAAAATGACTAAGTTAGCTCATTATTATTATTTTCAACACTTTTGTGTTAATGAAATGTTGCCTTATCCTCCATTGTAATACTTTTCAAAGGAAAAATCCCTCTTTAAAGAGGCGGAGTAGTTGAGCTGTAATTTATTGAGTTAGCACTTCAAACAGTAATACTTAATGTGCATGCTGTTAAAGTGCTAACCATGCATCAAGTATTTACAGTGTATAAGGCTACTTATATAATAGCATGCTTTATTTATCGATGCTTCCACAATTTTGCGTACTACTGCTTTTCAGATATGGAAAATTGACTCCCTTTGTTTTGCCTTTCAGCTCTGAAGCATTTTGGGGCCGGTGTTATTGTTTGCTTAAAAGTTGTTTCTGTTTCATCAAATGCGATGGAGAAATCATCCATTCGCTGTAGGTGCTTACAGCAGGAAGAAGTTAAATAACAGCATCGAGTGAGTGTGTGATGTTCTTTGTAAGCATGGTTCCTTCTGTGGAGAGGAGGAACTGGAAGGGTGAGCAAAAATGTGTCTCAGATTGCTGTTAACCAGGGACTGAACTGTAACAAATCTGCGGCTGCTTCATGGTTGTCACTCAGTCGTTCACCATGACTGTGGCATTTCACAGCGACAGCAGGGGTAGGGCTTGGATCTGCGTGCGTCGCAGATCTCGTCCCGTTGCCACTGGAGGAAGGACTGTCTGCTTTTGGTATTCATGCATGGGGCTCTATTGGTGAAGACTACCATGTGTGAGAGTAAGCAATTAATTATGACTTTAGTACTGGTAATAACAGTAGAGCTGGTGGCTTTGATTGGCTGTGGGACTTTAGGTTGCTTTATCCTTTCCCAGTGGTTCATTTCATACAAGACAGCAAGAAAAGACTCACATGATAAGGGTGTTTCTTCTTGAGTGACACATAGCTCCTTTTTCCTGTTTATGATCAGATTTCCCTAATTATTAAAATCCCAGCATGTAAGATGCTTAGGGATAGCTATTTGATGGTGTGGCATATGTTTTCACATGAGGCTATGCAGTAAGCATACATTTGGTAATGGGATGTATGATTCAGCATCCCCAAGCACATGTGCTTGTGCAGCAAGGGACAGTACAAAGCTTATCACTGTGAGCTCAGCATCCTGTGACTTTTTTCAGTGCCTTGGCCTGTGACCATCAATGATATTTTTTGCAACTGGTGTAGTAAAATTTAATGTGGAAGCCCAATGGAATGGGAAGGTGATTTTGCTTTCACAAAATGCATTTTTCTCTCTCACATCTATTCTTCCACTCATTCTCTTACTTATATATCCAGAAGCACCAGGATATGTGGCCAAGTCGTGGGGTTAGGATTACTTTCAGTGATAGGAAGGGTAAAAGATGCCAGCTATTAAATTCTTATCATATCTGCTGTTTTCTTCTTGATTAGTGATAACATGGCATTTTTTGACTGTACCTTTTGTAGTCTGTAGGAGTTGACAGTGATTGCAATCTTAGCCTTTTCATTCTGTACCATTTCTGTCAGTAGGCAACATTGCTGATTTCCCCACTGTCCTTCTGCCACCTTGCCTGGATAGTTCATAGCTCTAATTCTATTCTTTATCTTTGGGTCAAGTTCTCATAATGATTTGATTTTGTCTTTTATTTTACAAAACCAGACCTCTTGAGAAACTGAGTACAGAACTGTGGTTGATAACTGGTGCATTTGTGGGTGCCCATCAATACGTGACATACCTTATTCCTTCAACTGTTTCTTTTGATTCACAACACATACATTTCCATTCATACTTCATTCAGACTGTTCATTGTTGTTCTGTTACAGATCTCTATGCATTTAATTGAATGATGGGATACAACAACATCGTTTGTTGAAGAACAAGTGAATTCCATAATCCCTTTGAATTCTCTAGTCCTTGAGAAAAAAATGATGTACCATAAAAACTGTAGTTATACACTCAGTTTTGTTTTATCTCAGCCAGAGGAGTCACAACAGTGTTCTCTGTCTGCCCTGACCTCCCTCCAGTTAGAAAATACCGCTTTAATTGTGTGGACCATCCAATGAACTAACAAGTCCATGTTGCCTTATGACAAGTACTGCACTTGGAGAAATTCCTGTGTTGTGCTTTCTAGGTTTATCTTTTCTGGCCCTTTACTAATTGGAATGTTTGCCTGAAAAATAAGACCTTTACACTCCTTGTAAAAACATCGTGAACTAAGAAGAAAATAGAAGATACTGACTTCATTAGCTGATATTGTAATTAAATGGTCCGAGAAACAAGGAAGAGCGTGTGCATATTACATGCATAATAAGCAGAGTAGATAATGTATTGTATGATTATTATTTTTTTTGTGAAGAGGTTGGAGGATGTTTATTTTCCTAAGAAGCATTATCAGTGCTAGAAATGTGAGTTGTAGTACCTATTCTGCAATAACAGCTAATCTTTTAAGGGCAGCTAGCTCAGTCATCTACAACTATGTGATTTTTTTGACTTAGGCTTTTTGTTGGAGTTGTGGTGTTTCTTTGGTCAATCTGTGTTAGCTGGGTGATTGATTTCCTTGTGATGATGGAATAAAATTGAATTGCTGCTTAAATTAAAAAAAAAAAAAGGCCACGGAGGGGAATAATTCAAAGTTATGTTCCTTTTTATAGAGGATTTTTGTTTCTTGTTAATATATGTGAGTGATGGTAGATTATGTTTCTTTTCTGTTTACAGACTCTTGTCTATTATGATTGGCCTTTGCTTTTCTAGGGCTAAGATCACAGCTAGGAAGTGATAAAGTAACCTTTCTTTTATTGGAGCTCAGGTAGGGGAAAGGTCTTTCATTTCCTTTCCCAAATTCTTGGTATTTGTCAAACAATGTGGAGATGATTGAAAGTGGTGTGTAAAAAAACCAAAACACCTAACATTAAAATAAAATGGTAAAAGAAATTTTTAATGCCTCTACAACCTCTGGCGTCTTTTTACTGAGAGAGGGGGTGGCTTATGGTTGCATTACAATTTATGTTGAAACTTCTTATAACCTACATATCTGAAGGTAGTTGCTAACTGTAGCTGTATTAATTTTAATTCTGAATTTGAGACATATTAAGACCTTATTTTACAAAAGTACCGAGTAGCTATAACTTCTGTGAAAGTTTCGAAATCTAGAACTTGTGGTATTCAATACAAAGCACACATTTTTGTTTATGAAATTATAGAAGAGCCCAGGTTGAAAACTGACCTCAGAAGATCATCTGGTCTAGTCTTTTGTGGAAAAGGGATGAGATTATCTAGTACACTGTCCAGTTGCGTCAGGTTGTCTTCACAAAAGTAGATTTATCAAAAAGTAGACATCCCACAATAGGATAGCATATTTCAACAAAAATAAAATAATAATTTTTGACTTCAAACAGTATTTGCCTCTAGTTTACAACCTTCGGAAAAACAGTTAATTTTGCACCTAAACTGTGATTAACACCTCCTGTTTGTGCAAAGCCAAAGAATGACAAAGTGAATAGGCCTTTTGAAGGCATTATGTTTTAGGGATTTGATGAAAGATAACAAGAAGGATGTCTTAAAAAAATAGCTGATAGTCTGTGTTATGTAACTTGAATCTAGATTTCCATCTTCTGTCTCTTTATTTTGGATTTTATTTTTTCTTCTCCCTTCCTAAAAAGCAATGGGATATCTCTCAGCCACTGATTTGGATCTGTGAGTGATTTGAAGGTGAATGTTGCACCCACTAGTTCAGATAACATTTTCATGTTGCCTAAATGTGAGAATTACAGGGATGTAAGCTAATAATCATAGTGTCAGGCTTAAATGTGAGTGGGGGAAAAGTGCAAACTGCGTTAGCGTGTAAGGATGTCTTTCTGATTTGCAGTGGGCAGTTAGCAAGGAAAGCAGTGATTTTTAATAAGGTGTGGACATTACAGTGATGATCTATTTGACTTGGCAGCAGCTTTAAGGTCATTCCTATCAGCTCTGTTAGTGTCCTCGTTCCTTTTTCCATCAACCTATTTGGGTAATGAAAGATAGTGCTAAATTTATTTTAGTATTTTATTTGCAAAACACCTATTCAGGCTGTAATCTCCCTTTCTGCAATTTTTTGTGGAGCAAAGTCAGATGCTATCTCAAGAAAAGTGATGTTAGCTTGAGTGTTTTAGGATTTTACATAGCTCCTGTATGAGACTTCACTTCTTTTTCCCTCTGTGACTACAATCCCACATCACAGCTCTGTTGCTGTGTCCTAAAAACATGAGACTTTTAACCAAATAAGGTAATTTATGTGTCTATTTTCATAAGATCTAGATTGTGAAAGTCATCTCCAGAACTCATAAAAAGGATCATCTGTTTCCATATAAAGCAAAAATATAAAGCCAAATTGTTTTGTATTAGTTCTGTAAATTCTTCATGCACGTAAATGAGACACCTGCTTGTGTTCCTATTTATATGCATAATGTGACCAGTGTTAACTTAAATCAACCCACATAAAACTGGGAGGAAAGAACAAGATTATTACTGTAATATCAATTTTTAAATATTGTAAGAACATGCTTTGTCGGTGGAAAGAATATGAGTATACAGGTAAAATCTAGATCTGCATTGGCTTCATACGTAACATGGAGCAGGGATGGACAAGAAAAGGTCAGACCTTCATAATCCTTAGGGTAGAAATTGTCAAGGCTGTAGTCCTGCCTGTCCCCCAGCACAGAAAGAGCATGTTTCTTTTGCTTTTTGAATAACATCATGCACAGCTGTTTCGCAAGTGTTTTCTATCCTAGAAGAGAAGAAAAAAAACCTTTTTTGGACTGTAAGTATAGGATAGTGTTGGAGTTTCCTGTCTGGGCTGGACTTTGACCAGATCATTAAAGCTGGAATTTATCCCTTGTAAACTGCTGTGAAAATTGTCATTTATTTTGGAGATGATGTTTCATTTATTTCCCAGAGCTGTAATTCAGCACTAAATACTGGGCACATGCCAGATCATGGGACTGCACAGAGATTTTTGAAGAAAGCCTTAGACCTTCTTGTCTCTTCAAAAAGTTAGTTAGATGCAAAAACCCAGAGGAGAATAAAGAAAAGTCGCCTTTGCAGTTGTTAACTTTTCACTCCGTGGTGTTCAGCTGCACTGCTAAAGAATGTGTTGGTAAGGACAGAGAGCCTGTGCCTGTCAATTCTCTTCACCATTGAACTGGGAGAGTCTGATGATGGCATGGAAGGTTCTGTGGTAATAGTGGTTTTAAAGAGGAGTAATTTCAGCTAAGGTGGGGGGACTTGATCTTTGGAATCCATTTTTCAGCTCATGTTTCAGAGTCAGTCTGATTGTAGATGAGGCGCATCAGTCTGCCATGGTACCCTCTGTACTGTGGAAGATCAGAGTATTTTCTTTCTGGATAATTTTATGTAGAAACACCTACAGGGCAAGACCTTCCTGTGTTTGCACGCTACTTACCAGGTGTCATCCTGGTAAGGCCCACAGGCATAATTGTGCAAGAAGTAGTTTCTGCCTCGTGAGGAGGAGAAATGTATGAATCTTGCCATTTTGACTGCAAGTAAGTTTTTGTTTGCACAGCATTACTGTTATTTGCACTTGTTGGGCAAGCCAGCCACGCTCTTCGAGGATTCAGTGGGACTTTTTTCCCCACTGTATTTTTAAAATATTTTTTCTACTGTATTTTTTTCTCTTTTTGCATCTGGCAAATGCGGGTCACTACTTTTTATTGCCTGACGTTGTCAGAGATTAATTCCTTCTCGGTCGCCTCTCACCTTTTCTTGAAGAATCAGAGGCGATTCTTCTCATGTAGTCATCTTGCTAAACAATGTGACATCTGCTGTCTGACTGTGGCATTGCAACGCTTCGGTGTGCGTTGGCTGAGAAAGGCGGGCGCTTTATGGAATCGGATAGCGGACCTGCAAATGGAGCACCCTTTTCCTTCAAACTCATTTATCTTCTCAGAGGCATTTAGAACTACAGCATCGGGATGTGAAATTCCAGTCCGTCTTCGTTAAAAATTTCCTCTGAAGCACTGGAAATTGGAATGTATCTAATTCTTTTCATTGCCACCTTTGAGGAAGTAACTGCTTGGAATTGTAGATTTGAGGAGAAAAAGTGTTGACATTAAATAAGTAATTTCTCTTCACGTCCTCTGCCTACTGTAAATGTAAAGGCAGGAAAGTGCTCCAAGTAAGCTACCTTTATCAAGTACCTAATTAGCTGAGCTCTTATGCTTCAACATAAGACAAGTTATGAATGGGATGATGAAAAAGGAATTCTTTTGTAGCCTAATTTTTAGATGAAGAAAAAAACCTTGCATTTGATCACAGCTGTTGATTTTCTTGACAGCATCACAGCCTCTGAGTTGTTCCTCATTAATATAGCTATATGAAACTCAGGTTTTTTTAGTTCACATTACATTTTGTGTGGCTTCAGCTTTTCCTGAAGCTTGATGCCATACAGCTTTGTCCACGTTAGCAAATACAGAGGCCCAGCAGGAGTGGATTTGTAGAGTGAAATAGTTGGTGCTGAGAACCCAGTACACAGGCTGCATTCATTCAAGGTTTTTACAGTAGGCTAGTTACAGTCTTGTCCCAGCAGCTGAGCATCCGTATCATCCTTTAGCATACACTCTGGAATGCGTCTTATGGTTTTGTTTCATCTTAAGGGTATCCAGTTTGTACTCTCTCACACTCCTCAATCATCTTCCTCAGCCTAGAGTAAGCAGGGATGCTTGGGGAGATGGTGTCAAAAGGGTTGAAGGTATTTCTGCTCTGAATTAAAATGCCGATGTAGACTCACACATTGACTTCTTTCTCAGTTGGAGCTGAGACTGCCTGTTTCCCTGGGTGTTTTTCCACATTGATTCACCAAAAGGAATGGAGATTGAGTTTCTGGGACATACGTCATGGTAGCTGTAGGGTTTCAGTTGATAATGTTGCTGCTGTTAGCATGCTGATTGAACATTTTTCCCCATAAACTTTTGAATTTTTGTACCTCCAGGTTACTCACATAATGAAACAATTTTAGATGTTCTTCTCCAAAATCTCTTAACCTCACAGATGGCACTAAAAATTTAAACAAAATCCAGCATATCATTAGGGGAATAAAAAAATAATTAAAAAATACATAAAATGTGTAGGTCTGATTCATTAATCTTTGTTAGTGGCACTTAGACAATATTACTGAACTACTGTGGTAAAACGTTAATGAGGAGTGAGGTGTTGCTTAGATGAGATATATTCACTGCAGTTAGGCTTTTTGCATGTTTCTCCCACCTTTATCATTGACTTGCTGTGTTTCCAGTAAACTAAAGTTTTTCTTAAATTCTTTTTGCTTTAAAAACCAGAGCCTCCCCCCACCCCCCCTCCAAGGACATGTGAATATTGTCTTATTTAATTTACAGATCCTGGTATCTTAATATCAGGGTATGTTGCTGGAATGTTAGAAATGCTAAAAAATAAAGTTGAGACTGTCAAGGGAGGGCTAAGAATAGCTAAAACTCCCCAGTTTGTACTGCTAAACTATTTTCCCCTCACAAGTAGCAAAGCTATATTCTCCCATGAAACTATTTCAGTGTTTCACAATTTTTTAAGCCTGATAAAACCCTGCCATCACTTCTGTGCAAAAGCCAGTTTTCCTTCTGAGCACCTAAGTGTAATTATTTGCCAGCATCACTTTAAGTATTAGAAGAATGACACATACAGTGTTTGATCATATGATTGAATATAGCTTTGAAGAAGAAAAAAACCACCTCAAGATGTGTTGTGCATTCAACATCACTTCTTCTGAAGTGTCTTTAGACACTTAGAAAGTCATGATTTGACCTGTAAAGTTCTGCTTTACTTCATACTACTATTTTGTAATACTAATTTGAAAAGGTCGTAATGTGACTTCTTATTTCCATGTAACTACTTGTTGTTCTGAACAGTTAAAATATTAAAGGACCTCTACCTTGACTGGATATAAACTGCTCTGGGCATCTTTTGATTCAATTTATAAAGACTTTGTTGCCACGCTCTGTGCTAGGAAGACAGTGTGAGACAGCAGACCCAGCTGACTTGTATATGCCTGAATTGCACACAGAATTTAAAGAGATACACGATGACTGACTAAATTTGTGATCAATAGCCAGTGGTGGTTTGAACTCTCTTCCTACAGATACGTGTATTTTTCAGCAATGCCTGCAACAGTAGTGGTAACCCCAACGATTTTCTCAGGAGCCACAAGGAGATGGCATTTTATGTCAAGTTCAGTTCTTGACGTTCTAATGCAAGCTTTCTTTTTTAAAAAGGAAAGAGTCCTGGTTAAGTATAGTTTGAGATATAAACTTTAAAAGCTTTCTAATTTGAAGATGCTATTTAAGAAAATGAGACAAGCAGCCTCTTCTTCCCCTCCCCCAAGCTGGTACAGCCTCTTTTTTCAATTTTGAGACACCAGAGGTTGTCAGGCTGCTAGTGCTTGTTATGAAAACAGCCACTTAGGCAGAAATTAGACATATTACCATAGTTTAAGGGGCATTTTACAGGAACACCATTTTCTCTGGCATATTTTTCACCAAACTATACATTTTTATAGTCTTTAACAGTCCTGTCCAATTATCTAAAGCTTCATTTCTTATTCAAAATGGTACTTATTGTCACTTTCAATTTATTTCACTGTCTCTCTCTTTCAAAATCAGTTTGTAAAAGTCTTTACCTGTAGAGATGAAATATAATTTTAAGGTCAGCTGTAACAATCAATATTAACAGGTTTCTTTAATCTATTCAAGTCTGTTTAAAAAGTAAAATATTCTAACTACTGTATGTGAGCGAGGAACTAAGACTTTTGACCAGTTTTAAAATGAGAAGTATTAGTCCATTTTTTTCACACGAGGCTAAAAGAGTACATGAACTCAACAAAATACGAACAATTAACACCCATACTTAGCATTTTACCAGACCCTTCAGGAATGAATGTGTTTTCTTTGAAAAATTGTCTCATTTTAGAGAAATTGAATCAAATTAAAATGATTTTGCTTGGTGGCACTGAAATACAAAGTCAATGGCCTGCACTTCAGAGCTAATGCATGTTACTGAAAAAAAGCCCTTCACGTTTTTTTTCTGCTTTCACAAGGGATGTTTTAGAATACAGAAGAGATAGGAAATGTAGTTATGGCCAAAGAATCAGCCACTTAGGTCATAATTTACCCTATAATTACAAAATTATGTCTAAATATCAGAAAATGTAAGATCATGTTATTCTTAAGACTGTACAAGACATTTTTAGCATATTATAGCAAAGGTATAAATAGCCTTACATCACTGAGTAGGTCTCTCCCTCATCTCCAGCTTTGTCATTCTTAACGCACTCAAAATGTGCATTTGAGCTGTCTTCATCTCATGTACAAGAGCAACTTCTAAGTAGAATACATTTCAGGTTTCTTTTAATAGCATGGTATAAAAAAATACAGTCACTACAAGGTATGTCTTGACATTTCCATTAAAGAAGGCATACGAAATTTTGTAATTTTGAAACTTTTTTGACAAATGAGGAAAATAAATTGAAAAATAACTTCAGAACTTTCAAGATAGAATAGTAAGTTTTCTGCAAAATATGTGCAATTTTTTTTTCCAAAATTTATTTTGCAAAAAATACTTTAATTTTCTATGGAGTTGTGTGTCCCAGAGTTAACATTAGTACTGTGAGCTGTAAATGATGTATTATCAAAGTTCAAACCATTTGATTTGAGCATGTTCTCTAAATTTTCAAATATTCTTATTGCTGTTTCATTGTGTGGAAATAAGGGATTTACCTTCTCTTTCAGCTGCTCAATAATATGTAATCACTGCAAATGTTTTATATGCCTATAGTTTTACTCTTCAGCAGCTCCCCCCTGAAAAGAAAAGAAAATAGAAAAGACACCGAAGCCCTCTTCAGGCTTTTTAAAAATCCTTTCATCAGTTGAGAGAGTAGCTAATGTAATCATGGCAGTAAATTTGTCCTAACAGTGTATATTCTCATAGCAATGGGTGAATCTTGGAAAAACAGTATTATGTAATTTGTTGTCCAAACCAACCAATCTGTGTGAATCACTAGAGCTAATAATAATGTGGTACATTTTTGATAATAGTATGGACTACTTTTTTGCCCTTCAAATAACTGCATTGTTATGTCCTATATTTTTGCATCTCCTAGCAACAAAAAAAAAGTTTTAAAAAGTTTTATTTTTAGAAGTGGGCTAGAATTGTTTTCATGTTCATTATATTTTCATGCTGTCTTACTGACAGCTCCCTATGAGCAACTGAGAAAATTCTTCTGTAAAAAAGGCAGTTATCTATAGAATTATTGCTACCTCTGGCAATGCATGTTAAGGTATATCTTACCTTGTTGGTGCAACATTGGGTTTGGGCTCAGTATCATGATTCCAGTCTCTGTACATAACTGAATTGCCCCCATGTAGTTTACAGTCATTATATCTGCTATGTACCTGCAGTTTGCATGGCCTGGAGACGGTAAATATTGTGCCCCGTGTGGTTATGATAAAAGATAATGTTTATGATACAAGAACAGGGTAGACCACCTGTAGATAACAAAATAGATGTTGTAGCAGCGACATTTATACTACCAAAGGCATTGCCTCTGGAGAGTATGTCCTGATCTGCAGGCCAAGAGGTGGAAAATGACTATCATTCACAGCACTTGGGCCGCCATAGAGCAGTTGGCTGCGTCTGTGTTGCATAATATGCTTAGCTTAGATCTACACTGAGTCCCAAGGCTTTGTTATTTTTCTTTCTTTGTATGATTCAGAAGAACTGCCACAGTTCACCCGTCACAACATGACGCCGAGGGTATGTTTTGTATTTCTTGAGGCACTGTGGGATGGCAGTGCCTGGAGGTAGCAAGCTGCTGAGGCACTGATGGGGGATTGTTGTTGTGCCCAGGGAGCAACCTCAGCCATGCTATCTGAAGGGAATGGTGCCTATAGTAAATCTGCTTCAAAATGTCCCCCTATTCTGTGTCAGAAAGATGTAGGTGACTCAAGAAAGCCCAGGAGCCAAGAGTTGTATAGGTAACCATAGTAGAACACGGATCTGGAACAAACAAGGGAGCAAAGTTCTTAAACAGTACTGGTATACATTGTAACTGCAGCTCCATTGGTTAGACTGGCTTTTATTTAAGATGTGTTATTTTGGCTTTGGTGTCAGTTGAAGCTGTATTTATACAGTTATTTGAGGTTCCATGAGGCCAAGTGCAGAGTCCTGCACTTGGGACATAACAACCCCATGCAGTGGTACAGGCTTGGGGAAGAGTGGCTAGAAAACTGCTTGGTAGAGAAGGACCTGGGAGTATTGGTTGACTGCAGACTGAATATGAGCCAGCAGTGTGCCCAGGTGGCCAAGAAGTCTAATGGCATCTTGGCTTGTACCAAAAATAGCATGGCCAGCAGGTCCAGGGAAGTGATTGTGCCCCTGTACTGGGCATTGGTGAGACCGCACCTTGAGTGCTGTGTCCAGTTTTGGGCCCCTCACTACAAGAAAGACATGGAGGTCCTGGAGCGTGTCCAGAGAAGGGCAGCCAGGCTGGAGCGGCTGAGGGAACTGGGGTTGTTTAGCCTGGAGGAGTCAGAGGGGGGACCTTATCACTACCTACAATTACCTAAAAGGAGGTTGTAGAGAGGTGGAGGTTGGTCTCTTTGCCCAAGCAACAGGTGATAGGATGAGGGGAAATGGCCTCAAGCTGCACCAGGGCAGGTTCAGATTAGACATTAGGGAAAAGTTCTTCCCCAAAAGGGTTATCAGGCACTGGAACAGGCTGCCCAGGGAGGTGGTTGAGTCACCACCCCTGGATGTATTTAAAAGACAGATAGATGAGGTGCTCAGGGATATGGTTTAGTAGAGGACAGGTGTGGTTGGACTTGGTAATATCAAAGGTCTTTTCCAACCTAGTGATTCTGTGATTCTATATGTGTGTATGTATACATGTGTTTGTAGAAAGATATATTTAAGGGTCTTTTGGTTACTAAGATCTAATATTCAGAATTATTGCAGAAATAGGTTTTTAGTATAGAAGGCTCATATGTCTTTCAGAATTTCCTTTAAAGATGTGAATATTGGTAGTATGGCAATTCGTTGTCTCACTGTGGTGAATACTTTTGTTTAGTCAGCAACAGCCTCAGACTGGAGAGTGAGGAACTCCTTCGCTTCAGTTCTTCTCTGAGACTCTTACCCAGCCTTTGTTCTGCTCTCAGAAGACCTGTTGTTGAAGTTACTAGAGGTTAGCTTTACTTCTGAACTGGATTTATATTACTGATGGTCATACAACACAGAAAGAGTCAAATTGTCTTAAAAGACAGTAACTAGTCTGTACAAGCAGAGTTAGGACAAATATAAAGATGTCTTGGTCAACTCTTTCCCTCCCCTCATCTCAAACACCAGCCAGTACAGAGCATGTTCTTGTGTTACATGACACATCTGTAACTACACAGTCCCTACATCCTTTGATGATCCTCAGCATCATCCTTATCCTCTTTTCCTTTCGTTGGAAAAGATCTGGCAACCTCTTCACGCCCAAATGATGAATTTTAATCAACTTTGGAAGTGTTAATTCTGAGCATTTGAATAAGGTCATTCTTTTCAGTATATTCATTTTCTTTACAAATGCTAAATATGTTTATTATTTCTGCACCTTTATGTAATTGGAGAATTATAGGAACTTCATAGAACAAATGATCATAATGAAATCAGTAGAACATAGATCATAGAACGTAGATCATGAAATCAGTAAGATATTACTAAGGCTAAAGTCTTCATGCAGAGGAAGAAAGAAATGTTCAGTGAAAATCACTATCATTTGAGGAGATGTGGGGAGATAGCATAGAAACCCTTAGCCCACCACCCTTTTTCTGTAGGCAGACCACCCTCCATCAGATGGTAGTTTTTAAATTAAGAGTGAAGAGTGATCCATATTATGGGTTGATTTGTAAGAACAGTATGCAACTTGCTTTGTGCAGAGGATTGCCCTACAAGACCTTCAGAGGTTCCTTCCGACCTAAACTAGTCTATGATTCTATGATTCTACTGAAATGCTAACTCCACACATGGAAAATTTGGATTCTTTACTAAGTTTTTTTGCCAGTGTCTCCTCTTGAGGCTAGTTTCCCCAGCTTTGTTCAGCTTTCATATTCCTTCTGTAATTGCATTAAACTCGCATGCCATTCTTGTCCAGCACCCACATTAATCTGCATAGTGCCAAATAAGAAGCCATAAGAAGTCTGTATTTATAAATTCCAGTTTATAAAGCCCTTTTGCAGTTTTCCAGTGTTCAAGAATAGGCCTATGTGAAATAACCTAAATCCACATCTGCTTTCCCTACTTAAGAAACTGCCTGACACTAAATTATTCTGCAAGAGCTTTGCTTCTATGTCAAGTAAAAAGAAGGAATATGGGGGGGAACCCCCTTTCCCATCAACTTCTATAGAATCCATGTGGCCCTGGGAAAGTTTAGGGAAGTGGGTAGTCCTAGTAGCCTGCCTGGATAGTATCGTATTTTGAAACAGATTAATACTGGACCCTGACACACTAGGATTTCAGCAGGAAACTTACTGAAAAAGGTAGCTTGGAACTCGTGGTGCTATTTGGTGTTTTGTAGTAGCATCAAATAACTATTGAGAATGTATAATGTGCTTAGTAAAGTAGCACTGTAATCTAATAGCACAGGATCTTCTGCTTTTGAGCATGGCCATAAGTATATTATTATGTTATTTCCCTATTTGATGATTACTTGATTATTCAAACATGACATTCCCATCAATTCTTTGAATTTTCATTACACCATTTGTTTTACTTTAATATAAATTTGATAGAAATATTTGTGGGTTTAGTAATATTTAAGCAATGTATAGTGATGATATGAGAACTTTGGTGCTTATATAAAAAATTCAACTTTTGTCTGTGAAAGACATAGTCCATGTTTGTTGTGAATTGATGCAGGTTGAATTGACCTTAGTGTGAAGGTGTATTGATTTATACTAGCCTAAAGTTTGACTGGGGATTATCTGCGTGTTCCGGTAAATTGTTTATACTCATTAGTCATGCACAGTGGAGTAAAGGTTAGTTGAAGTTTTTCAGGATTTAAATTGAATTGCCACTGTATGTTTTGTGACTGGGTACAAAATTACAGAATCACAGAATCATGGAAGAGTGCTCTCGAGATCATCAAGTCCAACCCCGTGCTCAAAGCAAGGTCAACTAAGGAAGGTTGCTCAGAGCCATATCCAGTTAAATTCTGAATGTCTCTGAGGATGGAGGTTCCTAAAACTCTATGGCTGTGACCTTGCACTGAAGCCCAGACCAGGACACAGCATGCCAGATGTTTTTTACTTTTGATGAGTAGAGGGGAAGGATTCCAAGGACACCTCCATGCATTTCTTCTGCTCTCACGTACAGGGCAATTCCTCCTCCTTCCTTGGCTAATCCTTCCTAAAAAGCCCATGTCTAACCATTACCTGATGGCTGTGGACAGGTATCTCCTGTCCACATCACTCAGCATCATTTGCTTGCCGATCCAATCCAGTACTTTCTTATTTGTTGGTGGGTTTTCATCTCCCTCCTCATTACTCACAATTTAATTCCGCACCAGTTTAATCCCACCCGGTCTATTGGAAAAGACACTTTAGCCCCACATGGTCAGATGGGTGGGTCTTGTCTCTTGATAGCAGCCTGCATTCTCAGAGGGTCTCATGGTTGTAAAATCAAAATATCTCTTCTCAATACCAGCTGCGCAGCAAAATTCTTGACCTGCAGGTCTATCCACTCTTCCTGAACTCCTTCCTCCTCACTGTCAAGATTGAGGAGAGAACCACCTGGGCCCATTTCTCTCCTTTTTTTTTTTATTTTTTGATAATTTAATACTCATATTTCATAAAGAGCAATTTGCAAGTATGATGGCAAATTCTATTTTCCTCTGACAAGTAAGTAGCTGCTATAAGTGTGTTACAAACATCCAAGTAAAACTAACTTGTAGTTTAAGATCTATACAGTAAAAGAAAAGGTACTGGGGTTTTTTTGTTTGGTTTTTTTTTTTTGCTAACAGGACTTTGCTTCATAGAGGGACACAGATTCTTTTGTCAGGGATGAACAATAATTGTTTTCTCCCGGGCAAAAGTTTCTTATGAATCTTTAATCAATTTCCTCATTAAAACAGCTTTGTATGTAGAGGATTCTAATGAAGGTAAACACTGCTTTTGAATAAGCATCCAAGAACTTTAACTGAAAAACAAAGTATTAGCATCAGTATTCTTGAGAAGTGCATGTAGCACCTAACTTCTGATTCAAAGACCATTTTGTTTTCTGTGTGGTTGCATGCACACAGTAAGAAGGAATTAGCACCTGGACAAACCTCTGACTCTTCAGTATTTGATTATGAAGAAGAAAGATGTCCCAACACAGAGGCAGGAAGAGCAATAATGCAGCAACATACTGATAGTTTCTTCTGGTGTTTCTTCTTCCAATAATAGGCAGCATGTTACTTTTTCCTCTTGCCATTATTTCAAGTGGGGAAGCTTGGATGTGGAAAGGTCATAAAATGATAGAATGGTTTTGGTCAGAAAAGACCTGCAAGGTCATGAAGTCGAACCTTGAACCTATCAGTCAGGGCCACCACTAAACTACCTCCCTAAGCACCACATCTGCACTTCAGTGCCTCTGGGGGTGGCAACTCAACCACTTCCCTGTGCAGCCTGTTCCAATGGTTGTCATCCCTTTTAGTAAAGATGTTTTTCCTGATATCCAACCTAAGTCTCCCCTGATGCAACCTGTGGCCATTTCCTCATGTCCTATCGCTTGTTGCTTGGGAGAAGAGACCAACACCCACCTGGCTGCAGCCTCCTTTCAGGTAGTAAGTTTTTTCCCTTTCCTCCAGGCTGAAACCCCCACTTTTCTCAGCTGCTCCTCACAAGACTTGCTCTTTAGAGCAGCTTTGCTGCTTTTCTCTGGACGTGCTCCAGCACTACAGTGTGTTTCTTGTAGTGTGGGGCCCAAAGCTGATCACAGTACTCCAGGTGCAACCTCACCAGTGCTGAGTACAGGGGGACAATCACTTCCACAATCCTGCTGTCCGCACTGTTCCTGATACCAGCCAGGGTGCTGTTGGCTGCCTTGGCCACACCACTGGCCCATATTCTGCTCTCTGTTGACCAACACCCCCAGGTCCCTCTTGCCTCGCAGCTTTCCAGCTACTCTTTCCCAAGCCTGTAGTGTTGCATAGGGTTGTTGTGACCCAGGCTCAGGACTTGGCACTGAGACTTGTTGAACCCCATACGCTTGGCCTCAGCCAGCCTATCCAGATCTCTTTGTAGACCTTCCTAACCTCAAGCAAATAGATACTCCCACCCAACTTGGTATCATTTGCAAATTTTCTGAGGGTGCACTCGATCCTCTTGTACAGATCATTGATAAGGATATTAGAGAACTGGTCCTAGGACTGAGCCCTGGGGAGCACCACTTATGACTGGCTACCAAATGGATTTAACTTCATTCACCACAACTCTTTGGGTCTGGCCATCCAGCCAGTTTTTTACTCTGCAGTGTGGAGCTTCGTCCTTTTTTTTAAAGCCTGAAATTCAGATATGTAGTATGCTGTGGTCTGAGTGTAAACTGTGATTCTGGAGCAGAATGGCTTTACTACTGAAAGATTCTGTATCTCAGTTATTACTGCTGCATGGATGTGATCTCCAGTATGTTTATAATTCAGTAACATTGGGATATCCACTTCTGAGGTATTCTAAGTATGTATATGTGATATGTTGTTAGACTTTGCTATACACAAACTGAGTCAGGCTCTGTTTCACGTTCTTTGAACCATGCCAAGTCCTGAGATAAACTGGGGATTCACGAAATGCTGGTGCTATATGCCCATACAGATTAGGGGGTAGAGTAAAGCAGTGTTTGGAGAACTCATTGAAAAAAACGGCTCAATAGCTGATTTGAAAATAAGTATCATTCTTGGATTGCAAATTAAATGTAACAGGCAAGATTGATCTTTCAGTCACGATTGAGTTTTGTTGCTGCTATCTCTTCTCAACTGATAGATTCCCCACCTCCCCACTATTAACAGTGACATTTTAGTGGAGGCTTAGGAAAAGAATCTTATCCTGTTGATCTTAAATTATGTTATTCCTCGGTAATATTTTTTTTAAGTTGCAGATTTCCTTCTTTTGAGCTGTCTAAACTTGAAAGGAAAAAGGAATACCATTAAAAATGCATATATATATATATATGTACATACATATAAAAAGTACATAGAAATGAAAAAGGGAAAATATGAAAGCATATTATTTATTTACTTCTCTCTGTCTCTGACTACTGTCAGGATAGATCCCCATTCTCATGGTGGTGTTGCTTACAGCTGGAGCCTTCTAGAAAACTTTGATTAACAGGACACTAATAGAATTTTCCTTGAGCCACAGCACATACTGAGTGAAGATATAAAAGAAGGTGTCAATCCTGTGTGCCCTCGGAGCAGTTAGCAGAGTTCCAAGGCAGAACTCATTTGTGCTGTCAACTTACTGGCTATTTTCTCTCTTATAGATAGGACTATTTTCTTGTAACTAGTTGAGAAAGAGTAAATTTGGTAGCATTTGGAAACTCCACTGTAATCTGTTCCTTTTAAAGTGGCTTCACAGGACTTCTGAGGTGGATGCTGAGTCCGAGTTTATTCCAAATCCTTCTTTAAAGTCACAAAACCATAGGATTAAGAAGTCTGATTTGTGGGAAAGATCTCTGATGCTGAGAAAATTCAGAGTTTGGGAGCAAAGGGATGCTTAGATTTTGTCTCTGTTGTACATTCTTCCATTTGGGAGAAGACAAATTTGATGAGAGAAGAGATGACATTTTCCTTCAAAATGCTGTATCTGTTCTAAGAACTTGAGAAGTGATGTATGTTAGCAAAGGGGAGTTTATTTCAATAAAGATTTACCATTTAATCCTTTCATCTTTTATATCATAATGTTGGGTTTATTCCACACCCTGCCTTCATGATACCAAACTTTTGTCTAATATGATAAAAAAAAATCTGTCACGTGACCACCAACTTCCATAATTGGAAGACCACAAAGCTGCAAGATAAAAAGCTGACTATCAAGGAGTAAACTCATTATAGTCCCACATTAGCCACATTTTAAAGAGAAACAGAAAAGTGGTGGCTAAGACGCTGCTTTTTTCCTCTAGGTTATTTATATTTTGAGTCTGGCAAAAAACTGTGAAAAATCTCTCATAAGGAATGGAAGTAACATTGACACAGAGCCAAGGGAAAAGCTTTACAGTAGAGATTGTTCATTGACTCTGTGACTGCAAGTGTGGAAAAGCAGAAAAAATTAGATAACATTAATTCAAGATACACAGCAAAGCCAAGGCACGGGGCTGGTGTACAAACAGCTTTAACTGTTCATATTCATTTCAGTGGCTCGAAAAACAAACAGAAGATTACTGGGATAAGATTAACTGTAACAAATGCAGGGAAATGTATGTATGAAGCAGTTGGAAAAGCTTTTTATAGTAGAGCAGTTAAATCTAGTTAATTGTGTTTGATTTTTGTTATCATAATTACTTCCATTGTTCCACTGAACTCCTGCTGAATGTCCGACATAGTTGAGCTGTTGGAGCCATAATTAAAAAAATAAATGAATAGAAAGCGAATACCAATGTGATTAGTGTTGTGTTACATGCTTTAATATATGTGCTGCTTATACTGGTTGAGAGCTTCTTCACACTTAGCTGAGGAGATAATCCTTGATTTAAAGCAAAGCCACCACTCTGACAATGTATTGTAGCTAATGGAAGCATTCGTCTGTCTGTAAAGGTAAGGAAAGTTACTCTATTCACTGTTGCCGTGTAGTAAGAAGGTCATGAGTAAGTCTTTGTAATGAGAAATTTTACTTTCCACTGTGACCTCTCACACAGGCATTGTCCAAGCTAGTAGCCTTTTATAGCACCATTAGCAGTAATCAAAGATGAGCTGGCCAGAGGTTGCTGTATTAATGTCTGCTGATCTGTACATGTGCAGTAGGTTTTGTAAATCTTGAACTGGGTGTATTGTAGAAGTGTAGAGCATCTGATTTACTGGCAGCAAGACAGATGCACATGATGCACATACAGCTAACTTTTGTGGGTATTATTTAATCAGATTTCTAAAATATAATTATATGATGCTCCTGGAGCACATTCAATACATTACAAATTGAAGACCAAGGTAGAAGAATATATTGAAATGCATGCACCTTCTCTGTATCTGTGACATGGGCAGAAAGCCTGATTGTGTCTGGAGCAGTGAAGCTGGGACCGTGGTTCAAACTGCAAACTACTTACCAGAAACACTTCCAACCATTCCCATTGCTTTTGGATAACTCCAATAATGGTGACTAAAGTTGCAGATGTTCAGTGTCACTCAATTAAATGTATCTGAAAAAAAAAAAAAATTGGACAACAGATTAAAGAAGAGCTGCTGGTTATTTTTTGATTGGAGTGTTGCATGAAGATCCTGTGTTTAAATTGTCCAGTTACTTTCTCATCCTTTCTTGGTTTTCTTCTAACATATTCCGTATCATGTATATCTGAGTACAGATGTTTAGTTAGGACAGCTGTTAAGAGTAACATCTCTGAGGAGGAACACTGCATGAAATTGTGTAAATGAAGTGAACCACCTTACAGGGATTGTTATTACTGGAAATATGAGTATAGCTGGCAATGTCACATCCCAAGAAGCCAGTACCACGAAACTGCTTTCTAAGACCTTTTAGGATGTTGACAGTCAGACAGTAGGAGTATGGCTTGGGGAGCAGTGGATGCTGTAGAAGTCTGAAAGGCGGTGTCAAGTTCATATGGTAGCAGAAACATGCACTGTGCTGCCCTGTTCTGTGCTCAAGCCTTGCTCCAACTAGTCTTGTCAGTCACTTCCCTTTCATGACAGTACCGATTTGGCACCTGGTGAATTGAAAGGAAAACCAAGTCAACTGCAATTGCCTTTTTTCAGTTTATTTGATGATGGTATGTTAGGTAAAAATCTTCATGAACAAAACCAATAACAAGTACAGGATTGAGTCCAAAGCTTTTACTTTAAGCTAAGCATTACCATTTATGAACTTTTTATGCAGTTGTTTTTGTAGCGTTTGCACATGATGATGTCTGGTTTGGAAAAAAGTACTCAAAGTGTGGTGATTTTATTCACTGAATTATTGGGGGATGGACTCAATGATCTCTTGAGGTCTCTTCCAACCCCTACATTTCTGTGATTCTGTGATTTAAGACTCAAGGGATGCAATTCACAACTTTGGGGAGGTAGGGAGATAGTAGAAATATTCTTTAATACAGTTTATGACTTTTCTCCTTTAAAGCACCATTTAAAGCAATATCTCAACATTTCCTAGGGTCATCCATCACAAGCTGACTGGTCTGTCTAGGATTTTCCCAAATCTCTTTCTAGTTAGAGACAAGATGTGCATGAATGTGCAGAATGATTATCTGTTTTGTTTGAATGATGACAATTTGTAGAAAACTCAAATTGCCACATACCTACCTTTCCTTTGTGGCTGAAGTGGGAGTTCCATATTGCTCCTTATACTTTCTTAATTTGTTAAGGTACTTCACATTCATGGGGCAGAAAAGCTGGATTTCATCCTCCATGTTGACCTGTTCAGAAATTAACATTGCATGGATATTTAAAAGAATATATAGAAAGCACTGAATTATTTCTTAAATATGCAGCCCCAGGATGAAATAATCCACTACCAGCATTTTAACCACAAGCTTCAGAGGCTGGATGTCATCCCAGAAACTTGTACCGGTGTACTTGTAACAGCAGGATATCAGTAGCACATAATGTTGACACTTGCTTTGCTGCCCATGAGTTTTACAATTATCATTGTTAGAAGTAGTATGTATCCAGTGTATCTTGCATTACAAGATGTGGCTGTATGATCTTGCTTGTGAGTTTATTTTTTCAAAGATATATTTTTCCATGCACAGACTGATGTCAGTGGTGCACACCGTGATATTAAAGGAAAAAACCCCAAAATCTTACTTAAAGTAAGTGATTCTGTGCACTTTAAAATATACACACATATAGCAAGTGTAAAACAGAGAAGCCAGGAAAATGATCTGTGTTTTTCAGGTAGGCATGTAAAGGACTCTGTTCAGAGTAGTTGTACAAGCTGTGTGATGTAAGGAAATGAAATGCAATCATTATCCATATACAGTGAATAAAGAGTTCTCCACAATTTATCTACAGAAAGCGTGTGTCTGTCTAACATGGTGACTCTAATACCACAGTTGTTAATAATGAGTCTTTCTACATATTTTGTGCAAAATCTCTGTGGTGAGGCATTCATTGCGTTGAAAAGCTGGCACAATGGAAGGCTTTTTGTGCAGGCTCTGGACAAATTGTGGTCCATTTTATCAGTTCCAAGGTCAGGAGGACTATCATGGCTTTTAAACTGTAGTGTAGTAAAGTGGGCTCTATTGAATGTTGGAGGGACAGCCATAAGTTTGTCTGATTACTGCAGCCAGGTATCTCCAGCAGCAGAGTTCTTTGTCTGAACCCATTCCTCTTGTCTATAATTCTCATTTTTTGCTGTAATTTGATTTCAGAATTGACTTTCACTGCAATATACGAGGAGCTGGAGAGCTCCGATATATTTTCAAGACAAGCAGTAGCCATTATTAATAAGTCAGTGTAGAAATGCTTGAATTGCTGGTTTCAGCTCTAGTACTCATCTAAGTACAAGCCAAAGGTCTCTGTTATTAAACACCTTGTACTGCTGGAGTCTGTGTTTCTTTTCCAGTTGTTCTTGTAGACATTCTTTTTTTTTTTTTTAATTAGAAACCACAAGGCCTTTCACACAAAACCTGAACTTTATTTGCAAGGACTTAATATGTGCTTTTCCTTGTTCATCTTCTCTAGTCTAACACTAGCCTTTCCTTCCTTTAAAAAAAAAAAGGGGGAATAAGGGCCAAAAATGTGAAATACTGTCTTTATGCCCTGCATGCCTCTACTGGTCGTGGGAATGTTCATTTTCCTGTGGATAAAAATCATCAGATTATTTTGCCATCTTGGCCTCTGTGAAATGCAGAACAATTATTTAAAACAAATTAAGATCAGAATATTTTTTTCTCATAAAAACAGTGGTGCCCATTCTCTTCTGATAGCCTACAGCCCAAAGCTCCTCATAGTTGCTTTTGTAACTAAGGAAACTTCCTTGATCATTTTTCTTTTTTCCCTTCTCCCCTTTTACATAGCATGTCATAAGCATTGCTTTTTGGTTAGCAAAGTGGATCATTTTAAAAACATCCCTTTGACCCCAAACTTCACCTTTCATTTTTCAGTTCACTCTATTGACCACCTGCAGGCATCTCATCGATTCAATGGTGTGACTTTTGCTCTTTGGGAGCAGGTGAAGGAATACAGGTGGCTTTTTCTTATCTGCCCAGGGGCACCAGCACATGTAGGCATCAAAGAGCCCAGAGTTTCTGTAGGGTAAAAGGGTAGTGGAAAAACAAATAAAAGCGATGTCTCTTTCTAAGATTAGCTCTGCATGTGTTTAGGTGCTATGATGTGTTTTATTGACTTACTGTCTTAGTCTGACTTCTAAAGCTTGCTTTATTGTTAAGTATTCATGGATAATGTTGAAATAGGTACCGCTTCGCAGTTGTGGTAACCCTATTTTTAGCCTTGTTCTTTTAACTCTTTAGGAACACTGGTGATGTCTACCTTTCTGTGGAGAGATAAGCTGCTAAAATGTTTTTCCTTTTCTTTTCAGGGAGTAATATGTGGGAGGCTGTGGACTATTTGCTTCCGACATAGGAACAGCACTAGATTGGGAATCTGCACTCCTGAGAGAATGCTGGGAATCTGCAGAGGGCGACGGAAATTCTTGGCTGCCTCTCTGACCGTCCTTTTTGTCCCAGCTGTTACATGGATTTATCTGTTTGCTGGGAGTTTTGAAGGTAGGAGGGGAATAATGGCTGGGGGAGGGGACATGGAATGATTTGTATTAGAGCAGACAAATGCAGATCAGATGTCATTTATTTTATTTAAATAACTCTCTGTGCAATTGGCTTGCACAGGAAGTAGTTCCCAAGGTTCAGATTTCAACAAAGGGCCTTCCTCAACTTGTTCTTACTGCTGAGGAGGAGGTAGTTGCTGGCCCTGGTTATTTGATTTTCCTCTCATCTTTGAACGTCATAAAACTGCAACAGAAAACCCCCACCTTACTCATTTCTTCTCTATGTTTTCTAGTTTTTAGAAGTTGCTCTATCCTATGCCTTGTAAGATTGTACTTTTAATTAAAATTAACATCTCATTTCAGGTCTGCCCTTAATATTTAAAAGTGTTTAAAAATGCATCTGTACATGTCCTGGGCATTCTTTACACAGCCCTTGTTTTATGGGCCTGTATGTTAGACCTTACATGTATGGATGACATGGGCTATTGAGTCCTGATTTTGGGGCATGAAGCAGTAACTGTACCTAGCTATGAAAACATGAAGAGCAACGGTACAAGTCAGAGAAATGTGTGTGCAGCATGGTTCTTTGCACAGTGGGCTTTGTTAGGTCATGCTCACTCAGCTGGCAGACTGTCTTTTGTCCCATGGCCCTGTGTGCTGCTGCTCACTGGATCAGGGAACACACGGTGGTACCTAGTTTGTGGATGTCAGACAGTTGCCAGACTCTGCTCTATGAGTTGTAAATAGAGCAGCATAGAATGCTGTGAAATGTTTTATGGGCTCCTAATCTAGTTATACAAACGCCTACATGGCCCAAATCTGCAAACACAGGAGGCTCTTTTCTTGCCTTTGTGTGAAGATATTAGTTCTAGCTACTGCTTCTCTGGTGGTTGTGCTAGAAGGCTGGATACAGAAAATCAATGAATACCTATATGAAATCTCTTTATATAAAATCAGTTTGAATACAGATCCCTCTGGGTGGTGGTGGGTCGTTAGAGCTGAAAAATCTTTCTGTCAGGGGGAGATCCTCAGGTTTATAGGCACATTGACTTGCAGCTATATAACTAGCACTTTCTATAATCAGACGTGGAATAACCATTACTTTGCCTGTGAAATTATCTATCTGATGAACGTTTTTTCCTGTTCTTAAGGAAGTTCAGCAGTGATAGGTCCATTAGGTGAGATTAGAAAATTCTGGATCTCTTCTGTTTCTCTTAGGTTTTTATTACTTTGTAGCTTTTTTTTTTTTTTTTTGAGATGGAGCATTTTCTGTTTGGCAATAGGTGTGTTATTTTGGCAAGAGTAAAAAAAGCTGTTCAGCCTTTGTAGCTATCTTAGCATGAGAAAAGCTATTTCAACCTTTTAAAAACTGTTCAAATACTAGTTTACACTCTGATAATTTTAAAAAGGCATTGTTTAAAATGTCAAGCTTCTTTCATGTAACCTTGGCTGATGAATCTGTGCTTTGTTTCAAAACAAAATTCAATTCCAATTGAAATTACAAGAACATGTGAAGATTTTCAGTGTGTATTTCATATATTTCTGAATTAGTTACATGCCAGGTATAAATATTTGCTTATGCAAAATTATTTGGTTACTTAAAATTCTGCCCTAATGGGCAGTAACTCTGTCAGCTCATTCTAGAATGAAACACTTATGGGATTCATGTTAAATTGGAAATATAAGGAGTGCTGTCTGCATATTTGAAAATTAATGATCAGGCAGGCAGAACAGGACTGATTTTGTTTGATTTTTAAAAGCTGAGCAAATGCAAGCATCACCTTTCTGCTTTTAGAAGAATATTATGCTGCCTTTTCGTAATGATTATTTTAATTGTATCCACAATTGATAATGGCATGCAGCCTTTAATTCCTCTGGGTGTGTAGAATTCATTGTTTTTACGGAGAGCTCAATTCCAATCTTGAAATTTGCTGCTATATGGTGTTTGAAGTGACCTAAAGCTCTCAATCGTAAATGCAAACCAGAGAGCAAAGCCCATTACCTATTAAGAAGTATTCCACTGGAAATTATTCAGTTAGTAACTTTTTCTGTTACTGTTCTGTATCTGTTTTTTAAATTTTTTTTTTGCATGGGATATGACTTCTTTTTTTGTTGGTTAAAAAGTAAAGTCAGTTAAAATATTTAACTGAAAAATAGCTAGCATCTTCCTTAACTTGTATGTTTTATGGGCAGAAAGTTATAGCCATTTTGTCATTTTATCTTGCTTCTTGTTTTATACTCAACTCTGCCTCACACAGTTTACTTATATTTTAAGCTCTCTCTGTATTCTAGGGTAGGAAATGTCCCAGAACAGCATTGTTTCTTTATTTGAAGCCAGCAGGAGTGGAGAGTCCTCCCTGTCCTCTGGCACTAGTTTCTTTGGTTAATCACAGGCAGTACCAGTTCATCTAGTTTCAGATTCAAGTAAACAGTTCTTCTTACACTTTTCTCCACTATGTTAAAGAATTTGTCAGTACTTAGTATCTTCATAGACTCAGTTCTTCAGGGTGGAAGGGATCTGTGGGGTTCTCTGGTTAAACAACTGCTCAAAGAAGGGTGGGCTTTGATGGCCAATTGACATCTCTTAGGCCTTAATCCAGTCGATTGATATTGAAAGGGCTGTTTGTGGAATAGATGCTAAGGAACTCCACATGTAACTGACAGACAGGCCACAAACAAGTAACCATCACCCGTTGAGCCCCACATTCCAACAGTTTTTTACCCATCTAGTAGTTTACCCATGTAGGCTGTGAAATTCCAGCTTGGATACAAGGACGCTGTGGAAGATCATATTGAAAGCTGTACTAAATTCAAGGAAGGTCACATTTACTGGTCATTTCTTATTCACAGATCTAGTCATTTCATCACAGAAGGCAGTCAGCTTGGTTGAGCATGATTTACCCTTGGTGAATCATGAATAATTATTCCCCTGTCAGGCCTGGGTATGTTTCCATTTGAAGGTAGTTATATATAGTAGTCAAATGACTTCTCAGTCTTTTTCGTTAAGCTAAAAAGGTTGAACCTACCTGAGTTGTCATAGCAAAAAATGTTGTGCACTTTTATTTTTTTGGTGCTCTTTTGCCATTTTGTGTTTGTTTGTTTGTACATTTCTGAGCTCCAGAATATTCTTTGGTACTGATATCTGCAGTACCGTGTCCTAAAATTACGTGTTCTTCATGTAATTAGGTGTTATATTACTCATCCATGTGTTTATATCTAAGAATTTAAGTTATATATTTGCCATAGCATGGCAATGGGATCACATTTAGAAAACCTTTATAAGCTTTTTGTAAGTGTATCTCTCATATAAAGTATCCCCTGATGTAATCAGTTCCTGTGCTCTGCTTTTTCAGTTTGCAGTTCTTCAGGACAGAGTTTTGTTTCATTTTGGGTTTTCTCTTGTCTGTTGTAGCCTGCTACTTCACAGCTGACACTCAGACACTGCCAGTAAGACCCCTCCCTTGGAATATTCATTGGAGGTGGCATTACCCAAGCTGTGACAGCAACAGCTACTAAAAGCCTCATTAATCATGTATAAATGTCTATTAAGGTTATGAACTAGAATATTAAAGAGGATTTTGAATATTGTATAGCCTTTGAACGTACCTGGTTACTGTTGTTGCTTTTAATAATGCACAAGGACAGCATAATTTCAGTTATCAGTTACTTTGAATGAAAAAGCTAATTGTTCCAACAATCTTAAATTGCATTTAAAAGGTAATAGAGTAGGAAGGGTGGAGTGCATTTAAAACAGGGAAGAGGAAATAATCATATAATTTATGATGAATTTTCATTAGAAAGAAAATCACAATTTCACTAACCCACAGTAGCTACATAAATAGCATCATTTTCCAAGCTATGTGCAGCAGTTTCCTATCCCCTTTACCATGAAGGTCGTGGAAAATGGAGGTTGGGAACTGTAATTTGACACATGCTCTGTAGATAACTGACGGCTCAAAAAAGTGTTTACTGCGTCTGTGTGGCCTCAGCAGATTCAGAGCCCCCTCCATCTTGACAGGATGAAAATGCACTTGAGTTATCAGTTTCTGTGTGGTGGATCCACTTGAGGTTGAAAGCCCTAAAGTGTCTGTGTAGGGCTCCTGTGTAGAACATATTTCACACGAAAAGAACAGTCAGTAATATACCCTTAAGATGAAAACTTGAGAAGTTGTTTGAAGTTGTGCAGGTAGTCTGTGAGAGACCAAGAAGTTGACTCTGTTTTTTCTTAACTGTCAGGGTAGTATTTCAAAAACAGAGCCTGCCTTCTGTCCCGGGACATACTTTCCTGGATTATCCTCTTTTTCCTCCAGTGTTGGGCAACCATCATTCTCTGACACTACATTTTAGTCCAAGTAATCTGTAGAGACATGATTGAAGCTAGAGTTGGGCAAACACCTCATAAAATACAATAAATTGAAATGAAGGAAGGCTGCAAATATTCATCTTAGTATTTAAATGGGTTCACTTTGATGCTGTTCACACTCTTTTTGTGTATGCTTTCCATAAATATTCTAGTGAATATGTTAATTGGGAAGACTGTCTACAGAAACAATGAATATCCAGTTTTAATATTCATGGCAAGCAGATTTTGAAATCATATTTGTGAATACTTGAATCAGAAAACTGATTCTGGGAGTTCAGCTTTATCCAGTTAAGTGCCAAAAGTTTATCACATGATCTATGTGTGTGAAGAAAACTGCCTGAATTTTTAATGCACTAAGTTGTTCACAGGAAGAGGCAAACAAATAATTAATTGCTAAAATGTCTCTCAGACATATGCAACTGATGAACAAACATCAGAAAATAAGCCCTTTACTGGCAATGTAATCAGAAAAGGGCAAAATCTAAAATTCCTTTTTCATTACAATTCGCTCAGTTTGCCTGAATGTTATCTTCTGTGTGTCTCAACAGGATTAAACAAGAAAACTTAATCCAGTGTTCATTAAAAGTAGAGGTTTCAGCCTCTGTATTGATCCGGTCTTTTTAATAAAGTTCTGAGAAAAAAAGACCTGAAAGAGTGTCTCTGTGTATAATAAGAAGGATATTACTGTGATGGGTGCCTGGACAGGTTTACAGGACATGTGTTTCATTTAAGATTGGCTTAATAGCAACTCCTTGATAAAAGCTGCCTCTGTGTATATTTACATTCTGGAGTAAATGATTGTGTTTTACTCCCCTCTTTTTAGCATTTTTTTAGGAGATATGCTGAGAAATTGTCACTTAAGGACCTCTGATTTAGCTGCAATCAAGGTGTATCTGCAGTTTTTAGTTGGAGATCCTAGAAGAATACAATCAGTCATGTTAGAGAAGACCTCAGGTTTATGGCAAATTCTGTTGCTTTATCCTTTCTTTCCGTGAACCCCTTGTGATTTGGACGTACGGAGTACTGACCAAGTTTGGTGGAAGTATGCTGTTGCCCACAAAGGTCACTGATGTGAAAGCTGAGTCTGGTTTTCTGTTCATCATCTTTAGCTTGCAAATCAGTCTGACCATGTCTAGATTTTGTTTTACAGACATGAGAACCCTTATCTGTCCAACATCTTAGAAAATAAAATTAACAAGTGACTATGAAAAAACAGAGTTTTACTCCTCATTATGTAAAGGAACAGTGTGCTTGTGAGCAGTGACTGGAAGTTTGAAGTAGTTTCTGTGGCCTTCGACAAAGAATATGAACCAAAATCCAGCATGGTCATGCATTTCAGCATCAAACTGTGGAGTTAGTTAGGGCCATGTTGGAATTTTCCTTCTTAACCATTCTCTCAGTTTAACTAAATACTTTTGATCCTGCAATACAGTTTTGTCCTTAAGTAATAAAGCCGACCGAATAGCTCAACATCTAAATGCTGATGTCAGTGCTGTTTCTTCCATAGCTTGCCAGGAATTCATGTCCTTGAAATAATATATTATCATCTCAGGAAATGCCATGAATCTTGCAATGGCCGCTTCTTTTGTCAGTGCGTCGTGCCAAATGAAAGCAAGTCCACATTGCTGTTTTGAGTTCTGTTACAGGAAACGCATTCTCTTTTGACATCCTTTTTAAGTACATGCTTATTCTTTCATCAAGGTAAAGTAAGCTGCAGGGCTACCTTCTTTCCTCTCTCGATTGGGTGGGATGTTTTGTATTTCTAAATGCATGTCTACCAGTTTTGTCTTGGCTTTCTTTTTCAGTTTGTAATTTCTGGCAGAAACATAAAGATCAGAATGAAAAGGAATTCTTTGAGGAATAAGTTGCCAGCTTCTTTGGAACAGCCTCTTACACTATCATCTATGGAATTCCTCAAGGGTTTTGTTTCATCTTTGTTATCCTCATTCTCTTGGGTTGCATTAAAAGAAATGTGGCCAGCAGATTGAGAGAGGTGATTCTGCCCCTCTACTCTGCTCTGGTGAGACCTCACCTGGAATATTGTGTCCAGCTTTGGAGCACTCAACACAAGAAAGACATGGACCTGCTGGAAAGCATCCAGAAGAGGGCCACAAAAATGATGAAAGGGCTTGAGCACTTCTCCTATGAAGACAGGCTGAGAGAGTTGGGATTATTCAGCTTGGAGAAGAGAAGGCTCTGGGGGGACCTTATAGTGGCTTTCCAGTACCTGAAAGGTGCTTAGAAGAAAGATGGGGAAGAACTGTTCACAGGGGCATGTAGCAATAGAATAAGGGGTAACAGTTTTAAACTCAGTAAGGGGAGATTGAGGTTGGGTATTAGGAAAAAGTTCTTCAATATGGGGGTGGTAGGTCACTGGATCAGGTTGCCCAGAGAGGGGGTGGAGGCCCCATCCTTGGAGATATTCAAGGTCAGGCTTGATGGGGCTCTGAGCAACCTGATCTAGTGAAGGTGTCCCTGCTTACTGCAGAGGTGTTGGACTAGATGACATCTAAAGGTCTCTTTCAACTTTACATGTTCTATGATTCTTTGAGCAAAATTTTGGGACAAAATCTATAAAAGTTGAATTACACAAAGGTGAACAAATTCTTTCCAAGAAAGGGTATCTGACTGCCTAAATTCTGTTAGGGCTGCGCGGAGTAGCAGCAGTAGGGGAGCTATTTCCAGATAATTCCTTTCTCTGTTTCAAAGATAGGTACTTGATAACTTCATAGTAAAAAAATGTTTTTCTGCAGAACAACAGGAAAGCAAGATGAGCTCAAATGCCTTGTTGGTTTTTTTTTTTTCTGCTTTCTTTTGGGTTTTTTGTCATTGTTTAAAAAAACCAACCCCCTACGAAATAGTGTTTTGCTTTTTGAAATAATGTATGTAGTTTATAAGTACACCAGACTTTCTTTGAGTATTGGACCTAATGTAGCTTGACTTGCTGTGATTGATGGCATGCAGCTGATTGATGTTGAAGTTGCTTTTCCCACAATTAGGGCATTTATAAAATCTAGCCTCCCATATGGGTCTCCTGGTATCTTAAATAAATCTTGAGCTCATGATGCAGTGTGTTTCTCGATGGTAAAAAGTACAGCAGCTCTCATCTCTCTGTGTTCCTTACAATTGTGGAGGCTTCATTATTTCTGACTTCTTTCCCTCTAACAGTGTAATTTGAAGTTAGCCAATGAACTTTGAGGGAAAACAGGCCAGCAAATGTATATATACAAGATGAAACAAAGCCCAAACAAACACCCTGAAATATAAATATTTTCAAAGACTGAAATGAAAATGCAGTATTCTGATTCTGGTAAATGTATTAGTTAACTCTGAACAATTAACTTATGATATTTGATTTTTGTGGAGGTTTTGGTTTTAAAATTTTGGGGGCTTTGTTTTCAGATTAGGAAAAGTTTGAAATCAGAATATTTCTTGTTAGAAAGAAAATTGTATCTGCAATGTCTTGCAGTATTTGAAAGTGTGTAATACCAAAAGAAGGAGTCAAATTAAAAATGAAGAGGTATTTCAAACATATATCATCATTCTTATGTTCTGAGCAGAAAATGCTCTGGCGTGGTTTAAGAAAAGCAACGGAGTATGGAGGTTAATGTCCTGATATTGAATGGATGTGTTTTAGGTATGTTTAGCTTTAGAATACCAATATCTTCAACACATCTCTTTATTCACTCTTTACCCTTTTCAAAAGTTTTTCATAAATGACAACCATTGAATTGTTCAGTTGAGTGGTTATTTCCCTCCCTTGAAGTTTTACCTGAGTTGTGTTACCTTGCCTTCTGAAATTCTTGTTTTGAGACTTAGGAATCTAAGAGATTTTTTTAAAACTGTGTCTAGATATCCTTGGAGAATTGAGTGAAATGCACAGCTGACTTCAGAAACACGGGCTGACAGCAGTCATCTTGGTTCACTCAACTTCATAGATACCAACAATAGGAGGAAAAGTTGATGACCTGGAGAATGATATGTTTTTAGCCTGAGATTCTGTTCCAATTTAATAGTGTTCAAGCCATTTGAGCTATCCTGCTGTACTCATTTTTTCCAGCCCATAGCATGGCTGTCCTTCTCTATAGTGCTGTGAAACATGACTCAAAGTACAGGATGTAAACATCAAGTTTCTAAAATATTTTTTTGAACTTTGTAATTCTGTTTATCTTCTAAATTGCTAAATCAGATTAGGGAGGAGAACTGAAAGTAGTAAAGTTAAAATTGCAAGAAATGTTAAAGATAATAACTTATTGTCCAATTTAAAATATTTTATTGTCTAAATAGTCTTTGTAGCGATGTACTTTTCCAGTGAGCTTGTAATAACAGGTCTGTACCTATTCTTAAGAAGAGATGCTTGATCTGCTGTTTGCATACTTACTTCCGAACTTCTGTACATGCCCAGTGAAATCACTATGGCCAACATACACTTTCAGACACCTAGCACAACTTAAAAATTGGATTTAACACATTAAGGACCTGAATTGGAAACCCAAATTGTATATCTACAAAATACACTGGAAGTTTATTATTCTCTAATACAGTCAGACCTGCTTGTGTTGGCTGTAATTTAGCTCTCACGGGTACTGTTAGGGACAGAGACAGGCCAGTATGAGAAGCAGAGGAAGCCTGGTCAGCTTGTATGCTTTTATCTAGGTTGTGACTCCTGGGTCCCTTCATCTTCAAAGTGATTATTGTTCTTCTTAAGTAGATTAAAACCACATCATCTATGACTGTTGGTGCTACAATAGCATCTTCATTTAGCTCTCTAGACATGGGATTGAAGTTGTCATGGTGTAGTTTAATATCAAAGAATGTTGCACAGCATTCATGTAATATGTAGAGGATTATTTTTGGAGCTGAAATAAAGCCATAGCTAATAAGATAGCAATATTCTTATATGCTGGAAAGGGCTTGAAGAAATTGCTGGGATAAAACGCATGAAAGAGCTATTGGTTTATTATGTGATTGAGTACAGTAAAAAAAGCCAGCATCCAAAAGCAGTTGTATTCTTCCCCACCGTTTTCTTCCTTTTGTATTTTTCCTACTTTAACATTCATCCTTCCTTAAATGTCACTGCATCTCTCCTACAGTAGTTGCAGCAGTCTTTTGTTAAATTCTTGTTTCAAAGTGGAAAATTATGTTTCAAATTTTGTAGATTCTCCCAAAAATCACACAGAACAGTTACTGATGTTTTGTTGGCTTCTAAAGATTTTTAGATTTTTACCATTGGAGGGACTGTTAACAATCAATGTTTCTGCTATCTTGCATAGTGCAGGCTGTATTATTTTGTAGAGTTGATAGAATAATGCTGACTGGTAATTCCTACATCTGACCCATGCCTTGTAGATGAAACAAATCCTTTAGCCATATTTGTGAACTTTATTTTAAAGCTAGTGGAGGATTCTAGCATATATCTGAATAAATTATTCCACCTTGTTCAAAAATACATGCTTTAATTCTTGTCCAGATTTTTCTGGCCTCAAGGTAGGAAGTGAAATATGTGAAAAGTAGATGAGGAAAAAACAGTAAAAAAAGGATCATTTTAACAGTTTCAGTTTCATGTAAATTAAGTGATCGTGACTATGAGATATTGCAGCACATAAATTGCACTGGAAGAAATACCACCTTGAGAACTATAGATGAGAGTGCTACGGTGCTACAGTTACCAAAACATCCAACTGTTTAAAAAAAGAGATAAAATTATAGGCTAATTACTAACCTTACCACAGGTAATAGATACTAGGTATCAGGATGATCAGTTGCCATCGCGGGCCAGAAAAACTATTCTCCCAAGCAGATTCTTTGTTTAGGGTTCTAGGTAGCTGTACCTTTTCAGTTGTGAAAAATAATCCTTCAGAAAGGATCAAATCAAACACAGGTTCAGCTGCAAGTTAAGAATGTTCATTAAACTTAAGAAACAAGATTTACTTGAGCACTAATTTGGCAACCAATTATTTACGAGATCAAGGCATATAAACTTGCATTTTATCAATCTTGTAATCTCGATTCTTCAAGTAAAGCACGACTGTACAGTGTTTACAAGTTACCTTTACAGCATTAAGAAACAGAAGATTTCTCCTCCCTTTTTTTCATACCATTAAGGCATTCTGTATTCTAGAATCGTATTGAACTAGTACCACAGCTTTAATATTTCACAATCAGTAAATTTCCTGCCTGTTAGTGGATTTAATTTAACCTAACTCTGTGATTTTGCTTGTTAACTTTAGCAGGAATAATGTTTTCAGGTGATTGGTTCTATAAAAGTCTGATTTTTATTCTCTGTTAATCAAACTATTATAATGTGTATCTCAAGTGGTCTACACTGACTATAACAGAGGCTTCTTTTGGTCTGAAAATGTAATACACACAGAATGTTTTTTACAAGTATTAACTGTAATGGATTTAGCTATTTCACCTCTTGCTTCAGTGCATTACAAACCCAAGGGTTTAAGGTAAAAAATCTCAACAGAGAGGTTACATTTTGTAGAATATTCTTACAGGAACCAAGTATAAAAATCTGTCTGCACAGCTACACATAATTATTGGTTTCCAAGGAACTCCAACTAACTCTCTTTAAAGCTTTGCCAATATACACAGAAGTAAGTAAATCTGAAAATAACAATTACCTAACATATCTGAGTTGGCTGAAGGTATTAGTTGCTTGTTCACGTACACTTGAATGGAGATGTGATGAATTAAGTAGTCTTCCCGTAGAATGCAAATACTTTAACCAAGTGATTGAAATCTACTGTTTATCTCCTTTAAATTGTATGACTCTGTTTGCCCAAGAGCTGCCTCATAGTAACTTGACTTCTGCGCCACTGATGGTGACTCTCGGCATCATTCTGAGTCTCTCGCTTTAGGAGATTTAACAGCAAAATGTACCTCGGTTATTTCTCTTCTTTTAATTCTCCCCAATGTTAAATATTCTCATATGTCCCCTTTCTCTTCAGCTACCATACTTGCACCTCAGTGATTTGATATTAATAGCAAAGATTAAGTAGTTTCAGCTCATCAGAGAAGAGATATTAATCATCATCAGGCCCAATGAGAAGTTTAATTTTCCGCTTCTCTTTTTTCACTAAGCTCTGGCGGCTGTCACTCGCACCGATGTCTGCAGGACATTTAATAATCTGCTTCTGAAGATGCATTTCAGTGGTTTCTCTCCTTTTATTTCCTCCGTCAATCTCCGTGAGTTTCATCATTGCAGGCTTTAATTGAAGACCACTGTCAGGAGATGGAGAGAAGAAAATTCTTCCTTGAACAAAGCTAGTTCAGGGTCTTGTGGTTTTTATTGTATTCAGGAGGAAGATGGATTAAATCAGGATATTGAAAACTATGGGAATTGTCATTTTGGTATGTGACTCAGTCACTACCTGTTCCCTGCAAAAATGTCATATCTTCTCTGTCCCCAGCTCCTCTTTGTACACGTTTGTTTATTTGTGCCTCAGAAGTATGGTTAGTTTTGTGGTGCAGTACAGATGGGGAGCACACTGAATCAGGGGATGACAAGGAGGAATCCACATATAAAACTTCATAAATCAAACCAGTACAATTATACTGTCCTATGTCATTGTCAGGGATAGCATTATTGCAGTGTAAGAATGGTTTTGCCAGCTCAGTTAAAACAGCTTCCAAAATGACATATGTACCAATAAAAGCAGTAATGTGGGATACTGTGCCGGTTGACATAGCAATAGCTCTTTAAAATGGCATGTCATCTTCGACTGGCACAAGCTTATCTTTAGAGAAGCCCTGAAGGTAACAAAATTCTTTTCTGAGGCAGCGCTACTACTTGTTAACTACAACAAGACAGTGAAGTAGTGTCTGTGTAGATGTTAGTGAAATTTGTGTATCCCACCTGTTTGGGGGGTCATTTTATCAGCTTCTAAATAGCTTTAAAAGGAGTTGTTCTCCATTAGGAGCAGCATGTTACATTAGAGCTTTGTAAATCAGAGAAGAACAGATCAGACCAAGCAACACAGGAAGCTCAGAAGCCAAATGGTTAGTCTTCTGTATGTGTCAGGTAGACCTCATTTATTAGATAGGGGATTTGTTGATTGAACAGGAATGTAGCTGATTAATTTCTACAGCACATGCTGTGAAAGCACTTAAGTAAAACTTTAAGCAATTTGTAATTGTGGATGCTACTGTGCTTGCTTTACCTTCTCTGGATGGCTGATTTTGAGGCAGTATTTCTGTTAAAAAAACAGGCCCCTTCAAATATGAAGAGGCTCATGTTGAGCACCTGAGAACTTTAACCCCGAATCGGTCATTACCTTGTAATTCCCTGCAGAAAAGATGGCTGCCCAGTTTGCTGCATTGTGTACCAGGGAGATAGATTCATTCCTTCTTTCCAGGAAGACTCGTGTATCACTGGAGGTTTTTTTAAATTTTCTTTTTAAGCTTCCAAGAAGGCCTCTGTCTATATTGCTTATTTGGGATTGGCCTTGTACCAGCAGCAGGGCTCTCAGGGTTCCAGTCACAGAACTTTCCTGGGATTTATTAAAAGTGGCCTTTTAAAAAGCACTTTTTTGCTATCGGTAGCCACTTTTCCACCTTGGGGACTGAAAACACAATAGACCAACTAGTAAATCAAGACAAAATAACAGTAGCTTAGAAAAAACTGCTATTATTGATTGCAATTGCTAGCACTAAAGAAAGGGCAGAACCCCCTCTATAATTCTACAGCTATCAGTACTGTTTTCCTTTTAATTGGCATGGTAATTTATTTTGCAGGTTGACTCAAAGGACCCAGTTCTAGAAAAATATTGTCAGTGTGAAGCAATGCATAATGGCATTTTTTTGTGAAAAAATATTTAGAGCATACTGGACCACAGTCTGTGAACATATCTGGTGTTCAGAGGAAGATGAGACATTTGATTTCCTTTATATTTCCTTAGGGGTAGGTTATTGTCCTTGGAAACAAGCTGTTTAGGAAAACATTTGCTTATTTAGCCAATTATATTTTAAATAATTAAATGCTTGCTTATCTTACATATCCATTAGTAATAGGAAGATACATATTATTTGGATATTGCTTAGAAATGCTTCACTAAGGTGCTGTTGGTTTTGTTACGGTTTGGCTACCCCAAAGTAACGGAAAAATCTGAACTATTTCTGAACAGGAGATGGTTTTGTGCTTGTTAGAGGTTAGTTCCACAAAAGTAACATAGTTGATTGAGGAGCTGTAGTACAGTTGAGACTGCTTAGAGTCAGACAGGAAATTAAAAGCTCTGGTGGAAAGATTATCCAGGGTAGTTCTAAGTGGTGCTTGTTGGAAGAGCCAGATTTTCAGCACATCAAAGTAGGAATTGCAAAAAGGATGGGTGAAGGTTGGGAGCTGTTCTTTTAGTGGGTCTCACAGAGAGATGTTCTGATGGTGTGGTAAAAACTGAGGATGTGAGGGTTTAACTAAGGATAGAGGAGATGCTGAATGAGAGTGAGGAAAGAACTGTGCTTAGGTGTTATTGTCACTTGTCATAACCAATTTCTTGGTAGGAAGTTGAATTACAAATTACAAACAATCCAAGTAGGGAGAAAAGACAAAGGGAAAGATGTGCATGCATTGGAAGTAGTGGGGTATAGTGAAAAAGTGGATTCATGTGGAAAAGAGAGGTTATTATCTTGAGGAGTCAGGAAGACACTGAGTTCTATTATGAGAGCATCATTTGTGATATTACTGAAAGCAGCCTCACTGTGCCTCACACTAACCTAATTGTATTTGAGCATCATGTATGTGTGAAAGGATTCAGTATCATGGAAACATATATTTGAAATTACAGCAATTTCTTTGTATCTGAAATTCACTGTAATCATGAAAGCTACCAGTTGAACTTGGAAATGGATAACTGATGTGAGGGTTGTCATCAAGTGTTTGTGGATTTAACTGAATCAGTGTTGCGAGGTTGAGGGAAATCATTAAAAATTGTTAAGAGAGAATTTGCTGTTACAAGGAATACAAAAAACCTGCCTATTTGGTACTCTTGAGAGTAAATACAGCACTGAATGAACAATATATTGGAGAGAGAGGAAAGCGATCCTACAGGTGAAGTATTTCTGGTGAAGGTGAATGACACAAGGATTATTTAAGGCTAATTTTAAGTCTAGCGTGCCCAGCAACTTTTCATTATCACTCTAGGTTGTCGCCAACATTAACTCCTCTGCCCCTCTCACTCCCTTAAGACAACTGGTGTTAAGTGGTTGAAAATAATATGAAGAATAAAATAACTGGAAGAGAGTGACCGGAGCTTGATAAGGAAGTTGCTTTCTGCCTCTGTACTCTAATCAGCAGTTCCAGTGTATCTCAAAATGACTGTTTTCTATGCATATATAAAAGGACAGGTACACTTCTGGATGCTGAAACTTGAAAGGAAAAGAGACTGAAAAGTCAACATTGTCATTATTTCAGGATGTCTGGTTGAACATGAGCATGAGATAGTGGCATTGAGATTCTGGAATACAAGCAAAACCACATTCCTACTTAATACTATTGATTATTTGTCTCCAAAGACAAGAGTTGAATACTGTTACCAAGTTGATGGAGAATTTAGCCAAGGATACAGGAGAAAAAAGTATATGAAAGATGCCTTGCTGCTTCTTCAGATAGCAACACTAGGGTAAAAAAGATCAGAACTTCATAAATGCAGTTACATAAGTTTTAAGTATTATTTCTAAAGATGTCTGTTGAGAAGGAAGTGTATCTTAGTACTGTCCTAAAGCATATGGTGGAAGGTCAGATCACTTTCCTGGCTGCTTAAAGAGTGAAAACTTGATAAATAGTGAAATTCTCAGGAAGTTGAGGACTCCACATTGGTATTCAATGTTGCAAGCTGACTAGACTCTTCATTGCATACAGAAGTGGATTTGATCTGAACACAACAAGTTACAGCCTTAAATTGTGGTAATGGGAGATCTAGGTAGAGTTTGACATGAGGAAAAGCAGCTGCAAACATAAGGAGTGTGAAGTGTCCTGATATATCGCGATCAGCAGTTGTGGAATCTTCACCATGAGATTTTTTTAGAGCAGGGCAGTGCAATGGCAAATTAAGTTCAGTGTTCAGAAATGTAAGGGACCTTGGGAAAGAGTAATCTTAATACACTAGGGTGGACTGTCGAGGAGCAAGATCTTAGACTTTTAATAAATATTACTAGGAAAGCTGAATTTGACACTGGAAGGTAGAAGAACCCAAAGCCCAATGTGTATCTACTTCCCAGTAGCCACAGGCAAAATTTGGTAGGGTTTGCTAGTTACTAGAATAGGAAACGTAATAGCATTTTCCATTCCTTTACCAAATGGAGAGCTTTCTTAAATACACGAGGTGGGGCACATGAACATATATTATTAATAACAAGACAAATGTTTTTTGTCAGATTAAAAATACATTTAGGATGGAATTTGGAGAAAAATACCTGTTCATTAGATCTGTATGTTTCTGTCACAGCTTCTCAGTGGGATTGATGAAAGGCAAAAAGCTTTTACTAGTTCTAAGCCAAAACTTGAGCTGTTTAAGAAAGGATTTAAATATCAGTATGGGACAACTAGGCTTTAGCTCAATAACTGAAAAGGTCTCTTCTAATCCCATGTAGTATTTTTGCAAATATATTCCCTTTTTGCTTCATGGAACCTGCTTGGATTCCACTGAGCTGGCAATAGTCTCTTTAGCAAGAGAAAGTGTATTATTTGGAGATAATGTTGTGGCTTCTTAGTGGTTTTAAAACACCATCTTTAAGGATTATAGCAGCAGAGCTGATTATTTAGTGGGCATTACTTGATGAGGTAATGACACTTGCCTTCTTTACTAAGTACATTCTGATCTACTGATGAAGACCACTATATAGACTAGGCAATATTATTGTTATTATATTGGATTGTTGGGGACTAATTAGTCACACCAGCCTTTTTAGGTAAAGCAGAAGTGTTGATAGAGAAAAAGGAATGCTGTTAAGCTTCCAGGAGCGCTGCTTGTAAGTCTTCATTTGAGTGACAGTCTCTCTGTGTAACCTGAACTACTCTCAGCACTTGTGTGGGAAAGTGGATTTCTTTCAAAGTGGGTGGTTCAGGGAAAGCAATTTGTAAAGAAACACACAACATGTATTGAAAAAGCTCTGATCCACCTGTTATTTCTTTGCCTGGCACATTGATTTTCCTTCTTGTCCTGAAGGATACAGAAGTGTTCTGCAAAATACAGACTTCATCCTGAGAAATGCTGAGAACGTGTAGCTCCCAATGACTTAGAGTTTATTTGTGGGGAGTTAGCATCCGTCATTACCAAACATAAAAAGCACTTTGGAAGCATAGCAGAAAGGGAAGGGTTATGGTATGAGGAGTAACACTGTAACACACTGATACAGGAGGAATATTAAGCAAGAGTATTGTTATTATAGTCATATTTGACTGAAATGAAAGGGCAAACAGCCCCAGTCCAGCAAAAAATGCAGTGAGATTGTGAATAAGTGGCTACAATCTCTCTTTGTAGCATGCCCAAACCCAGTTCAGTCATAATGGTTAACTGGGTCTCTGCATAGTGTGCACAGCTTTTCTTAGGTGGAAGTGCAGTGTGTCCTATTTATCCCAGTTTGCATTTATAAGATACAGGTCACCTGTCCACTGATGTAGTTTCCATATGATTTGGTGTTCACTCAAGTAGGTGGCCCTAAAGCACAGACCCAGGCCTTTTCTTGCACTCATGGTGCAACTAAATTTATGTCCAATTCTATAGATTTTTAACAGAGAGAGAAGGTAGTCTTTTTGAAGTATAATATTATGTTATGTATGAAAGTGGTTAGATGGAATCAGCATTCTTTTGGTTTCACCTCCTTTTTCATATGCTTTTTCTGCTCACCAAATGATTTTATTTAGCACTGCAAATCTATTCCATATATAGGAGAATGAGTTGGGAACTATTCTGAATTGAATATCAATAGAATTACTAGGAACATTCCAATGAGCAGCTCTTCTATTGTTGCTGGGGAAAAAAACATAGCTTCTTTTACTTTTGTGATGCAGGTTGTGTTTTGGGTACTTCTAGTTGCTGAAACTAGTTTATATGTAAGCCAAATTGCTGAAACTAGTTTATATGTAAGCCAAATTGCTGAAACAGTGATTGGAGATCAAAAAGCATTTATAAAAGTATGTGTAATTATGTATGTGTAAAATATGAAGATATATTCCTGTTGGCCCAGTTGTCTTTGAAAGAAAAGTCAGTTCCATTTAAAACTGGAGTGAAGAAAATTTTAGTTTAGTCATCTATTTTGTTATTATTTTTAATATAATCTGTGTATAGTGTTTAGAAAGCTGTTTTTGAAATCTTGTCCTTGAGCTTCAAATTTCAGACTGGATAAGCACAGATAAGGTATTTATTCACCGCGTATACCTTCAATAACCTTCAAGATAGAAATTAATCTATACACATCTTTTATTACAGCTTTTGAAGATTATGACATGAATATGACAAATTGAGTCTTTTGATAAAACAAATATGACTTAGGTTAAATGAATCAGTATTTTTGAGAGTTTGAATGTTCACAGGGAAGCCATCGATCCTTTCAGCTTTAATATTCTTACACTCAGATAAACTTAAAGCTGCCTTCAAAAAAACACAAAGCAAGGAGTTTCTCGAACACTAACTACACAAAATTCAGTAGCTCACTCTCTCCTCTACTTGATGTTTTACATATGTGCAGATGGTCTTGAAACTCCTGGAAAGATAAATATGTGTCTTGTAGTCTTGATGTGAAAGAGTGTTTGCTGGAGGTCCGTCAAGGCAGAATAATTTGAGCACCAGAACTGTTGTAATCTCGAGAAGTGTTTGAATACTTGTGTTGATCTTTCAATTTCCTTTTATGTCAATGGAGAAGTATTTCTTGGTTTCGTATTTTTATGTAACTACAGCTGTGTGGTAGAACTTAACATTAAGCCTACAGACAGCTTTGCCTACTGTCTGTAGTCCCTCGTTTCTTTCCCCCTAATTCCTTGCTGAAGACTTTCTACTCTGATGGTATACATACCTTTGGTTTCACAGTAGGCTGTGGCAAGAACAGTTCATCACATAAGGGAGAAAACGTTTAAATGCTCAGCTGCACTTTTGAAGTTACTGGTTCTCCTTTCTTGCAGTTTGCTGTTTACTAAAGGACACACTGCATGGTCATCCTGACCACCCCAGCTTTGTGGACAAAATTGAATGCAATTTCCAAATGTCTTGTTTGTTGAGAATTCTTAGTAGTTACTGTGGCTCCTGTTACTGTCTTACACTGCTTGGTGGTCTGTTTTCGTATAACAGCCTCTCTTCTTGTAAATGATGAAGGTAAACTCTTTTCTATCTTTTCTGTCTGGTTTTCCTACATTTTCCATCTCCTGCTATATCACAGACTGTCATTCCGCCGTGCTCTGTTGCTCACTTGCATGCTCATTCGTACTCCTAGTTTTTCTTTCACGTTTATGCTTGGTTACCCTCTATCACTTTCAGCCTCACTCAGTAAAATCCTGTTCCTGTTTTCCTCTTGCACTTGCACTGGTTCACACATCCCTCACATTCTTTCGCTTTCCTCAGCGTTTTCACACCTTGAGCCCTTTTTAAGCCTTTTGTGTTGCACTTCTTTTTCGTGCTTCATTTCACTCTGGCTCTCTGTCACACATGTTCAATTTTCTCTATTTTATCACAGAATTCCTGGGGGTATATTTGCAGTGCTGCCTAGTGGGAATAAGGCTGCTATTCTAGTATTTCTCTAATAGTCTTTATGTTCCTCGTTCAGCTCCAGTGATGATGTGATCAGAAAATCTTAACCACTTCTAGGTTCCCTCTACATGTACATCATTAAATTTCTTTCTCTCTTTTTTTTAAAAAACGTACATAATCCCATTTGCTTCCTCTTTTTAAAATTGTTTTTCACTAGAAAAAAAACCTATTTTATTATGAAGATACAAAACCATGCAACATTGTTCAGCAAAGTTATTATGTGTTCTGTGCAAAAGTCCCAAGGAGCCTGGAAATGGAGCTAAAAGAGAAGAGTTATCCTCTCAGTTATACCAGACAAGATCAGTATGGCTTAGATGTTCTTCTCTGTACAGCAGTGACATTTCAGAATGGAGAAGACATGCGTATCAGTTGTGCATAGTTCACCTGCCTATTGTCTTCCAGTGCTGTATAGTCTACTGTCTAAGTACCTTAGTTATGCTTGTCATAACCTCCCACACTGACTGCAGTTTCTCTTACTATATTGGGACTCCTTCTTGTCCGATAATTATCCTTCTTATGACTAAATTTTGCCTAACCAACTTTCACTTCTTTTTTTGAAACATGCTCTTCAGCTGTATAGTTTTCTTGCATCTGGTTTGTTGTCACAGATGTAAATGCTGGTTAGGAGCATTTATATTTAGGGCTTCCATGAAGAAAATGTGATTTGAAATCAAATGGCCAGCCAAGAATAACTGGAAACCTACAAGATTTTCAGATAGCAGAAAACTTCTTCACAAATCCATGCCCTGCTTCTGTCTATGTGGTGTTCACAAGTTTTAGTATGTTGGGTTAATGCCTCCCAGAAAGAGTGGTGTTATTGAAGGGTGTTTGTACTTACAGTTAGCTAGTTGTGAGACAGTTTTAGCATTGTTTTGCTATAATTAATGCAACTAGGAAGAAATAAGAAGCAAGACGTGAAATAAGAGGCAAGAAGCTCTCTCTTGTTCAGTCATGTATGATAGCATCCCAGACTTGGGAAAGGCTGGGCAGAAGAGGTGCTAGGAAGGAGAAGAGCTGTTTAGATGTGTAGAAATTAATTCATTCTGACAGGTTGGAAAAACTCACAGTACGTCATTTTCCTGTAAAAGCACAGTTGGAGTACAGCTGTTGCTCATCCAGTATCTTCACCGCTGTTGGTACCGTGGCAGCATAGGTATTTTGGGATTCTGTGTGCAGCCCGAGCTCCCACAGCCTCACTGTTGCCAGTGTCTGAACTAGTTAATGAAAATATTTCTAGTGTGCTGCACTTCAGAGCTGCCTGCCATGACCCATCACCGAAGTTACAGACATAGTGGTTAGTGTGATAGGAATAGGGGCAAAAAGGGACCCTAAGAGCAGAGGGACTGAAAAAAAAAACAACAGTGGAGCACAACAATAGTCTTTCCAAGCAATCTGAGCCACTGATCCATCTAATTATGTCCTGTCTCTCAGCTTGCTTCCAGGTAGGTTTGGATTTGCCACTGGTAAGAACAGGGAGGGGAATTTATCTCCTACCTCCTAGTTCCTGCTAACAGAAATTTCCAAAGCTTTGGGGCATCAGATTCAACAGAACTCACAAATATTTAATTGCTAATTATTGGGGTAATTAATGTTAGTAATTGTGGGGTATTATTTTGATAGAGGCTTGTAGTCAAAGTAGAACTTTGAAAGTTTGAAAAAGAATTTGATGTAGAAGATACTGTCCTACAGATATATCCATTCTTACAGTGACAAAAAAAGAGTGTCTTTTTGAGTGATGGATGCTTAAGTAGATCATCAGAGTTTGAAGCATATTTTGAAGCAGGGGTTGAGAGGCTGAAAATCTTACTCGCTATATCTACTGCTTTTCATTTAGTCTTGGATTGTTTGAATTGCTGACAAGGCCTGTGTGACAAATGTCTATCCAGAGCAGAAGTGCATGTTACCAGAGGGGTAATGAGCAATTTGGGCTTGATAAATGTAAAGCAAACCTGCATGCATGTTGTGCCACAGCTGCAAACAGGGAGATACTATGTACAAGTAGGAAACGACCCTAAGTATACTGTATATGAAATAGTCTGCTCCTGGCTTGAGAATTGGTTTGCTTATTGTGGGAATTCTCCCTGCCAGCTGCACAGGGGGGTGTGAAATGCAGCTGCTTTACTGCAGAGCCTGACATAGGATCTCCTTCCTTCCTGCAGAACCCTGATGTGTTTCTTCTGGGTCTCTTTCCGGGATGCAGAACCCAAAAATAGATGTGAGGCGAGACACCGGGTTGTAGAGATACACAGACATCTGTGTATTTGTAACTAAGGTTTTCACAAATCAATACCTGTAAAAATGTGTCTTAGTTGTTTATTTCCAAGTCTGTAGCGTCAAATGAGTGTAAAACTTAAGGAAGGGAATGAGCTATCAGCTCACTGGAGGCAAAGAAAGGAGGAGACTGAGATGCATTTACCACATGTGTCAAAATGGACCTCTCAATTTTCTAGAAATCTTTCAGAAAAGAAAATTCAGTACTTTTTTTTTTAAATAGTTCCATCCAGTTCTTTAATGAGTATTTGAAAATCTTTAACCTTCAAGGGTAATTATTCTCTAAGTCTTACCCATTCTTTCCATTTTGTAGATATTTTTCTTCCTTTAAAAAAAGAAAAAAAAACCTGATTAATTATAAGAAGATGGATACTTAACTGAATTTCAGGCTTCTTGGTGAATCCCAACCTGAAGCTGATAAATGTTATCTCTGGCAATTTAAAGAGTTTTCTTTTAATTGAGTTTTTCAAAACTGGAGATATGTAAAAAAAAATTGCAAGACAAGGTGATACATAACTGTCATGAATGGATTAAACTCACTTATAGGAAAGCTTTATTACATACCCATTTTCAATATCAGAAAAATAGATAAAGATTATATCTATCTCTGTGTGAGCATAAAGCCCTTCTCATTTTCTTAGTCCATAAAATAAGAAAATCGAATAGTAAAATCATAAAAATAGGCGGAAAAAGAATGGATATAATTCCTCAAACTTTTAAATAATTTAAACACTCTTCATTTTTAAAGATTTAATAGAATTTAATTTGACTGATGGTGTCTCTGGCTGGAAAAACTATCATTTACAGTATTGTCAATTCCAAATGTCCTAATATCATGAGTTCTGGATCACAAAAATCATGACATTGAGTTTTTAGTTTTGTTTCTAAAGCAACTCTGCATCTGTTCTCCTAAAAATAAAAAGTCCTCATTAGTTGTCATTTGGATTATGAATTATTAGATCAGATTTTATAACTAAATAACAATTTGAAGCTTTGCTTTGGCATCCGATGGAAAAAGAAATCTACTAGCTATAAAAAAGAAACCCAGGACTCTTTGAGTCACAGTCTGCACGTGCATTCACGTTAATGGGGACTGTACAATCTAAGTGGTACTTGTATGGCAGGTATATGGGCTTGTCATTTAAATGACTGCTGGATTTTCTTCTTTAATGTGTCATACAGACCTAAGGAAGGTTTAAGAGATGGACTTGAGATGCGCATCTTTTTTTTTCCCGTTTACCATCCTTACTACCTACAGCATGAGAGTAGTGAGTGCTGCATCTAACTCCAAAATAGACTAATAGATGATTAGTTTTCAGAGGGAAGGCCCAAGGAATGGTAGCTTTTGGGGAATTCTGCAGTAACTCGTTCCAATTTGCACTGCCATGTGCCACTACCAATGGTTGCACTGACATCTGGCAGCTCAGTAGGCTCTATGGAACTTGGCCACAGATGCTTGTGGCAATTGACTGCCTCTTTACTTAGCAAAGAGGCTGTGAAATATCTGCTTCCTCTGTTGATAGGCTGCCTGTCAATTAAAATGTTCCAAGAGGCACTTGGGGAATATGTTACATTAGACCTTGTATGCAGTGGTGGAGTAGGTAGCCTACAACCTGGTCCTGACAGCAGCAAAAACTTCAGTGAGGTTTGTCAGTGTACACTTCTCAGCACCAATTATAAACCTTGATGGAAGTCATATGTTCATTGAGTTCAAGGCCATTGAGGCCCCCTCAGTTGTCTGACCTGGTCTTTATATCATGTCACTGTATTTTACCCCAGAGATGACTATAATGGGGCAGACTACTTAGGTTTTCATAGTGTTAGTTCTGTGAGACTAAAGCCTGTCTTCAGAGGTAGTGTTGAGTCAAAACATCGAAAATTATCACTCCCAGTGGGAGACTGTGTAATGATTGTTCATGTTCAGTGACAAAAATATGTACCCCATTTCTAATTTGAAATGGTCCAACTATGGCTTCCAGTCACTGGTTCTTGCTATATCATTCTCCACTAGATTAAAGAGCTCTTCAATACCTGCTATTTTCTCCCTGTGAAGGAGCTTATAGTTTAATCAACTCACTTCTCAGTTTTCTTTTTTATAAGCTAAAAGGATTGATCTCTTTCAATTGTGGGGCATTATCTCTAGTCTTTAACTAATCTGGGTCTCTCTTGAAACCTCTCCAGATTTTCAACATGCTTTTGAATCTGCACATGACACAAGTTGTAGTATGAAGTAGTATTCTTGTCAGTATTACATACAGAGGTAGTACATATACTTATCTCCTCCTACTCTTTACTCCCCCAATTATATTTCCAAAGACATAATTACTTACACCCCCTTTTCTTTTTTAGCTGCAGCTCTGGAAGCTCATTGTCAATTGGTTGTTTATCTACTCGAACTTTTAAGTCCCTTCAGTGATCCTTATTTTCCAAAATACATTATTGTGCTTTATAGATACGGGCTACTTTCTTTGCTCTCAAGAGTACACCTTTGCAATTGGACATACTGAACTGCATTTTGTTAGAGTGGGACAGGATTGCCCTTCAGCCATAATTTACACTGTTAACTTCGTGTTGTATTCAAGGTTCTTCTTTCTTTCTTACATCCAGAGCATCAATGAAATAGGAACCCACAGAGTACTGATTCCTTTGAGGTTCCAGCAGCTACTCTTCTTTCAGTAATTGACACTTGTTGCTTGCAGTTTGTTTAGCTAGCCAGCTTTTAGTTCATAAAATGGAATGTCTTGGTATGGTGATATGGTGCCTTTTCAACACAAAAAGTTGTTACTAGATCACCTTGGAGGTGCTGTAATATATTACATCTGTGCATAATCTTTATTTAACAGCTTTAAATCTGAACAAAAAATAAATTCAGTCCAATTAGAGCAGATCGATAGGGGAAAAGAAAAAAAAAAGCCGTGTATTTGTAGTTATACTTCTATCAATTTATTTTCTATCTACTGACTTTTGGATTAACTTTTTCATTACTTTAAGTGCACTTAGTACATTTGGCATCAGTGTTACAGGCCCAAGAGTCATCATAATCAGTTTGTTTTCCCCTTTTGAGTGCTGGCACAGAATAAATACTCAAGTCAATAAAACAGCCTGTCCTTTCTGATAGGTGTTATATAGTGTTCTTGGCTGTTCCCTGGACAAATTCCCTCCTTTATTCTTGATCACACTGTCTTCCCCCAGTTATTTAATATTATGGACCACAGGATAGAAAATATCCTGGTGTATGTTCCTGTTAACAAAAGTCAAGTTGTAAACTCACAGTTCTTACTGTGTTCAAAATTTACAGAGTTTCTAAAATTACTAAATAAAGGTCACATTCAGTTTGACTTCAAATACATTTAGTTTTCCAAGCATGCAGTGCTTTCCAAGACTCCAGTGTGTGATGGGTAGACATATTTCTCCTCTTTTCCCATCAGCATATTAGCTTCTTTCATTTTTGTCAGTGAAGTTTCAAAAGCTTTGCTTGAGGGAATACCCTTCTAGCTTGAATCATCTAGCTTCAAGACCCTGTTTGAGATGTTGCTGAAGCCCCATTTTAAGCCTGCATTAGAGCATCTGGGGCTGAGTTTGCATAAAGGGGTGTTGCATTACAAAGGACTGAATGGATATATCTTTGCACAGTAATTCCACTTCAGTATGACTAAAGGGGCACTTCCAACGATGCACCACAGTGAGGCTTCACAAGGGAAGAATTATGAACCCTTTCTAATCTCCTTTTCTTTTGTCTTTTTAGCCCTTCATATGTCTATTTTGTTACTGCGTGCCTTTAAATCTTGCAGCTATCATTGAGAACTCAGTGGCTGATTTATAATTGTTACAGCTTTTAAAATAAATAAACCACACAAATCTAGGAAGGAAAACAGCAACATCTTCAAGCCATGCTACACAAAGCGTTCTTCCTTCTACAGCATTGGAGTATGAACACCTGACACCGCTCTACTCACTGTGTTGTGAGAATTCCTCTTTAAAAATTAAATGGAATACCTTTATAAGCAATGGGTGCTACTTAGTGCAGTCAAGTCTCTCAACACCTCCACTGGTAGGTCTGTCTTAGTTTTACTTGGGACTTGGATTTTTTCACTGGAATTCAGCTTGTAAAGTCCCTTGTTCTTCTTGTTCCCCACAGACAGACGCCATCTGGACATTGTTATCTTGTAATTGTGGAGAGCCTAATATTTTTGTTTGTTAGGATTATGGGATTAGTCTGGCTTTTAAATAAAGTGAAACAGACATCTTCTCATTAACATTTATATTGCTTCTTTCTTTCTTTGGTTGCAGCCGATAATACTAAAGCATAAGGTTTTTATAATTTAGTAGATTTTTGAAACAAAACTTGGCCATTTTGGTGCCATGAAATATGGGAGCAGATTAATGCAGGCTTTGGCTGGCTTCTCCATGGAAGTGTGGTAGAACCTCATTAGTAGTTCACATGGCCTGAACCTTTGAATTCTCACACTTCCAACCTCCTCTCAGAACTGTGGTACTCCAGGCAGGGGTTAAACTGCCACGGAGCTCTGGGGAGCACATTCATGAGCTCTGATTGCGCTGTCAGTCCTTCACTAAAATTACTGCTACAAAGGGAATTTCTGGTATGCCAAGGGAAAAGTTGAGGTCTTCTGCGTGACACAGGCCATGGGAATTTTTTTTAATAGCCTTTTACAAAAACTTGTTCATCACTTTAAAATGTACAGAGGTTCACTGCCACCAGTCAGTGGTGATTCTTGCTAGTTATTTCAGTGCTTAATTACTTTGTCTGCTCAAAATGTGAGTGTTGTTTCTGTCTTGCATTTTTGAAAATCCAGTTATTGGCCACTGGTTCTTGTATCATTCTCTTACATTTGGAAGAGTCTTCTTGGAATAAATTTTACTATTTCTCATAGGCACTTAAGGATACGAGCAAATTGCCTATTATCCATACTTTTGTTTATCTGAATAGATTTCTGTCCTTCAGCAATTCATTCTGAAATAAGTTTTCTAGCACTTGGGCTATTCTGCAGCTCTTCGCATAATCCTTCTTATCAAGTTCCTTGTTTAATAAGGATCACCAGAAGAGAACAGTGTTCCATATTCTTCATATTATATAAATACATACAGGAAAATATTGAAGTGTCAAGAGTTAAGATTGTCAAAATGTTTCCATTCTAAATGTCCTTTCTAAGAGGCTTACAGTTTTTCAAAGACTGTGACTGTTCAGGCTAAAATTCTGCAGTTTTGATTCTTTGAGAAAATTGCTTGTTTTCCAGGAGAAGATAAATTACCTTGCAAATATTCAATCACTGTTTAAGTGTAGCAGGAAGAACTGAGTACTATTGAGTAACTCAGGATTTGACTAAAATGCTGTGCAGATTGACACAGCGTAGGGGATAAAACAGTATGTCAACTGCATTGTTCTGATGTTATTTTCTGTGGGTGGGCGATTTCAGAAAGGCTTAACTGGAAAACTTTGCACATTCTATGAATATGACCTTTCACAAGGGCAAGTGACCATGACATTGGAATAAAAAAAAAGACACACATTTGAGAAAATGTTAGGTATGAAAATCAGGTGTTGTGCAGGAGCAGCAGTAAATGACCTGCCACTGTTATTTCAGAACGTACCGAGGAGAGCTATTTCAGCAGGAGATCAATATGAGTGTTTTGGTTATATACTGTAAAAAAACCCCCAACCCTGGAATAGAATTTCAGTGTAAGAAAAGGCTTTGGTGTATTGTTATGACTGTTAATTTAAATGCACAGAAGCCAAGAACTTTAGAGTTACAGCAGCTGTGGGAAACATAAGTTGGTAATGTTTTACATACACTTCAGGGCATAAATTTCTTAGCATAAACAGCAAAGCAAAACACTACACATGTGCCAGTGGAGAGAGTAATGGATGCTGTGGGAACCATGTATGACTTTGAATTTCTGGACTTTAAATTCAGAACCCCAAGACTGCACTCACTCACAGCTGTTTTCCCACTGAATATGTAAGGTTAGAATTAATTATGTCCTGTTCTAAATACAAGGCCCTGATTCTGCATAAACTTAAGTGCTTACATAAATTCAAGAATTGAATTAACCACACTGCCTGCTGTAACTTCTTCCTCGTATGGTTAACATGCAGATAAGTTTTTATCAGGTATAGTTACTGATGTCCTAGAAACAATGTAAACCAAGAAATTAAACCGAACACATTACACAGAGTAGAAGCTGGTATGTTTTCAGACTGGCCCAACTTTGGATTTAACAGAGCGCTAGGTAGAGCAGAATGGTCCAGCATGAAGATTTTTAAAATTCTCATGTTCACAGAAGTTGCAGTGCTGGCGTTCTGTCTGAAACTGGGTAAATGTGTTTTGACCAGTGCACATTCCCAGGATAAATAACTTAAGTAGCCTTAGATGCAAAACTATGAGGCAAAGACCATGACTCATTGGTCCATGGTGCAGTGAGGAAAGGGGCACTGGATTACAGCAAGATGGCTGTACAAGTTACCTCATACAGGGACGGAAGGAATCCCGTGGGATTGAAGATTGTCTCTGTGTGAACACCAGCATGATCTGTTTGTCTGGAGGTGCATAGATACACATGAACGGCACTCTGCATTTTCTGGAAAAGACAATAGCCTTCCCTTTACTCCTACTTCTCAGAGCACATTTTCTGTCTCAGGGCAGACAGATTAAGGTACTTGCTGATTTGTCAGTTTGGCTTCAGCTGCTCAAATCCCCATCTTGGGCAGCAGAAGAGATCAAGGATTCAATCTGACTGGACATTTTTGCTTTTAGCTAATAGTTAATATTGGCAAAGAATAAAATTCATTCACTTAATGATGTTTAAGAGTCTTTATGGCCTGTAAATCATCTAGTTCTGATGTCCCTACTATTACATGGGCAAAGTGGTTGTTGTCTCAAGTCACACTAATGTGTAATTAAAGGAAATAGGTTTTGTGTTTTCTACTCGCTCCTTAACTCACCATTCATCCCTTTCTTGCTCAAAGTGTGTGAATTATAAAATAATCTGTGTCCACTTGATTGATTTATTCTCTGTTAAGCATCAGTTCTACATATTGTTGTGATCATTTTTGACATGTTTTGTGTGCCAGTTTATAAATGGACTGAATTGACTTCCATTTTCTTCTAATCCATCAAATCAACCTACCAGTAAGAAATTTTTTCTCCTTTTTAAGACATGTATGGGCTGAGAACAGCTCGGTATTTCCTCGTGTCTGTCGTGACCTTTCTGCTGATGGTGATTTGGTTGCGAAACCTCTAAGTAAATACCAGAGTAGCAAAATACAGGGGATGTAGTGTGGCCTCTTTGCCTAAATTTAGTAAACGTGGTGATTTAAGAAGCAACTGTGACTGCATGTTACTTTTTAAAAAAAATTTTTAAGATCTATTTTTGTGATTTTGCAAAGACTTGAGACAGTATCAGAAAATCAGTTTTGTCATTGGAATCAATGGATTAGGAGTTCTTTCAGAAAATATTGATGGGTGGTGAGGGGGAAGGTTTATTTGCTATTTTATTTTTAAAACTTTAGGGAACTACTAGTCAGTTTTTCTCTACCTTTCACAGGGCCAAGTGTATTTTTGCACTTATTTAGAACAACACAAGGTCCTCCATAATCCCAGTATGGCTGTTGTCAGAGTCTGGAGAACAGCACCAAGTATTTTGAAACTCGTTATATGAGTTTCAGGTCAATGCTTAAAATGTCTAGATGCTTCCCTGTTGTTTCCTGTTATGATATTTGATTATAATCTGGTTCTCCTGAATGATTGATTGACTGTGGTTGACACATGGTCTGGGTATGTATCTTCCCATTCTCAACTGCACTACAAATTAAAATTTCTTGGATTTCTTACTGAAGAAGCTTTCAAGGTTCTTCTCAGCATGCTTCAAAAGGTACTGATCAAAATCCTCATTAAATTCATATTAAAGTTCACAGTAGCTGCCTAGGTGTCTAAACTGCAACACCTAAATTGAAGAGTGAGATGAACAGCTCAGATTATCTTCTTTCTGGCTGAGCAGCCTGACACCAGTTTCCTGCACAGCTGCTCAAAGGGGGAAGGTGTGCTACTTGAATTCAGCAGGCTGTAGTTGGCAATCTGAAATAGCCTGTGACTACCAGTAGCTTTTTTAGCACATCAACAAGTGATAAGTATCAGAAGCAGCACTATCCCTGCTGGGCATACTAGCACAGCTTTCCTCTGCCTTTACAGCAGCCAGGAGGGATGGACAAAGGTAGGAGAGAGATGCTGCATGCTTGTCAATATAGCCAGAATTCTGGATGAGGTGTCCCACCTCTGTATGGCCTCTTCCTTTCTCCTCTGACATGCCAGTTGTACTTTGGCCATGACCTGGCCTTCAGGGATTTGGGAGGAAGAAGCAATGGAGAGGAGCGATGAAGCTAGCTGTCTGTTTTATAGCAACTGTAACAGCTGTATGGCAATGTGCTCTTCTCTGGCAGCTGCCAGCAGCAATGCAATTACTTGCCAAGACAATTGGCAGCAGATGGCATTGTCCATTTGTGCCATGAAATTCATTTCAACTAAAAAGATGGAGTACTGTACTTGTAGCTGATTCATTACAAGAAAATGAGGCTCCTTGTATTCTGATGCAGTGAATGTCACCATTACAGCTGAGAATCCAAATATTATGTATCCCCCCCCAACAACAGGCCACCAACATGACCATGCAAAAGTGAGAACAGTTTGGGTCTTTTTTTTTTCCCCCAGTGATATGAAAGGAAGATTTTCTGTATTTACTATAGATGCTAAGAGATCTGTTTTGAGTGGATTGCACCTAAGGAAATCTTAGACCCACACTTCTTGATGTGCTTCTTTGTCCAACTACTCATTCAAATCTTTATTTTGGAAGCTGATTCCATCATCAAAACAATATTACATTGCAATATTGGAGTAAAATATGACATCTGTAATTTTTTTTAATACAATTTTTGCTGCAAAGTGGCATGTGCATAATGTAGATCCTCTTCTATGTGGTAACCAGAACTCTTGTGTGAGTTTGAACTGCTGGTCTTCATGGGACTTCTTGAGAAAAAACAATAAAGGGACAGTGTAGAAGGCATCCAATTCATACTGTTTTAATGCTAACCTGAGCCTTACAGAATCTGATTCAGAGTTTGTTTATAAATTGGTTTCATGTCAGTAATAACAAGAAATGCCAGAAATCCTGTTTTTCTACCATGAATGATCTTCCTCCCTACCATTCATACAACTGCCTGAAGCCAGATTTTTCTAAAATTTGCCTTTTTAAGAAACCAATACCTTCACATATTAATACGATTGTTGCTCAACCTGTTTTTAACTGCAGCAAAAAACTGTAGTCCTTCCAAAATAAAGCTTGAAAAAAATTCTAAATGCTAAAAAATATTTGGCAGAACTTATAATTTGAAGTAAGAACCAAATCCCTGATTTTGGGGGTGTGATAATTTTTGTAAGTGGACTAAATGCTGTTAATGCCATAAGTAAATTTATTCCATTTTGAAATCTTGAGGAAGCTAAAACAGCTAAACAATTAGAACATCTTTTTAATTCATATCAGAAATTTTAGTCTTGGCCATCCCGTTTTGATGGTCTTGGAGACAATTTATTTTGACTGGGAATATGGTTTTTAATTGTTCCTAAGTGAAGTAGAAGCTAGGGAAATAGGCCTGCATGACAGGCTAAAAACTACCCGATGTATTTAGACAGAAGAGCACAGCCTGTTTGTTCTAATGAATGTAATTCTAAAAATCCCCCTCCAACTCCCAAGTTTTACACCTATGTTAAAGTGCTGGCAATTAAAAAATGCTATTTACAGAGTTACAAAGGAAGGAAAGTGATAAAGGAATTCCAAAATACTGCAGTGGCCTAGCCAGCATTTTTGCTAAGAGCACTTCACCAGTATGCAGTCATTTGTATGTTACACTGGTAAAGGATTTCTAGCATGGAGGCAACTGTACCAGTATAAAAACCTCTGTGTTCATACAATAAGCTGCTTCCCAGCGATGAAAAGTACTGCTGGTGAACACAAGTTTTTTTCTGGTGTAATTGTATGTACTCACTGTGCTTCCACAAGGATAACAGTTCAGTCAGGGATTAAACATTTTCATACCCCATTTCATGGCTCAAGAAGTCTCCTCCGAAGCTTAGGTGCACTGCCTGAAAGCCGGAAAAATCCCCTGAACAACAATTTCATTTTTAGTTTGTTACCAAAGTAGCAAGGCTTTTAATATAATAATATAAAATCATTAGAGATTGTTGGTTTGTTTTTATTTTTACTTATTTTTCTGATCTCTGCAAGGAAAAAAGTAGTTGTAGGATCTCCTATTGCATGTGGAGCTGATGAAGGAAATGAGAAATATTTTCATTTTAATTAATATGATCTTGCTTAAGAATAAATTAACGAGCTGTTCTTCCATATACCTTATTGTTAGTATTCCATAGTGACATTGCATATCTAGATAAAAATATTTGATGTACACAGTTTTGTGTGGCTGCTTGGTATTCTTCTCTCACATTCGGCTTAACTGCTGCATGGTGGCTTTGAATCAGTAGCACAAGAAGTTCTGGTCTGATTCTGAAATTTCTGAGCATGAACATCCTCAGAGTCACTGTAGTGAACTGAGCAGCATAAAAGTAGGCTACATTTATCAAAACTCTGAAATACTTTGTTCTGTCACCTGCACAAAGCCAATCATCACGATGTGGGATGAGGCAGTACCTTCTCTCATTTATTAAAAGAAGAAAGAGAGTTCAAATTTAAATTTCGGCAGCATTTCTCTTGTCATGATAATAAATGTAAAGCAGAAGTTAACATCTTCAAAGCCAAATTTTTGCAGTGCAACACAGAAGTTAGAACTGGACATAGTCAAACGCTTTAGTAGCAGCCATTGGCATACACAGCATGTTTCAGGTTTGTGTGTTTTCTTCTCCTTTAAACGTCACATCCCTGAGGCTTGTCGGCTTCCAGAGCATTGGCAGGGACCTGGCTGTCAGAATGGATTTATAATTAGTCTTGGGATAGCATTTTCAAAAGAATATTAAGTCTCATTCAAGAGCAAAGTTAGTCAGTTAGGACTTTCTTCTTAAAAGTCATTTAAGTAATTTGAGGAAGGATACCTAAGGTGCACCTACATGCGTTATAGGCACCCACTTTTCTTTGAAAACGTACTCCTGTCAAGCCTCCCAGGCTCTTAGTGACAATTTCTTTTCATGGAATGTGCTCCTAAATCATCTAAGGGATCTTTAAGACCTTATTTTTGTCAAAACAGTACCAAGGCATACAAAAAAAATCAGATAATAGAATTTCAATGGAAAGCATCAATACAGGTGTTGGGGTTTTTTCCAATAGAATAATACTCATCTTCTTCATCACCTAAATGAAAACAATAATTATGAGTGCTTTTCTATCTCATTATTCTTCCATCCCCCAGTCTACTTTGGAAATAGGAATGAGAAACAGGGAAAATGAAAATTAAAAAGTTTTTGATTGCTAGACATTTCTTGACAGCTAGGGAATAAATTAATTTCAAATTAAGATAAAAAGTAGGTTTGGTAGAGCAAGCTGTTCTGGGAAACAGTTCTCAATCAACTGTCTTAATAATTTTGGACTGCTAGATGAGTGGTAGGATTCACCCTCATCTGAATTATAATGGGAATCACTGCTTCTTTTACTCAAGTTAGTAATTTTCTTTTTCTTTCAAAGAAAGTGCTAGTGGGTATGTCATTGCTTATGGAAAATTGCTCTTACATAGATATATTCATTGGTTTAGACTTGTTTCTCATACCTCTGAGTAAATTACATTACAAGAACTTTAGGTACTAGGAACTAGCTTACTACTCTTGGATAATTGTCCTCTGAAACTAGGATAGGTGAATTTAGTAAGAATAATATATATGCTCCTTAGATTTCCCTAAAACTGAGTAGACTTAAGAGTATGCCATTTCTTTTTCTTCAACAAACTAACCAAAACTCTACCAGATACATTTTTCCTTAGTAAAACTTAAGGTTGGCATCTGCTATGCCTACCTTAAATGTGATAGATATTTTTGACATCTTCACCTTAGCAGTTCCATTTCTGGGGTTTCATTATGCTTTTTTTCTGGTTCATGTGTTCTCTATTCTAAATTGGCTTTGTGGTTCTCTTTCTTCTGCTGTTTTCATTTTACAAAGCAATATATGAAATGTGACCTCATGTTACTGATTTTCATGTTTCTCAGAGCATTGCTTCACTGCTCTCTGCATACTCCATTGCCCTAATAGTTTAAGCTCTTTTTCCTGAAGACATATATAAGACCATCACTGTACTGTGCCCCAGGTTCAAAATTCTCAATGCACTGGAGTTCAATCAGCAATATACACTCGTGATTTATTGGTAGCTTTAATTGATGTGGTAGGAGTGGTCAAAATGGGAACAGTTTGCAATCTGCTCTTAATGCTACCTGTGTGGCATAGGATGAATGTGTTCACACACTACTTTGAAGTTCATTGCGTCACCTGTCCTGACCTGCAACAGTCATGAAAATACCGTGGATTGTTAATTTATTTTCAGTAATGTTGCAGCTGAACTCATAACAACAGTTTTGGAGCTCCTTGGGCACGTGTCACAGTGCTGGAGGTCATCAGGCCATCTGTCTTTGCAGATCAGAACCATTGTTTAGTGTTTGCATCCCAGTTGTTAGTAAATGCAGGAGTGCTTTTTCCTTTGGTTTGTCCTGTACATATGTGAGGCAAATGAAGGCAGAAGTACTTCTGCTGTTTCCTAATTTTTCAGTGCTTATACTTGATACCCTTGTAATCTGTAAGCATAGTGCTGTTTACATGCGGTGTGGTGAGATATGGTGGTATGGTATGGTAAGGTATGATCAGCATATGTTCTTAAAGGCCTTTTTGTCCCAGCACTTCTATCCCCAAAGCAAGAACAAGAGATGTATGGATTTTTAGGATAAATTTATTCCCTTTTTGTGTAAAGCTTTTGCTTGTAGCAGTAGCACAATCTACATCTCTGTGCTCTAAACCAGTAGATGTTTTCGTTCAGCCGTGCAGCACCAATTTGAAGCATTCCAGAAGATAACAACGTTTCCCTTTACCATCCTTCTTCATCTACACATGCTGTCCGAATTTGGGAGCATATATCCCTGTAAGAGAAAATGAGTGAACAGCCTGCAGAACACTAACAAATTAACCTGATTAATTTTATCCATAAATGCATGATTCTTGCAGAAGCTATGTAGAAAGGAGTTTTGGTAAGTAAAAGAGATCTGTTTACACTAGGTTCTCTTACATATTTGTCCCATAAGTAGAATGTCATTAGTAGATTGTAAAATAATTTTTTGCAGCTTTGGCCACTGCGTTTCAAACCTGTGGCTGCAGCTTTGGTCATGCCTGTAGCTCATGCCAACTTGTTCAGATTTACGTCAGCAGAAGAAAAGCAAACAGGGAAAGTAAAAAGAAATGTAAAAGAAACTGAGTGTTAACAGCACCTCTGTGGTATCTACTTTACAGGTTTTATGGTAAAAAGTATTCATTGTAATTGTTTTTTGCCACAGTGGGTATGAAACAGCCAGGATTAAGAAAGGAAACAAGCATTCCTGAGGTCACATAAGAGCCCGAAAAACCATCCCACAACAGATACAGGAACATTTGAACAATAGCTGTCTCAGAGTTTATTTGGTGATTGCTAGTAATAGCCCTTCCAGAATACAAAAATGACTCCCACTTTCTATAGACCGCTGTTACACTGGGAATTGTGCCCACTTGAGCAAGTACTGAATTTTGCACTATGACTTCGAATATTTGAAACTGAAGGCTCAAGCTGTTAAGTTTTAGACTGAATTTATAGATGAATTTCTATCTAATTTAGAGGATCCTCACTATATTAGATGCTTTATATCTTGAATACTTCTGTCACTTCATCCCCTACTTAATTACTTTCATTCTTCCCTAATTGAGTTTAGGGTAATAACTTTGATAACTCAGACACCATCTGGCATGGGAATATAGATTTCACAAGAAGAAAGCAGCAGAATTACACTTGAAGCTGAGCTATATTTTTTTTCTCTCTCTTTTTTTAAAAGAAATAATCAAACCCAGGCATGAAAATACTGTCATTCCACAATTTTCAATGAAACAGGCACCATACCAAATCCAGTGATGCATTACCACAGAGTGTACCTTAGAATTCCTCACATATACTAATTCTGTTTAATAAAATAAATAATAACGAGGTTGAAGCTATGCGATTAAGCTTGAAATGAGGCTTATTTTCACATCTCTTGTGTGAAGCTGATAAAAGCCAGTTGGTTAGATTAGATATACCTGGGCTGCTCCGAGTTTGGAAGGCATGAATTGGTAGAAATTCATTACATAAGCATTTTACACTGGTTAATCCATACAGCAGGATCAGCATCAGTCTGTTATGAGGGATTACAGTCTGCACAGCCACACAGGATGAATGGAGAACTTGCAGAAATATCCAAATGAAGAAGGGACTTGGGGAATGCTGGACTCTGAAATTGAGGTATTAAGGATCATCAGGACCTGATTAAGAACCAGATCCAAAATCATTGAACCAGAGAAGCATAAAAAGTGTAAAAAACCAAAAAAACCCACCCTCAAAATAAAACCAAAAAGGGATAAGGCACAGCTGTGACATCAAATACACAGTAATTGATATCTAACAGATTTGGAAGTTTATGTTCTTGGCGGAGTTAAAGTTCTGCTTTCTAAGTGCTATAGCATGACAGAGGGGAATTGATATCACTTTACTTTTATCTAAACATTTTTTTCCTGAGATCTGGACAAGTTTTAAGTGCCCATAGTGGAGAAGAAAAAAACGCTGTTGTGTGTACTGGGGAGATACTAGAAAAAATAATGTGCTTTTTAGTACAAAACTTTGCTTGCAGAACTCTCTCAAGGATAATTCCAAGAAAAAGTTAAATAAGAAAAGCAGTAATTCAAATGATTGATGAAAAATACTTGTTAATGTTGTGTATTTATTTATCTGGTATAATACTTTTTTCTTGAAAGCTCTATGAAGATTACCACAGGATATTTAGTGCTCCTTTAAATGCCCAAGAACACTTACCAATTGTCTTAATAAGTGCTCTTTAGGCTGAATTGATGGCAAGCAGGTCATCAGTGCTGGTTCTGCCTTTTGCCCACCCTAGATGACATGTCTGCTGTTACAGAATGTACCCGTCATATTAAAGCACAAGTCATTTGAACAGTTGTAATAAAGAAATGGGAATTGCTAGTTCAAAGTATTCAAAAGTCATAATTCTCTGTATCTAAGATTTTAAGAGCTTTGTCTCCTCGTCTTTTCATTGTGATGGGACATGTTTTTTTCAGCTTTCTCCTACAGAGATGAAAATGAGATCTTACCACAAAGGAAACAAGCAAATAGCACTGATACTTTCTCATCTAACTGCAAGATTTGACTTTCCAATAAATCTGAAATACTGCAAGACTTTAAATACAATTTTAAGAACTGGAAATGCTGAACACAGGCAGCAAATTCTTTGCTCACTCTTACATCTTGTGTGCTTTTTAATGTTCCAAGTTGGAATGAGATTTAATGATTGTCACATAATAGTAGAGTGGGTTTTAGGCAAGTCTGAAATTTTACATTCACCAAATAAGAAACTCTATAGTTTCCCTAGAAGGTGCTAGTGTAAGGTGTGCTACTATGAATTTTAAAGACATGTGGTGAAGTTACAGTTTCTCAAAACAGGAAAGACAAAACACACATTTAAATGTCCTGCTTAGTGGAATTATCCCATAAGGGACAAAATGTGTAATATATAGTGATAGAAGGGATGGATTTTCTTCAGAGGAATACATGAAGTCAGAGCTGATATAACTTGGTATCTTTACTATTCTAACAGTTCAGACCAGAAGGCGTCGTGGATTAAACAGTCAACTTGGTAGTAGTACCACAATGAAGTATTCCTACTCTATTGCCTGCCTCAGTTTTCCCTTGGTATACGATCACAATGTAGAAGGGAGAAGGCCATTTTTGCTTACTTGCTGTAAGGGTAGGTATTGCAGCAGCTTGTTCCCAGAGGGAAAAGAAGGGTGAAGTAGCAGTGGCCTTCTGGCATTCACTTCTCGACCTTATCCTATGTCAGTTCTTAACAGCTGATTCCTCTGTCTAGATTAGTTCAAATCAATACGGAAAATGTAACTAAAAATAATGATTAAGATCTCTTCCTAGAATAGGATGAGAGTAGACGGGAAGGGAAGATCCTTTTCTCTTTGTTTTGTTTTGTTTTGGAGGATTTTTGTTTGTTGATTGGGTTTTTTTTGCCATTGCTGCTTCTTTCCTTGACCTTTAAAGGACTTTTACTTTAGCAGCTTTTTTTTTTTTTTTTTCTGTAGCTGACCTATTGGGTTTTTTCCATGTCTGGTTGTTCTTTAGGCATAAAGGTGTGTTGATTGTGAGGTTTTTAATATGAAACAATTTTGGTGAAGTCTCCATGTATTCCACTTAGACTTTAAGATAACGAAAAGTATTTCAAATGATAGAAATGGATAATTCCATACTTAGACTAACAAGGGAAGATGGATAGGTGTTTTAATGGAACCCTATAAACAGAAATAAAGGACGATTGCAAGACTGTAATTGCCCACTACACCCAAACCATTTACTCTTAAACACAACATAAGAATTTTTTAAATGTTTCCAACTTCATCTTCCCCTTACCCCAATACAAAAATATGTCATAGGCATCATTGTGAACATTGTATACATTACAATAGAAAGCCTATGGCCATCAGCCCTGATCACAGGCTGCCTAACAAAAGCATCATTAAAAGTGCCACACTGTAGTATTCTACTTTTCAGAGAAATCCCTAGAGAGAACAAAAACTTGGCAAACAAGAGATCTACATGAGAAAAAAAGAGAAAATGTTTATTTAGATGCTTACAGAGCCCATGAATATTGAGCACTGCTGCCCTGACTGAGGAAAGCAACTTTATTTTAGAATAGTAAGTAAGCATGGCAGTGGGGTTTAACCTCAGTGTCGCCTTGCAGGAGAACAGGCTCTTTAGGATCCTTATTTAGAAGCCTAAATGTGTATTAAAATGCTTCTGTCACTGGACCAAAATTGTGAATTAGTCTCAAAGATTTCTCTTGCCTATTACAAGACAAACTCTTAGTAGGCAGAACATCTAAGTCTTGCTGTTTGTTGATGGTATTTAACCTTAATAAACTTAAGGCCCCTCAAAGATGAAAATTGTCATCCACTTACTGCACAGGAAGCTCTGCAGGTTTGTGATGGGGCACAGGGGATATGGCCCACATTCTGACCTACCACAGTACTGCACTGTGTACATTTATGGAGCATCATAAAAATGACTAAGAGCACCATGCTGTATGCATGCAGAGTATCGTGAAATATTAGACCTATGCTTGTTTTCATCAAAGTCACTGAGTTTTGCCTTTGACTCACTTGAAACAGGATTATGTTTCTGATATGCTGTCTTCACTTTTGTAACAGAACAAGAATATCATAAAGAAGAGTAATTTCCTCATCTTTTGTAGGAAACCGAGGTCACCGGTTGAAATGAAATCTGTATCTACTTGATATGATGTATCTGATATAAAATCAGTTCTGTACATACTTACTACATCTTTGTAGAAGGAGCATCTCTACTATATTAAACCTAATATTTTTTTAAAGGTAAATGTTAAGTAAGTCATTGCAAAAAAGAGGATCCATACTACATGTCAGTGGAGTTTGTTTACCAAAGATAGATTGTGGTCCGGGGGTAGATATGTGTTGATTTCCATGTGATTTCATGAGAATTAACAGTGTATTTTCTAGTTTGTTTATTTTAATTTAATCGCTCTCTTTAGTGTATGTTACGACTTTTGGAGATTGTAAGTGGAAAAGTGTTGTTTTATCAAGCACGGTATATTGGCCAACTCTGACTTTGTATTTGGAAAGTATAGAGACATAAGAAAATGTGAAAATCTATTTAGGATTCCAGTGAACTGTCTGGGCAACTCCTTGCTGTTTAATGTAATTATAACCTTTGAAAATAATCCAATTGCCTTTAGATAATTTGCGAACTGTTATTCTAGGGTTTTTAATATATATTCTTATATCTAATATTTTAAAATGCAGTGTGCTTCATTTCTTATGTCATAACCATAATGTAACCTACCATCTGCATCACCACTGTGATGCTTTCTTCTCGGCAAAGTGTGTCAGAATTTTGCTGTATATAGTACATGACGATCTGTTATGACATTTTTCTTCATGAGGAGGACAGGAAACTAACTCCTGAGTTATTTTATCTCTTGTCACAAGTGAAGATAATGTCATAACACTGATCAGCCTTCATGTGTTCTGAATGTGCAGTTATTTGCATTTTCCTCTCACTGTTCTTCAGGACTGAAGTGGCTGAAATGACAGGTGCAGCAAATGAGAAGCGCTGAGAATGTGTGGGGGAAATAGAAGACTCAATACTGGGAGATATTAATGACATGCACTGCTATGTCATCAGCCGAATAACACTGATGTTATTTCATAACATCATATTAAACTAGAAATATAAACTTGCAATATTTCTGTCTGCATGTGTAATCTTCAGATACATTTAGAAAGATGAGCACTCATTGTTTTGAAAATTTGTTCATTGCTACTTGCCTTTTCTTATATATGTGTGTGTGTGTGTGTGTGTATGCGCTGGTGTCTGTTGGCTAAAGCTCTGTAAGATTTGAAAGTTCTTATAGATCTGGTTCCTGCTAAGAAAGAAATGGTGTGGTGCAGAATTTGGATTTTTTTTATTTACTTATTTATTCTCAAACTGTCCTTGGTGGTCAGTCAGTATTCAGACAATCTTTTCCAGCAGCCTCAATCGAAATATCAGTGCATGGTTCTCTGCTGGCATCTCTCTGCCAATGGATATTCAAGGATGTAACAAGCTTTCCAGCAGCTTTCAGCAGCACCAACCAACCTGAACTAATACTGCAGCATTTCTGTAGGTGTGTTGAAAATCACCTTTTGAGAGTGTATGTAACAGTGCTACTAGGTTTATTTCTAGCAATACACATAAATTTTGCTATAGCTAAATTTTAAACTATCACTTAAAAGCCTAAATGCTGCTGGCTTTCAGAGAGGCTGACCACCTGCATTTCTTAGTCCTTTTTTTTCTAACCCATGTCCCATGTTTAAGTAAAGCCAAACTCGGTCATGTTTTGCTTTGCTATTAGTTGTCATGTGATAAAAAGCCACTCAGGTCTGTTAATACTAAGCCTGCGATGGACTCTTACACCAAAGTGGTACGGTAGCTACACAGGAGCAGGTTATTGTGTTACAGATGTCATAAAGATCTTCCTAATTCTTTTCCATGTTTCTTTATCCCTAAAGCTGATGTGCCTTTGAACTCCTCTGGCATTAAGCAGGTCTGGACATGCCTTGTCTGTCATGTAATTGTGAAAACGTAGAGATTTGCACATCTAAATTTAATGTGCATGGTGTGTGTGTGTGTTTATCTGTATTCTTGATACTACAGTCAAACAGGGGGGTGGGGCATGGTCATGATTGATGACCAAGAATCATACTCAGGAAATGGAAGTTTTGATCTGGAGAAAGTGAGGTGAGAAAAGACTAAACAGAGAACCACATGATGAGACTCAATATTCTTTTGGAGGAGGGAGTCACATCTGCAGGTCACTATGAAATTAATGGGCCAGATTTGTCCACAGGAGTTTCTGCATGTCTTTAAAGGAAGCCAGGCTGTCTTGTCACAGAGTAGTTGTTACATGTTTTTGGGTTGTAAGGAAGCTTAGGTAAATGTTTTCAAGGAATATGCAAAACTCTGCCTGGTATTATTCTTACTAGAGATATTCTGGTTGAAGTGAATAGTTGTATTATGCAGGGTTAGGACTGTTGTTGCTCTAGCTTGTCGCTGTCAGTGTGTGTAAGTGCATTTCTTCTGAATGGTTGGCCTGATGAGGGTAAGGAAGGATATGCAAAACAGACTCTCTTGCCCAGGTTCCCCAAATCCAAGTGCTGTACAATCAGGAAATGCATTATAGCATCCATTGTTGCTTCAGCAGGGAAAGTGTGCTTTACATATGCAAATACTGCTCAGAAGTTTAACTTAATAATTATCAGCTGGAGTCTCTATTGATGAGCAGCTGAGGCTAATCATAAGCCACACAATCTGAATTAACTACTACCAGGCTTTGATTGAGCGTACTTGTCTCATGCACGCAGTTACTGTGGCAATTGTAGAAACCTATAGGTATTTTTATAATCTTTTCTAAGCTTATAGATATTTATTTCTTGTACTTTCTGTACTCTTAAAAAAACTGTAAAATGCTGTATTTTACATTTTCCTCTTCCTATCTCTTCCACAGTATTTTACTGAGCAGGAGCCAACAGTTTCAGTCTTTTACATCCTGCTGCCATGAATGATAGTCACAGTACTGTGTACAGCTGCGGGGATGCATTTGGACACATGCTTTACCTTAGAGAGCAATAATGGCTGCCTGCTGTTGATTAGGCATTCTGCTATATCAGGGCCTCAGAAGTTACCTTAACACCAAGTTCACACCTAAACCTGGAGAAATCTCTGGGCACAAAATACCCAAATGGTTAATGACAAAAAGAGATGCAGCTCCTCCACAGGAAATCTTCAGATTAACAGATCCCATTGTCTTCCCTCCCACTCCTACTGTACACCAGGGAAATTCAGCTGGCTACAAATACTTACCCTGCAGATATCATTCATATGCCTTTCCCTAAGTGTGCTTTATTATTCACATCACACTCCTACAGTCCCTCCACAGCTTCCCTTCTAATTATTCCCTGCTTGCCCATTCCTATGAATAACCAGTGGCATTCACCCACATTCTGCCATTTATGGCAGTTAGTAGTCCATCCTACTATGAACTGGATTTTTTGTTTTCCAGGAGGTGCCACAATTTATTTAAATTTACCCAGATTGTAACTCTGAAGATTTATAATTGAGTTGCAGAAGGTTTCAGCTTCAGGGCATAGGCATACACACCCACTAGACAGTGGTTTGTTTCTGTCTTCCCCACATTGAAGGTGGTAGAGAGGAGTGCTTCAGGCCAGAGGCATTCAGGGTAGCTCAAACCAACTCTCCCCTGACCACTTAACGGAGCTGGATGCTTTGCACTGCAGGGGTCAGGAAGTGTTGAGTGACCCTTTGGGTCAGTTAAGCTATGGCAATGGTGACCTCTAACTGAGTAGTGAAGATGTCTGCAACTGATCTAAAAGGGGTCATTTATTTGTGCCCCCAAGTGAGCACTGTTAGTTGTGATGTGGTGGTTTGTGACAAAAAGTCATTGCTAAGTGATGGGTGGTCACTGGCTCTGTAGAGAAGTGCTTCTGCCAAAAATACTGTAGGCAGCACCTTGGTGGGGTGGTCAAGGACAGAAGGGATACAGACCCTCTTCTGTTATGGGATTCGCTGCAGTATACTTGCAGAGTGTTGTTGTAGGAGCCTTCCCTGCAATATCCATTTGGTGTCTGAACATTTGAGTCTTACGAGCTGTCACACTGGCAGATTTTACCTGCGTGTAAGAGAATATCCCTCTAGCTTTGTGCAGAAGGAGCTTCCTTTTCTGCTTTCTGCCCCCCTTCCCCAACTGCTACACAAGTGGTTTGCCAAAAAATCAGCATCTTTACAGGAATGGGGCTTGGAGAAAACAACAATTCATCAGGAGCACAGATGGCTTATTTAGAATCTAATAGGTATTAAAACATTATTTTCCCCAAGCTTTACTCCTGATATTGATAACGTGTTATCTTTGCCAAGTTCCCCTCTTGATAACATGTTATCTTTGTCAAGCCAAGTCCCTGATAAAATCTTTTCACTCAGTGCTTACTCTGATAAGACATTATTTTCTTACATCTCCACTCCCAGCAGAAAGGGGGGAAATGTTATTTTTAGTCCTTTTCTTGGAGAGGCATATATTTTGCCAAGGCAATGCAAAGCAGGGAAAGGAAGAATGCGGAGACAACAGAAAAAAAGAAAGAAAAGGCATTGTATTCTAGACAAAGAAACAAATAATTTTAAGACTTATGGGTCCTTGTTCTAAATTTGCAGATAAAGTAGCGTTCCTAACGTTAGCTAATTAGCTAATACTTCGTTTGAAAAAAACAAACTATTGAAAAGACCCCCATCCATTTTCAGGAAAGAGGTATGATATGATTAGATTTTCTTTCCCTCCTTCTTCCTGCATTCCATTGCTACATGGTTTTTCTCTGCCTAGGGTCTTTCACTGTTTACCATCCCTGTTATCCCTGTTAGAAGTACCAGAATTGCATTTGCTCAGCCAACACATAAACAGCTCTCTGCAGCTATGCAACGTGATGCCATCGTTGACGGTAGAAATTCTAACTCTTTCTAAGACACAACCCCTTCCTCATTCTGTGTGCAGAGCAAATGCAGCAATGCGGTGAGTGGTTCTTGGACCACTTCGTTTAGTTAATTAAAGAGACTGGAAGGTGTGTCATGAACAAGGCAGGGGAGCGTAGAAAGAAAAGGGACAGCTTTGTAGTTTATGAAGTCGAATCTGCCCTGGAAAATTGTTTCTGTCTGTACCACTGAGTTCATTACATGATGTTCATAAAACAAAGCTATTACAAGTGACTGCTAACTATTTTTTTCACCCATTTTCTGGGTTTTCAGCTGGTAGGCTCTTGCATTACAGAAATGTTAAGTGTATATACCATTGCATATGCAGGTAATGAGGTCTGTCCTCTGAACAAATGAAGCGCAGAAAAGGTTCTTATTTGTTGGAAAACTACATCAGAACCATCTCAGTTGCGCATCCAAACCTGGTATTTTCTTTTGGCATTAATGACTCCAAAATTCTCTGCCCTGCCTGCAAAGAAGGACTGATAGTACCACCTTTCCCTCAGATAACTTAAAAAGAAGTCACTGTGTCACATTAAGGTATTACACTGTTAAGTATCATAGGCCAACAAGGGAATAATTCTTTTTTCAGAGCAGGATATGTGTGGTCACAAGCTGAATGATGAGCTGAACCAAGCTGCTGAACCATCCATCCTGTGCACACAGTGATGCCAAGGTTCTGTGGGTATAAAGTGGTGATCATGCAATTAATGAACCTGTCATCAGGCACAAAGGAATGACAGCAAAGATTGGACAGGGAATTGTCATTCTCACATTTCCAAACTTTTGAGTGTTTCACTTTGGTGGTGGATTTACCCTGGCTGAATGGCCAGGTGCCCCCCGAAGCTGCTTTATCCCTGTCCTTCTCAGCTGCACAGAGGAGGAAAAACGTAACAAAAGGCTCAGGGGTAAGGGCAGGGAGAGATCACTCACCAATTGCCATCATGGACGAAATGGACTTAGGTTGGGAAAATTAATTAATTGCCAATCAGAGTTGGAGAATGAGAAATAAAAAGTAAATCTTAGAATATTGCACCCCACCCCTCCCTTCTTCCTGGCCTCCGCTTCACTCCCTGTTTCTCTCTCTCCTCCCCTGCAGCACACAGGGAAAGGGAATGGGGGCTGCAGTCAATTCACCACATGTTGTCTCTCCTGCTCCTTCCTCCTCAGGGGGAGGACTCCTCACAGTCTTCCCCAGCTCCAGCATGAGGTCCCTCCCAAAGGAGACTGTACATCATAAACTCCAATGTGAGTCCTTCCCATGGACTGCAGTTCTTCACGAACTGCCCCAGCAGTGCAGACCTTCAGAACCAGACTGCTCCAGCGTGGGTCCCCCATGGGGTCACAAGTCCTGCCAGCACAGGCTCCACTCTCCACGGGCAGCAGGTCCTGCCAGAAGCCTGCTCCATCACAGCCTATTCACAGGGTCACAACCTCCTTTGCTGTAGGTGGAATCTGGAGCTCCTCCTCCCCCTCCTTCTTCACTGAACTTGGTGCCTGTAGAGTTGTTCCTCTCACATATTCTTACTCCTCTCTCTGGTTGCAGTTGCTGTCATGCAGTAACTTTTCCCCCTTCTTAATTACATTATCCCAGAGGTGCTACTACCACAACTGATGAGCCAGCAGTGGGTCTGTCTTGGAGCCAGCTGGCATTGACTCTGTCAGACATGGGGGAATCTTCTGGCAGCTTCTCACAGTGGAATATAGCCTGTATTCCCCTGTAGCCCCCCCTGCTACCAAAGCCTTCCTACACAAACCCAATACACTTTGCAAATCTAAAGTTCTGTGGCATAGGGGGTTTGTGAATGATACACTTAATTTCTGAATCCACTGACTACTGCCAAGGGCTACTATTTTAGTGGGAGGATGTCGCCCTGTGTACGAGCATCAGGCAGTAAGGTGATGTGTTAAGGCTGACCTGCAGTGGAATCTAATGGTTCAGGTTTGGGTTCAATAAAACATGTTAGCATTAACAAACATTAACAGCAGAGGAAGTGAACACAGACATGCTGAAAAGCTCAAGTGCAATTACTGCTGCCTAAATCCAAGGCTGATGGTTGATTGATGTGTGTCTTGTGTGGAAATTGTCTCTTCTTACTAATGAACATGTAATTTAGGACATATGTTACCCATCCCAAATCACAGGAAGGGTTTGTGCTTAATACTGATGGGAACAGCTTTTCTGTCAGAGCTGAGGAAACTTGTTTGGTCAGCTTGGTTGTCATTTATTCCACTATTAAGATGGTTATTTGGGCAAGGTTTTCTACATCCAGCTGAGATCACACTGCAGTAATTCACAAAAAGGCATCACTGAAAAAAATGCCTTAGTGAGTGTGAGAACAGGCGCCTTGGGATGCCTTAGCACCTACTCATGGAGGCATATATCTTAAAGTACCAAACTGTTAACAAAAAGGACTTCGTAGCTGCCCATATAACCAATACCTACCAGAGCATCCAGCTGTGCGGAAGTGCATAGAGTACCAAGGTGTTAGATGATTAAAACTGAGCTAGAGCTCCAACAAAAAAGGGAAAGTTTATCTGCTTACACATCACTTACATGGTTCCACAGTCTTATTTCTTATTTTTCTTTCCCCTCAGGGTCTGTGAAGTTCTCTACAATGGTCTTTATGGGAAAAAATAATTGTGAAATGAACTTCAAATTATTTTTCTTGTGGCCTTAACAGGGCGAAATTCATGAGGGTGGTTGCCTGTTAACCCAGTTCTTTCTGCAGAATGTTGGCTTTTGGTTAAAATTTTTATACTGCTAGTCCTCAAAGGGTGCACTGATAATGTAAATTTTCAAACATGAACAAATGTGAAATGGAGGAGTGGTGTTTTCTTGTATCTGTAGTCAGACAGACTGAAACATTATCTCTAAGCAGCATAACTTCCTCTTATCTCAGAGACAGCCTAGAGTTCACTGTCATCAGTTAATTCATTATAAAGGCATTACACTCTATTAGGCAGGGGATGAATAATAGCTAAAACACATAGAAACCTCTAGACCTTGTAAAGATGCCAAGAAACAAGTAGTTTGCACTTAAGATAGCAAAAGAAATGTAAAAAAAATAAGGAAAAAAAATCCCACAACATGCTACATAAGTTTGCCTGCCACAGTTCCAAACAAAATTTTAAGCATTTGGGTTCAGATCAGGGTCATCTGAGAAACCCAGGATCCCTGCTTCTGCACTTGTCATCTTCTCTGAATCAGGGTGAATTTTTCTTTTGCACACTGCTTCTTTCTCCCTTCCCCAGCCCTGCAGTTAACCTTTGGTTAAACTTTGCTTTCTCTCTGGCTTTTTTCCCAACAAGCTTCCAATACAGCTCGGTCCTTTTAAGGACTATCACTTCTTGAAGTCTGAAAACTACAAACCCAGGAACTTGATGTAAATGTTCATCCTTTATGGTTTGTATGTAAGAATATCCCACTACTTCATTCCCTTGCCTTTCAGATAAACTTATGCTGGATTGCTTTTAATAGGCTTTATTTCTTCCAGCGTCTCGTGAAGTACAGGTTAGCAGTTGACCTGCAGGGAAGCAGCTCTGTGAGGAAGGACCTGGGAGTTCTGGTGGACAAGTGTCCATAAGCCAGCAATGTGTCCCTGTGGCTCAGAAGGCCAGTGGTGTCTCGTGTGTGTTTAGAAGAGTGTGGCCATCAGGTCAAGGGAGGTCATCCTCACCCTCTGCTCTGTCCTGTGTCCAGTTCTGGGCTTCCCAGTTCAGGAAAGACAAGGAACTACTGGAGAGAGTCCTGTGCAGGGCTACAAGGATGATAAGGGGACTGGAGCATCTCTTGTATGAGGACAGGCTGTTTAGTCTGGGGCAGAGAAGACTGAGAGGGGATTTCACCAGTGCTTATAAATATGTAAAGGGTGGATGTCGAGAGGATGGGGCCAGACTCTTGTCAGTGGTGCCCGATGACAGGCACAAACTAGAACACAGGAAATATGATATGAACACAAGGGAAAACTTCTTCACTGTGAGAGTGACAGAGCACTGGAAGAGGCTGCCTAGAGAGGCTGAGGAGTCTCCTTCTCTGGAGAGATTCAAAGCCTGCCAGGACGCCATCCTGTGTAGGTGATCCTGCTTTAGCAGGGGGGTTGGACTAGATGATCTCCAGAGGTCCTTCTCAACCCCCGCCCTTTGGGGATTCTGCAATTAAGGTGCTCAGCTTAAGTAAGGTTTAAGGAAATCTCTTATCGTAAATACAGGTGACTCCACATAGGCAGGAACATTCAATAATCCATGGAATTCATAACTTGTATACTGTTAAGTTTTCTGAATTGTTGAACCTACCATGATGATGTCATTGATTGCTGTCAATGATTTAATAATTATTCAGCTTTCTATTTGGGTTTTGTTTTGTGGACAGTTGAATTTTGTGGAAATGTCTATTTCTTTTGGTACAGGTGTATTAGCACAGAAAGTCTGAAGTAACAAGCTTGACACAGAAAGGAAAAAAAGTTAGTCTGACACTGCCAAGGCCGAAAAATAGAGCAATAACCCCAAATGAAGAATAAAAAATAATAGCTTTATTATTATTTATTGCACCATTCAAAAGTGTACTACTTGCTTCAGAGCACAGCAATGTTCCTTACAGTGTTCCCTGGGAGATCTTTTGTCCCAAAGTCACACAGACCTCGTTATGTGTTATTTTATTTTGATTTAGATTAGATAAAAAGTGCCTAGACATCAGCTCAGAGCACTCTGCCAGTTACTTAAAACTATAAAACTCAAGTGCAGTGCAATCAGTTTAACTCCTACCAAGCAGCACACATGGTCAATCAAATCTCTTTGGTCCCTTACATTAGTCCATTACTGCTTCTTACAGGATGAGGGGAAACACAGAGGCCTTGCATTGTGTTGAAAACTGATTGGAAGCAGATCAGGGTAGCGTGTGTTGGTGTTTACCTACTAGGCAGTAGGTCCCAAGAGGCACTTTGCCGTGTATATATGTTCACTGAAGTAAAAATACCTTCACATATCAAGTCTGGTAGTAGGACTAAATCAAATAGTACCTTGCCATCAAGCTTGCCAACCTCAGATGTGCAAAAATTATGAGCTTGACCACTTTGACATCTATGACAAAAAATACTTGATTTCTGAGTCTTAAGATTGAACTCGGTTCGATCTTGATTTTATACTTTTATTTCAAATGGGTTCTAGAATTGTCACGTTATTATTTGCTGTGGGTAGTTGGATCGTTACGGATATACAGACTACATCAAGATACACCTGACAGCAATCAGCAGTGTTAGGAACAAAACATGACTTGTCCAGCTCTATCATCCCTGAGGAGATCGTTCCTGAAAATGTCTTGGACTTAGCACTTTGTAACAAAACATGGATAATTTTTATAGTAAATCAATACATTTCAGCTAGTTATATATGTCAGATGAAGAAGCTAGCTGGTTGTATAATTCCTGACATGATTTCCCTACTGCCTTTTACAGCAGAAATATGTACCACTGAGTGCACATGGGTACAGCAGAGGAATTTACAAGCATTTACAAGGCCACGTGAACGCTGAGCTGGTCTCATTAGTTGCTGCAACTTCCAGTCTGAGGCAGTGAGGTGATATTTTCTTTCAATCCCTTTCTCAGACTATTTTGTTTTTTCTACATGTTGTGTGGAACAGTTCAGCTGTTCTCATGAATGTAGCTACAAGTCTTCAGGTGTAAAAAATGGTATTATTTTGTTAAATTATGATGTATTGATTTATGTCCATAGAACAACTACAGAGATGTCTAAATTTTTTCCATGTTTTGAAATCTTGACGAATGTTGCTCTGAGATTTACTTACCTATCTTGTTACCTTATTCTGATGCCTTAGAGAAGGTAGCAGGACCCAGTGATGAGAACAGGACGAGATAAGTAACATCTGTGTCATATGGGATATTCACCAAAAAGGGACTTACGATTTTCCTTTGTAATTGTATGATAACACAGTGTGGTGGTTTGAACCTGGCTGGAGGCCAGACGCCCACCAAAGCTCCTCTGTCACTCCCCGTTTCAGCTGGACAGGGGAGAAAATATGTATTGAGAGGCTTAGGAGTCGAGATAGAGAGAGGGAGAGATCATTCCACAATTAGTGTCACAGCCAAAACAGACTCAACACAGAACAAAGGAAAGAAAACTCTCTAATTTGTTACAGTGCAGTGCACACAGAGTCAGGTAATGAGAAGTGTGACCAGATCTTAAAGCACCTCCCCCACCCCTCCCTTCTTAGCAGACTTCACTTTATACAGGATTTCTCTCCCTTCTTCCCTCCCCTATTGTGGCACAGGGAGGGTCAGGTGCTGGGGGAATGGGGGTTTTGGTCAGTTCCTCACTAGTTGTTTTCCTTCTTAGTTGGAGGGGTGGGGGGGCATTCCTCACACCCTTCCCCTGCTGCAGCATTGTGGGGTTCCACTCACAACTTCTTCCAGTCCAGGACTTCCAGTCCTCCACAAACTTCTCCAACGTGAGTCCTTTCCCACGGGATTCAACTCTTCACCAGCTGCCCCAGCGTGGGTCACTGCTGTGGGGTGCAGTCATAAATCATAGAATGTGTCTCAGGCCCAGCCTGTTCCAAGCTGGTCCTCCAGAGAGTCACAAGCCTCTCCCCAGAGAGGCTCTCCAGCATGGATCTCTCTCTCTCATGCTCATCTCTGTGTCTGTTTCTCTCTCCACAGGATGCAAGCGCTGGAAGAAGCTTGCTCTAACACGGGTAACTGTGTGGGGCCTCTCCACAGGCTGCAGGTGGGGTCTCTGATCCCTGTCCTCTTCCACAGGCTGTGGGGGGGCACCCACTCCACCATGGTTTTCTCCACAAGCTGCAGGGGAATCTTTCTCTCCAGCACCTGGCGCACCTCCTCCCCGCTTCTTCACTGACTTTGGTGTCTGCAGAGTCTCTTACATCTTCTTGCTCCCTTCTCTGGTGGCAAAAAGTGGCTGCTAGTGGTTTTTTTTCTTCTTAATCGTGATTCACAGAGGCGCTGTGACCATTGCACTTGACCTTGGTAAACAACAACTTCTGCCTTGAGTTGGATGGTGTTGGGCCTAGGGAAGCTTCTAGCTGCTTCTTGCAGAAGCCACCCCTGAAGCCCCTCCTACTCCACCAGAACCTAGCCACCCAAAACTACAACACACAGGTTGCATGTTGTTTTGGTGAATAGGGGTGCTGTCTACACGATACACTCTTACTGTCCAGTAATAGGAATGCAATATAATCACATCCAAATGATTTTCAGTCTTCCTCGATGGGGAATCAGCAATTGGGAAATAACACAGTTTCAGTTCCTTGCCTTCCAAGCTGAAGAGAGAAAAATAATTCCAAGCTGGATGGAGAAAGATAATTCAGTGCTTTAGTGCACTTCTAATTGTAGCATCGTTCTGTCCTTAACGTCAACACTTCTCTATTGTTGCACCCGTGATTTTCAGGCTTTTCAAATGTCATTTAATTTTTAAGAACTTTTTGCTTGAGCATTCAATTCCAAAATATCAGTGGCCCAACTCAGAATCTGTCTTGAGACGTTTTTCAAGCTCAGATTTATGCATAAGCTCTGCTAATTAGAGGAAATTAGGGTTGTTTTTTTTTTACACGAGAAGGTTTTCAAGCAAATGGAAACTATTCTATCCAAATGGTGTATTAAAACCAGGGTAGCTCTTTATATAGATAATGGGAAGTGTATACATCTGTGTAGCTCAGCAATGGAAATTAGAATTGAGGTTTTGATTTCTATACCTGTTTTTTCATGAACTCTGTTTAGAGGACTGCTCACCATTCATGCAAATATGAAACAATGGAAGAGAACAAGCGATGAGCAGGTCTTTAGAGCAGGGAGATGGTTTTGAGTCAGAGGGTGAGAGATGTACTGGTTACGGCGAAGTGCTAAACAATAACTGCATGATTTCCATTTTCTAAACCACTCAAGCTGGTGTTTCTTTGATAAAAGCTGAAGGGGCTCTCTGCATGGAAAGAACTATTAAATAGTAAATGTTTTTTAGTACATGCAGGTAGAAAGTTGTTTCAGAGAATAACCTTACTGTAAGATACGTGTCTTCACTGTATAGGAATGTCTTGCTAATTATGACCCTGTGCATAACTTTACCGTCGTTTGCTTTGTTTCAATTTGATTGCAGTTGAACATTTTTAAACAGTGGTTTATTTTGAGAGGTTTTTACCCCCTTTCAAGCATTCATACTCTCTGTGTGTAGCTTTATTAAACTTATGGGAAAACACATCTCCTTTGAAAACACATCAGCTGCATCCCTGTTTGTTCTGTTAAAACTCGTTAACAATAATGTATTAGGGAGTGGTGGTAGAAGGGGTTGCAGTTGTCATCTTTGGTTCTGAATCTTGGTTTCAGGATAATTTATCTTTTATGCACATTAGCTCTTCTTTAATGCTTCTTTGAACAAAGAAGATACCTTTGAAAATGTGGAAGACCAATTTTTCATATTTCCAGAATATAACTTTTCAGTTAAAGGTGTTGAATTGGACCTTTTGAAACTTTTTTACAAAATTTCCCTTCTTGTCTTTTCAGCCAAAATACCTTACAGAAATTGACCCACTTGTTTGTTGAATGTTTCTGTCCTTCTGAACCTCTTATTTCCCAGTAAACACGTAATATTATGTTGATGAATAAAACCCATCTGCTCCTCACATGTGAATCAGCTGGGGATGCTGTTTGGCACGAAATGGTAACCAAAATGCTGGAGCTTGACAGTGGAGGAAACGGGGAATAGGAGAATTATTTTGTCTTGCATACATTTCTAAAATATATTTAACTATATATTAATTGTCTTTGAATTAAATCCCTCAGTTCTTGACTGTCTTCCCAGACTGGAAACTGGCAGGCAGCCCCATCCAAAACAAAAGAAACACATGCTTATCTTTTACTGTGGTTTTAAATTGGTAGGACCTGTAGCTCATAGAACTTCAGCATTTGTCAGAGTTTACCATGTACTTAAGCATTGCCTCAGTGTGCCAAGTCTGCATAAAACGTGGCTGAATTTGAAACACATCCCAGCCGCACAATGCTGACATTAAAGGGAAACCTAACTTCAACTATATTCTGACAGAAGTGTTTTGTTTCCTCCTCTGGCAGATGGGAAGCCAGTGTCGCTGTCTCCACTTGAATCCCAGCCCCACAGTCCTCGGTACACAGCGTCGAGCCAGCGGGAGCGGGAGAGCTTGGAAGTCCGCATGCGGGAGGTGGAGGAGGAGAACCGTGTCCTTCGCAAGCAGCTCAGCCTGGCCCAGAGTCGCAGCCCCGCGCACCACCGCGGCAATCACTCTAAAACCTACTCCATGGAAGAGGGGACAGGCGACAGTGAGAGCCTGCGGGCTGGCATTGTGGCAGGGAACAGCTCCGAGTGTGGGCAGCAACCAGCAGTGGAAAAATGTGAGGTAAATAAAAAAAAAAGATCCTGCCAGAAACAAAGCTCATTGAATTTCATCTGTTAAGGACACTGCAGATCCCTATCTCCTCCCCCCTGAAACGTTTTGCTTAAATACCAGCCTCTTAATGGACTTCTGGATGCAAGTTTTTAGATAATTTTACTTCTTTTTTTTAAACTTTAAAACATTTAATCATCTGAATATCTTTTGAGTTATTAATTGATCAGAGGTTTTTTGTCTTTTTCATTCTTGTGTCCCCAAACCTAGTGCAAAAATCAAAGCCTTCTTCCAAGCTTACTTCAGTATGGCTGCAGTGAGAAAGACCTGAGGCAAACTGACCCTGTGGATTTCAAAATTAAATAAAAGCACTACAGTGCTTTGAAAAGCTTTATTCCTTTGTTTGTGTATCTATACTAGAACAGTTCAGGGTTTACCATTAATTAAATTGAGCCTGTGCATTTGAGTCACTTTCAGGAGTGTATCTGGATGCTACTGTGGAAGTGCCTGCTTTGCGTGAGCTGTGCACAGAAGTGGTTAGCAGCAGGGAACAGGAGATCTGTTTCTAAGAAGGTTTTGGGACATTGTTTTGGTATGGTTTTCCTCATTTTATGCCAGTAGTTCCGTGGAAGTCATCCAACTATTTAGTTGTCAGACATCTGAACGATGACAGTTCCGAATATGGACAGATCCAAACCAGAAAGTCTTACTTAAAGTCCTTCTGCCAATTCCAGCTGGTGAAGATATCAAAAATAACTTCCTCCGTTTATTTCTCTAAAGAGGGTAATACCTTTTATCTTGCCTTCTGCCACTGGGAGGATAAAAGTTGAAAGAAAATAAGTGGGAGAGAAAAAGAAGTCCTAATTACCTCTTCAGATAAAGTCTGTTTAGTGGGCAAATATGAAATATAGTTTAAAAGTGAATTACTACTTTCCAGTTGGACATCTTTGTCTGTCAGTGTGGAAAAAAGAAACCAATGCTATTTTAAGGAGAGAGAAAAGGAGGAGTCTCTTTTTCCCGCTTGCTGATAATGAGGGTCTGAGTTTCCTCCTTGTGAGCATTTTGGTATTTCTTTTAATAAGGGAAGGTTCAGGCCATCAATAAACAAACCTCACTTCTCCCTTATTATCATGCCAAGGAGTGATGAGCTGAATCTCAGTTCTTGGTTGTTCAATATACCAACCAATTTGGGACACAAAAATAGCAGCATAAAGGAGGAATAGTTTAAGTGGCCTTTCAGTTTATAATATGTTTTGCCAATAAATTTACTTGCTCAGTGGGGTTTAGCATTGTGCTGGAGGCAGTGGTTATATAAAATACAAAACCTTACTTTATTTGCCATCCCTCTATCTCACTGCACACTATTTTGATAACAAAATAGCTTTTTCTTCTCTTTCTTAAGGAATTCGCTCAGTAATTCAGTAACAGCAGTGGAAGTTAAAATTAAACTTCCTTACTATCAGATTTGCCAGGGGTCTCATAGTTTACCCTTCTACTGTAGATTCGGGTTCTGTGTTTGTGTGAGTGGTATCTTGACTCCATTTACCCTCTGTTTTTAATGTTTCAAAGGTGTAAACTAAAACTTTTTTACCCTCTGACCCTGGAATATATCACAGCAAGAGTCAACAACTTGGGTAGTATAAGAAGACAAGGGTCTTGAGAAGACTGGGGCACTCAGGCAGACAGAGAGCTAGGAATAGGTTATTTATTTCACTCAGTCAGTTCATTGAGATTCACTGAAGGTTACATTTCAGAATCTATTTTGGGATCGTCTTCAGTAATGATTAAAACATTTGAAAATGCAGTTGCAATGAATGAACTTTAAATCTCTGATAAAGCACAATCTATGCAATACAAGTTGTGATCTGTATCAAATGGTAGGGGTTCGTTGCATTCCAGCCACTGCTTCCTACTTTTTCATGTCACAGGAGAGCTCTTCTGATATTACAAAATGGACCAGCATTATATTGCAAGAAAAAAAAAATCAGAGTTCCAGCCAAGGGCCTTCTCCCTGGAGGGAGCAGATCCCTGTCGTGCCTTCCCAGCAGGAGACAATTTTAACACAAACCTTGTTAATGTAAGTAAGAGTAGTCCTTACACAGCAGCTGTAGGCACAAATAACAGGCTGCAGTAGGAGAGCGCAGTGCCGATGGAAGCTGGCAGAATGATACTGACTCTTTCTTACCATGTTACTGCAGTATCTTTCCAGCTTGTGCCTTCATAAACTGGGCATTCAGTTTGAATTAAGTGTACATTTATAAATACTTTTGAAAGATATTATATATTAGAAAACGGTTGGTTAGCAGTGTAGCATTTAGTAGGTTAGCAGAATACTTAATATTTGAAGCATTTTTAAGGCATATTTGTATTGCTACTACTGTCACCAGTGTAGGTTGGTAGGATTGAGGGTGTAGAGCCACAAAGAACAGGTCCCCAGTAATTTACAGGCTGTAGCATGGGAAAAGCAGATATTACCTGCCTCTGCAAACCTTTTTGTAACATATTTACATTTTTGTAACATGTTTTTAATATCTCTTAATCATATTCAGTTGTTTATGAAGGACTAACTGCAGTGGAAGGCCTGGCTAGTACTACTGGAAAATTATTGAAGTATGAAATGCTTTACTAAAGGTTATTTTTAGCTATAAGAACTAATTAGAGTTTGTAAAGCTCATTATTTCACCATTCCAAAAAGTAGCCTGAGGAGAAAAAAAAAATCTGTTTATCTAGGCACCTTATACTCCTCATCAGCATGGGATCTAAGTTCTTCATGTGGTTTTGGATATTTTCTTCCCATTAATATCACTCCAGAATGGACTTACATGAAATACTGCTTTCTGAAACAGTTTTCCCTGGTCTGTAGTGTCTGAACTAGTGGATTCTAAACAATGTTAGCATGTACCTTAGTATTATTTAAACTCCCTTTCCCAAAGAACCTTAACTTCCTAAAAATGCCTTGAAGTATCTAGGCTTAAGCGCTCCCTCAACTGTTTAAAATCAACATAGTTCTCTCTGTGTTCCCGATTACCAACCTGTAGGAAGAACAGCGTGATTAACTTCCACTGTGTTTTGATTACCTATTCATATCTGTGTATATAAACAGAGGAAGAATTCATTGAATCTGGAAAGCAAGATGTATCGGCATTTAATCTGTTGCTGCAATGAGTTCCATTGTCTAAACGCAGCTCCAGTGAATCACAGAATCACAGAACATTAGGAGTTGGAAGGGACCTGGAAAGATCATCTAGTCCAACCCCTCTGCCAGAGCAGGATCACCTAGACTAAATCACACAGGAACGCATCCAGATGGGTTTTGAATGTCTCCAGAGAAGGAGACTCCACAACCTCTCTGGGCAGCCTGTTCCAATGCTCCAGTTTACTCCCACAGTGACTTCTGCATATCCAGACTGGAGTTTGACAACAAGAATTATTATGGATTGTAAACAGTGAGGAGCAAGTGTAGCATGCAGAGCCTTGGTGTGAGATGTTTGGAAGGACATGTCGAACCAAGCAGGCTGATGCATGTTGTGGAAGTTGGAGAGTTGTTTGCTTCTGTGGCTTCATCCCTATGTGGGAGCTGGAGTCATCAAGTCCAGAGGTTATGTGAATCATGGTGGCCAGTCCTGATGGGATGGGGATACAATCTTCTAGCTGTCTGCAGGCAGAAACGGGGAGTTTGAGAGAGCTGTGATGCTGCTGGCCACTTGCATAATCTGGGAGCTGATGCTTACAGGACTATACTCAGGAGGATGCAAGTTCTTTGAAGTGCTTCCTTCTTCCAGCTACTATTGCCCTGCCTTGCCAGGATTAGGCTACAGCCAGATGCACTCTATCCAAACATGCATTTGGAACAAGCATGGAGAATACTGAAAACAAAACTTTTTTCATTAGGATGCAGACATCTGCAGACAGTTCAGGTTGATGACCTCATGTTGACTTACCTGTTTTCCCACTGACTTTGTTTAACAGTTGAACAATGGTGGAGAGGAAAGTGAATCAAGAAAAGGAGAGGAACAGACTGACTCTTGCAGCATGCTGTGGGCAAAAACGTTAGAAAAAATGTACTGGGTTTCCATTCTCTTTGAGGATTATATAAATGACCACAGGCAGGAATGGAATTGCTATATAGTATCAAACACTGCAGAGAGGCTGAGCAGAAAGAAGGTGTATGGATGCCTGTGTCTCGTGTCTGGAGAAGGAGATTCAGAGGAGCAACAAGTGCTGTCTTCTCACCTCTCGCTGTACCCTGGATGAAGTGCCATGCAAGAAGCTAGCACCTGCTAGAAGACAGAGAGGAAAGCATGCTTTTAATTTTGAATCAAACTCATTTAGGAAAAGGAGAACAGATGTGGGCAAATCCTTGACAGAATAAACTCTGATTTTGATGACAGTTGTAAGGTGGAGAGACAGGTTGTGAGGAGAGCTTTCCTGGCAAGTAAAGGTAGTATTCAGTGATGTTGACAGTCATATGACAGTGCTATTCTGTCAAAACCCATAACATATTTGGGTCTGGTCCAGTGTCCTAGGTGAAGTTTTTGAAGCAGACATGAAACTATTATCAGTTAATTTGATTCTAATTTATGTTGAAGGGAAGTATCTCAGATCTTCCAAAAACCTGAGAAAGACCAGGTGGCAGCCAGGGAAGAGGCAGTGTGTGCAGTGTCAGCAACCTGTGCACCCACAGCCCCCCATGCCCAGAAGTATGGCACAAACCCTTGCGGCAATAAAAGTCAATAGTAACCAGCCTTTGTTCTCCCCTGTTGTTGTCACAAGAGAGAAACACAATCAATAGCTGCAAAGTACTGAGCGTGCTCAACTCCCGTTGACTTTAACATAAGTTTAAAGTGCTAAATACCTCACAGAGCTGTTGCCAAAATGTATGGCGATATCTTTTCTTTCTCACACCTCCCTGGACAGACAGTTGCCTTATTAATTTAAGTCCTCTTAAAACCTCAGATCTTCAGTGTGCCTCAGCTTGTGAGGCACACAAGGGCTGGAGGCAGCTGCGATGTTCATGTGAGAGTTGCACAGTGGCACAGGCACTTGCAATTACGTGATTCAGATTGTGCCCTGTACCAGGCGGTTAATGGATGGGGCTGTGGACTCTTTAGACGTGTCCAATGCATGCCACCTCTTGTGTAAATCTGCTTCTGTTACAAGCCAGACTTTGGGAATCTGTGACTATGTGAGGAGTCAGAATTCCTCATTTGTTCTCTGCGTAGTGGGCGTTCAGTGGAAAATGAGAGCTGTGTGTGTGAGAAACCAGCTAACCAAGCTTCAAATGGAAGCCAAATGAGGCTTCCCTGCAGTTTCACAGCTGTGTCCCCAATCGCAGCTTTGTGCTGCCAGCATGGTGAGCTCTCCTTCATTTCTGTGACCACTAAGAGACAGAAAAATACAGTTGCTGGAGTCAAAACTGGCTAAGATTAATTTTCTTTTGTCCCCAGGGAATAGCAGTGGCTAATTTTAAAACCAGAAAAGAGTAACTTAACAGCATTTTCAAATTATCACTTACTACCTTAATAATAATGACTAGTAGCACCGTTTCAGTTTTTCCTTTCCTCTGGAAGAGATGAGTAAACCTCTGCCTCACATTAAAAGGGAAGCAAGAAGATGCAGAATGTGTGTGGGGGGGATTGTATTTAACTTCATGTTAACACTGCCCAGTACTGCTCATACTGGTAGTGACAGGCAGGGAAGTGACCGCCTGCCTTCACAGCTTATGTCCTATCTTGTCGCTGGGATGCACCCAGCCCCTGGCAACCTAGTTGTCCCACTCATGCTCATCTGCCAGTGCTTCCTTACCATCTCCTTTGTAGCTGTCATTAAGATGGAAATAACACAAATTTTTTAAGAGCATATCTGCTTCTAATTATCAGAGTTTTGAACTTCAGTTCAGAAGGTTAAAGTGTCAGTACGTTTGCATAACCAGAACTTTGTGTGGTGCTAAATGGGGGTGTTTGTGTGTGTACATACACACATACATATGCTCTTAGCTAATAAATGCAGTTTGGTTCAGACATCCGATGTAATTGAGGGATAGTAATGACTTTGGAACGATGACGGTGTTATAACTCAATTAAGTAGTTTTTAACAAACCGCCTCAAGTGGGCTGCAAACAGCTGCAGAATGCCCACTCAGATCTTCAACAATTGCCACACTAAATAATAGCACTGTCATATGTGGGCTTTCCTTAATGAACGATAGGAAATGGAACCAGGCTTTAATTTGTGTCCTTTTTCTTCTTTTTCTCCCACAGACCATCCACGTTGCCATTGTTTGTGCAGGGTACAACGCCAGTCGGGATGTTGTCACACTTGTCAAGTCTGTCTTATTTCACAGGTAAAGGTAGCTTTCTTTTCTTGTATATTGTATGTCTGATTATGGCTAAGCAAGTTCTTTTCACATGTATTCTCTTACACAAAAGAAATCCAAATTCCCTTCCCTGCTTGCCTTTACTTTGGAAGGAAGGAAGCATGGAATTTATGACCACCACAAGCAGATTTACCTGTGTAGAGATTTCTACAGTGAATTAGAGGGATCAGAGATCCACCTGCTGCCCCTGTAGCATTGTGGGAAAGGGAACAGCATCTATTTGTACCGTAAAGCATCTGTATGCTCCTGAATGTTACAAAATAATAGTAATCGTAATAACAGCACTGTATTCATTTAGCTTGTTTCTGGTATCAGTTTATGGTGCAGGTGTAAATGGTAATTTGAAAGCCATACACATACATACTTACTGGTTACTTGACTATCCCAGCTTCCCATTCAGGCATTTATTTTTCAAGGTAAACCTGTTACTATAGTCAGTATTATGTCATTAAAGTCAGATTATTTATTCTGGCTTTGGAAGGGCTACTTGCAGCCCCTTCGAAGGCTTTACAACCTGGTTTTAGCACATGGAACACAGTTAGATCCCAGAATTGAAAGGTATAAATGCACAATAAAACCAAAGTAACAAATTCCCTCAATAAACAACACCTCCAGAAAAAGACAAATGGTATTAAACTGTGTGTGGGCACACATGTATATCCTTTGTCACATTTAGTAATGACTCTCAGAGATGCTTTCCAACGCTTTTGCAAGAAGTGGATTTGAATAGGGAAGTGATTGGATACTTTGATTGAAACAGAACAAACAGACTAATAAAACATGCATGAAGAGTTTACTAAGGAGGTAGTTTCAATATGCCATTTTATATTGAATGAGAATTTTATAGCATGGAGGATGACTCTAATTCATGTCATGTGATAGTATCTTCTTATACCTAGCTGGAGCAGGGTATTCACTCGCCCATCTTGCTCCCCTTGCTCCATATGCTTGCCTCCAGTCCAATGCTGGAACTGTCTTGGTGAATCACTCCCTTACATTGGTTTTACTGCACCATTTTAACTTGTACCCATTTTTCGTAAGTTTTCAAATGCTCATCTTGTACAATGTTGAAAGAAGAGGTTGGCTAGAGCACAGGTGGAGAGGGGCATTTCTTCAAAATATGAGAGCAACTTTACCTGTCAACATATACCCTTTGCAAGTCTTTCCAGAGATAGGATGTTCAAGTTAGATGAGGGCTAGGAGCAGAAAAGCGATGCTAAAATTGACATAACAAAAACAAAACAGCAGTGAAAACCTGTATCATGCTCTGTGCAGAATTTTTCTGAATGTTAAAATTCTGTTAAATTTTAAAACTATGTCTATTTCCAATTGGACTTCTGAATTATTCAGTGTAAACTGGCTTTATATTGCATGGATGTGGGGCGTTTTGTCTATTTTGATTGTTGCTTCTAAGGGATTTCTTGCAAACATACATTTTTATGGTGACATGTGTGGTTAGCTTCTTGCTGGTTTTTTCTGCTACTGCTCACATGCATTTTGAGAAACTTCTGATCTGTATGTTTCCAAATTGTTGTGTAAATAATAGGAATCTCACAGCTCAGAAGTTTAAACATTCTCTTTCTGTGTTACTTAAAGGAAATGCCCCTGTCTTACATAAGTCACTCAGCTGAGCAATTAGCAAGGTTATAAACAATTCTGCCATTATATGGCAAAATCATGTCATTTAGAGATACATTTAATTTAAAAAATATGAAACCAGAAGAAAGGGACTTAACATCAGTATTTTTCAGTCTGGTGGATTCTGCCCTTGTCAAGACTGTATTTGCTGTTGGGCTAGCAGTACTGCTCATCTCAAAGGATTTGTCTAGCTCAGTGGAGATGATGAAGATAAAGTCCAGTATAGCTAATAAAACTTTAGTACAGTTAGTTACATTCACGATAACCTATCTCACTTGTTTGCTCGAAACATACTTAAAGACAAATCCTAAGTCCATTTCTGCCTAGAACTAGCTTTTCACACTAGGCATTACATTCTTTGCTAGAAAGAGAAGATGTTCTCAAGGAAGAGACAGAGCTTCTTACAGACATTTCTTCCTTATCTTTGAGAAAACACAGGCTTCTTAAGCATCTCTTGGTGCTATGCTACATGTGCAGAGGGCCATGCCTCACAAGTGCTCCTTTCTTCTATATCTTTGGAGTCCCAACAGTGAGGAAGGATGGGGAATACACAACAAGCAAATCTCAGCTGAAAATGGATTTAGAAATAAGATTCCTTGCATTGGTTGCCATGTGCAAACAGTGTTATCTTGGAGACTAGTATACACTTCAAAACCTGTGATGATTGGAAAGAAGGCTTTCTTTAGTTACTAGGGTCTATTTAATTATGGGAATGAAGGATGGAGACAGGACATGGTACTGCATTAGGAGGGGTGAGTTAGAAGCATTGGAGGTGTTTTGTTCAGATGGTCGATGCTTCATGATATCAGTAGCAAGTTAACCATCTGATTTGAAGAGCATCATTCAAAGCAAGCATAGAGATAGAGTCTCTTCTTCCAACCTCTAAATGTGCATCACAGAAGGCATTTTAGCTGGCAATGTCCAATAAGCCAGACAAAGCAGGCATTTGAAAGGACCGTTGTGTTTCCAGAGTAAGAATTTTGCTTGTTCTATCCTCTTCTCTAAAGTCAGGTCCTCCATTTGTAGGGTCATCACATTCAATCTCAAATACAGTTTTTCAGGAACCGAAAGAACATGCCTCCAAACATATTGTCAAAGAGATTTTTTTTTCCTTTTTTGAAGTTTATGATGATCAGTGTTCAACCAGACTTGGTACAGCAGGTGGAGAATTTACCCGTTTACAAGAGAGCAGGAGAGTGTATTGTATAATTGAGAGATGCTTCTGTAGAAATCACAGTTGTTATTACAGAGCCAGACACAGTGTGGGTTCTCCTTGGGCAGCTGACCATTATACTTCAATTCTGCCCTCAACAGCCTGAATGCAATCTGCTGGTTTATCAACTGGCTGCTGAAAGCAACCACACTTAATATCCTCACCTGTTCCTGCTGTATTTCACTTGGTGTTTGTTGTAAAAGCACTGATTCAGTGAATCTGTCTGGAATTCATGGAGATCTCATGTACTTTTATTACCATTTCTGTCTAGTTTAATAACTGAAGCATCTTCTAGCTGTGCATTTTGATACAAAAAAGTTACCTAAATTCCCTACTTCTGTAGGGAATCCCATCTTTTCTAATGGAAAAAAATGGAAAACCATGTCATCTTCCCTCCATGCATTAACGTATTTGTTATACCCCCAGCTTTGAACTAGAGCGCTAGATAGAGAGACCCAGAACAGCAGGGGTATTGAGTCATTAAGAATAAAACTACAGAAGTTTCTATAGGTGGAGTGTGCTGTCTCTGCAGGAACGTACAGCAAATCCTGCATGTGGAACATTTCAGCTCTCCACAGGTTTAAAAAAGCAAGTTTCTGATTCTAGTCATACCATATATAGCATGGCACTTAGACAGGCTACTTGTTCAAACCATTTGAGAAACTGTATGTCTTCCCAGAGAATGGGAAGGGGAAGGGAAAGGGGTGGGGTGGTTTCTTCCTTATAAGAACACCATAGTTCAGAAATGTGTTTCATTCCCAGTGGAAAAGGAGCTTGATTCCAGTTTTGTCTTTAGAAAACATATGCTCAAGCCACAAAATCCCAGCAGCTTTTAACACCCAGTTTGACATGACTGACAGTCTGTTCTCAGGAGGAGACTCAGCAGCGCTGGGGTAGTACAGGGTTTGCGGAGTCTGATAAATATGCATTGGCAGTGCTGCACAGAGGGAGGCTTGTAGAATGAGTACTTAGTCCTAGTCTGCAGCTTTCCTGCTTTCCTCTCTTGGGCATCTAGTTCCTAATTATGACAGTTTTTATAAATCTGTTGCAGGGGTGAAAAAAGTAATTCTCCCTGAGCCAGTTTAACGCAGCCAAGCTCATATCACTGTGTCCTAAGTAAGTCTACGTCACTTTACTTTTTCCAAAGCAAAGGACTAAACACTAAAAAGACACTGGGTCAAAGAGATGAAATGTAAATGCTTTTGGAAGCAGTGTGTATAATAGCATGCTACAAGCATCTGGGTTTGTTTTTCAAAACAGAAGCAGTGTCTTGTGTCTAATAAATCTTCTCAAAACTTTTGCAGCTACTGGACCAAGTTACATTGGTCACTTTCAGTGTTCTACATTTCTGAAAATTGTAAAGCAGAAGCAGCTCACAAACTGTAGTTTCATATTTCAGAGATTATTTCTGTCTCTGCTTAGGTCTTAACTTGATAAGAGCTAAAATGATTTTTAATGTAGTCTATATTTTCCAAAGACTTGCTAAACACTGTATTTCATTTGGAAATAAAGAAAGGCCAAAATTACACAATTATGACATTCGCTGGCAGTTAGGTCAACCTGAGAATCTGTGAAAAATTAACTTTTCTTTTGAGTCAGCTAATACTGGCTTTCTCTCCCCTCCCCCCCGCCCATGTTGGTCCTTCTTTGCAGAGATTGTTATGATGACTTCTGTAGCTGTTTCCTCCACCTATCTTACAGTAATGGTGGCATAATAATGGTGGTAGTTTTCGGTAATATAAACAAAACCAGTCAGCTAGGCAAATGCTTTCTTATACAAAGTAGCCTTTGTGCTTTAGGAAGGCTGCTTATAACCTTAAAGTTAAGCCTGTGTCTTCAGTAAGATTAGGATATGAAACTGAGTTATATGAACAATAAACTGGTTTTCCTAGAACAAGTGGAATAAGGCCAATGAAAATCTAAATTAAATAAAAAGGATGACATGTAATTTCCAAGTAAGAGTCACAAGTCAACACTGGCTGGTAATTAAAGCTTATGTAATCTAATGGCTGTATTCCATGGAGACCACTTTGCCTTAATGGAGTTAATTTGAGAATTTAAAACCTCTGTCATTGTTTCCAACTTTTCTAACATGTCAGTCTATTTTGTGGGAGATTCTTCTGGCAAAAACTGTAAAGCATGAACTGGTTTCTTTGATCCATACAGGTGCATCAATAGTACACACTTCTATTTGTATTTTCTAGCTGCCCTAACGATGCAGGCATAATGGAGAAAGCAAGGTTTAAAAAAAAATCCGCCCATGAAATCTCTTTATTATTTCCCAAAGTGCTTCTATAAGTTAACACAAAACAAGAAGTTCCATGAATGAATCAGCCAGTGCATCTTTAAGATCTCTCCAGTAGTTTGGGGAGCATTTTAGTCAATACTGGATGTGAAAGGTTCTGAAAAATCTGTAATGATTTTCACATTAAAATTCTCCATGTATGAGAGAGGGATTGTCATATGGGCATTAGAAAAAAAAATTCCCAAGCTGCCTTTTATAATTTCTGTTTGAAGTTCTTGTAACCATTTGTTACAGATATAAAAGGTATTACCTTGTTGTGCTTCCCTTAATAAAGTATAGGTTTTGGAAATAAACCCCCTGGGCTACTGACCTTTTTATATTCTTGGAAAATAAAATTCCTCTGTTGCAGAGAGAGAACTGTGCAACCAAGCAGCTGCTTTTTGAATTGCTAACAATTGAGCTATGGAATAATACAGAAGGGAAGAGTAAGTCTTGGTTCACTACTCCCTTTTTCAATTGTAGATTTTTGTATTTAACTCTGTGGCAGTGGCTATTTGAAAAGAATGGGCCTCAAATGCTTAAGCAAGCAGATCAAAACTCTGATAAAGAATGAGAAGTTTTGAAATGTGAAAATAAGGTATCATGATTAAAAAAATATATAGAAATGGGTACATCAGAATAGGATCCTAAATTCATAGCCTGACTTAAAATTACCAACTTCTTTTCACTTTGCTAACTTTATAGTACCTCAGCAATTCTGAAAATGAGAGCACTCATTTCAGCTCCTATATTTAGGCCTAAGAGCCTATATTTAAGCATCCATACTTGAGAATCACTTCCCATTCACTTTTAAGGAAAGCAATTTACGAAAATAAATGTGTGCTCTTTACATATGGTTTACTTGGTCAGATAGTGTTCTGATCCTAAGATACATGGAAATAATTTAATAAGTTTTCTAAACTGAGCTGTTAAAACCTTGAGCTTCACGTCATGAGCAATACCCATATTTTGAAACGGCATTCTTCCGCCTTAAGACATTCGCCTATCAGCATTTTCCATGTAGCAGAGACTGAGAAAATTCGTAGTTGGTGAAAATTCAGATCTTCAATATCTTTGAGGTAAACAAGATGAAGTCTTTTTGAACCTCAGGTGAAATTCTCTGGTGATTTCAGTAACTGATTCAATAGTGAGGAATCTGGAAGATCTAGGGTTCAGAGCTCTGTTCTGAAACGCGGGACACGAGCAACCTCTACTTCCAAACACATGAATTCACAAGAATATAGGAATTTTCCAAAGCCTATTAATTTTGTATCATAAGAGAAGTTAACCAAAACTGTCATATATTAATGTGTATTATTCCGGAGTTGCATGTACTATCTGGTGCTTTCTAACCAGTGTGGTGGTTTGACCCTGGCTGGAGGCCAGATGCCCACCAAAGCTGCTCTATCACTCCCCTTTTCAGCTGGACAGGGGAGAAAATATATATTGAGAGGCTTAGGAGTTGAGATAAGGACAGAGAGAGATCACTCTGCAGTCAGCATCACGGGCAAAACAGACTCAACACAGAATAAAGGAAAGAAAACTCATTTATTACACTGCACTGCACACACAGTGACAGCAGAGTGGGATAATGAGAAGTGTGACCAGATCTTAAAGCTCCTCTCCCACCCGTCCCTTCTTAGCAGACTTCACTTTAGTCATGATTTCGCTCCCTTCTTCCCCTCCATTTGTGGCATCGTGTGGGGGAAGGGAGTGGTCACAGCATCTTCTGCATGTCTCCACCAGTTCCAGCATGGGGTCTCTCCAGGGGCTGCGGGTGGGGTCTCGGCCTTTCCCATGAGCTGCAGCAGAACAACCGATTCCACCATGGGTTTCTCCATGGGCTGCAGGGGCATCTTTCTCTCTGGATTCCACCATGGGTTTCTCCATGGGCTGCAGGGGCATCTTTCTCTCTGGATTCCACCATGGGTTTCTCCATGGGCTGCAGGGGCATCTTTCTCTCTGGATTCCACCATGGGTTGCTCCATGGGCTGCAGGGGCATCTTTCTCTCTGGAACCTGGGGCACCTCGCCCCCCCACTTTGGTGTCTGCAGAGTTTCTTACATCTTCTCACTCCCTCCTCTGGTGGCAAAAAGCATCTGCTAGTGGGTTTTTTTCTTCTAAATTGTGATGCTCAGCGGCGCTGTGACCACTGCTGATTGTCTTGGCCTTGGTCAACAACAACTCCGGCCTTAAGTCCAGCTGGTGTTTACTCTGTCGGGCCTAGGGAAACTTCTAGCTGTGTCTTGCAGAAGCCACCCCTGCAGCCCCCTTCCTCCACCAGAACCCAGCCACACAAAACTGCAACAGCCAGCCTATACCATACGTGTTTTTTTCACTCTTTTGACATGACCAGTGGCAAATGAATTATAAGGAATAATGTTAAAAATAAACACAAAAGCTGTGTTGGAGAAGTTGAAGTCAAAGAAGTCTGCCTTACATTTGGAGTGAAAGGTTTGTGTTGGTTAACACTTTCTCTGAGGCTGGATTCCAGGTTCCCTTGAACCCAACAAAGATATCTTGCATTGAATTCCCGAGGCTCAGGGAGTTGGAAAGAACTTGTCAGGTCATCTCATTACCTGCCTTGCTATTGCAGGAAACCACAGCATCGAACTGCTTTTCATAACTTGACCTATCTTCACAACAGAAAAAAATCAGGTTTTTCTTTAACCAGAGTATCCTTTTTTCCCAGTATCATGCCACTCAACTTCCACTAGCAAACTTTTGTTTTTCAGCTGCTCGTTAAACTTCTTCAAAGGCCATGCCACCCTTCATAGTTACCCAAGTGAGGGACACTCCAATCTCCCTCTGGAAGATTTGGGTGTATTGCCCTGCCTTTCTCAAACATTTTAACTGTAGCTGTTGAATGCCTGTGAAGGATAGTTACCACATGGCTGTCCTTTAACTTATCGTAAGACCAATACAATTTGATTTCAGTTTTATAAATGTCATGTCCCATTATGTGTCTGTCCTGGAAGAAGACCAGCCTGAAGATTGAAATAACTTTGACACCAAATGGTACAGCAAAACATTCGAGTATAATGAAATGTAGTTTTCAGTGTAATTCTTCACAATATCCTGATTGTGACCCCTAATTCTTAGAGCCAGTGATTCAATCATGTTGGCAAAAAAGTATGACTTCTCTTTCTCATCTCTCTTGAGAAAGATTTCTCACCTCACAGAAGCTATTCTGTATCTTTTACAATGGGTGTCGGTTGATCTGACTTGCTTGATCTGACAAGCTTCTGAACTTGTTTCATAAACACTTTGAAGCATTGCATGTCTTTTAGGCTTTGCATATTGCAGACACCAGAAGAGGTAAAAGATGTCGTCTGCGTGTATGCTGGTACTGTTACCTTCACGACGTCTTCCAGGTTTGAGTCTGTGCTCTGTTGGCTTCTAGCACCATGCTAAACCTCACATTTCACATAATTAAAGTCTCATCTGGAGTAAAACTTTCTGTGGCTGACGCACATTTAGTTGTAAATCTCAGCGGGTCAGTATTCTGTTTTGGGGATATATTTTTGTAAGTGATACTCTTCTGCTTTGCCTCTGACACATACTTTCCTTCCAGCTGAATCGTTACCATGAGGCTAACAACTTGAAAGAGATTTCTGTGTAGGAGTACAACTACTCCTTTTTTCTTTTCCCCAGTAGGACCTGAACTAAAGAAAATGTCACCCGCTTGTTCCCATTTAAGTTTCATACACTCAGGGTCATTCAGATGAGTATAAACTGCTACTGAACATCTGAGTGTCTTTGTATCAGACTTTTTCTTTTCAACTAGTGGCTTTCATCTTCAAATATTTTATATCAATTCCATTTAACTAAATGATGGCTTGAAAGAAGATGTAGCTTTCTTGGTTTTAACTGATTTTTTACTCTTCTTATTCTACTTCACAATATAGAGATAAACAACCGTGAAAAAAGGCAAAGAAATTACTAAAGAACACCAGCTGGGAAATAGTCCTATGAGATAGCAGACTCAGCCCCTGCTAAGCAGAGGGAACTATGTGGAATGTGTATGTTGACATTCAACACCTATTTGCCTTGTGATACCACTTTGCCTGTACCCAGAACCACTGGTGGTGTACTTTGTTTCTCTTGTCCTTTTCTCTGGTAATGAAATGTATTTCCTGATAACTGCTATTTCCTGATATTTTCTTGGCAAGGTGCCTGCTTACTGCAGAATCTGCATGAGCCAGGGTGTCCTCTTCTTCTCTCCTGCTGGGTTGGTGAAGCAGATATAATTGCTGTGATCCCTTTAGCTTGGTAATGGGACACTCGGCAGATGGCAGCCCACACCTGTCCCTCTCCTCTCCACACTCCAGGGCAAGCTGGAGATAGAAAGACTTTTGTCTTTTTGGAAAGCATGTTGTGGCTTAGTGTTTTGGATATTGGTAAACACGGATCAGCTGTGGGTTTATTTTGCCATCATGATTATCTCATATGTAAGGCTTCTAACCAGTCCTTTTCTGCTGTAAGGACATAATTTGACCCACAGTGCCATTGAAGCCCATACAGAAGCTTCATTGACATCCCTGGGGATTGGATCTTTGGTGCAGTATTTCTAGCACTGCAAAATCCAGACATACATTGTTTCTCACAATAGTCTCCTGGTTCTGTCTGCCCAGGGATGTGTTATGATAGTATGAGCCATTATATGTATTTTTATATTTTCTTGAGGATTTTGTTCAGTGAGAAACAGCATTACTCATCAAAGCAAGAGGAGTATCATTAAAAAGAAAGGCACATATTGTTCATTAATGCAGGAAATGGAGAAAGAAATAACCTTCATTTTTTTGGGTTGAGCCCAAAAGTGTAATGGAAGTGCTTTGGCCTGAACATAGATTTCCTCACTTCTTGTTCACACAGCAGAATGTAGGAGCATCAGTCATCTTCTTCTTTGTCCAGCACCCAAAACTAAATTCTCCTCTTTTTAGATGAAAAGTATCAGTTAAAAAGTACACCCATTTACCTTTATAAGTTTCACAGAAATGAGATTCCATTATTTCACCCTAGAGATCAAAGAATGGATGACCCAGTACTGAAGTCCCTATGAACCATCCGTCTTCTTAGTGGCTTTTGCAAACTCTGTCCTTCACTGCTGAGAGGGAAAGTTGCTAAGCTCGGGATAAACATAGAAGACTACAAATCATGACTAACTTCCACTGGCAGGTTTTCATACTTATGCCACAAAAGTTGAGTAAAGATCAGATTTTGTTGCTTACTGTCCCTCAAAAAGAAAAGCAAGGTTAAAGGATTTAAACATGGTATTTGTAATATCCAAGTTCATATTACTATCAAAAAATCACTTTGTCAAACCTTGCTAGTCTTGCTGATGGTGGCTTTGCTCATCTCATTTTGAAGCTTTTCACTTAGTCCACCTATAACTACAAAGCTGAACCCAAATCTGGTGTTTTGAAGTAAAATACTTCCTTTATACCAGCCTTTTAACCTTTCATCCCTCTTAGGAACAAGGATGTGGGGTGATTTACAATTTCCATTCTATTCACTGTGGCAGTAGCTAAAAGACATTCACCTGAAACATCGACTATTGGATTCCCATAGGACAGCTGTTGATACCCCAAGTTTGCTTTGTAGAAAAGATGTGTGTAAACTCAATGGTCCTAGTATTGCACCTCATTAAGATGATTATTTTTAACCTTCCCGTCCACCTCCACTTCTCCACAGACAACTGTTCTTACCACATAGATAAATTACTACGTTGACCTAGAAACTGAAAGTAATCACTTTCACAGCTCAAGTGCCTAAAGGGGGATTAACTTGGCCTTTTTTTCAGGAGCTGGTAGCAGGGACCACATCCTTAGCTGTTAACAGGAGGTCCACTGAAGTCAAAGGAACTAATTTTTATTTACAACCACCCAGAAACTGCTATGCTATTTCTACTATTGGCATTTTTAGTCAGATTGTGTCTCACCATTTCATCAGGATTCCATCAAACCTACTGTATGCTTTAGCTTGAGACCTTAGACACAGATAACGTTTTGTAAATGCTGATACTGTGTTTTTTACAATATGAATTAGAAACTTTGAGCTAATGTATTTCTCTCCCTTCTTGTATCAGGCGAAACCCACTCCACTTCCACCTCATCGCTGATGCAATTGCCAAACAGATCCTAGCGACTCTGTTCGAGACATGGATGGTCCCTGCTGTGCGTATAGACTTCTATGATGCAGATGAGCTCAAGGTAAAGGAAGACAAACCACAAAAGAAAACACTTCTGGTTTCATGTCATCCCTTTTTCTATTAATCTCTCTGGATTGGTGACTTTATGGGAGGAACCGCTGACTAAAATATTCTCCCTGGCTAAAACTAATTCTAACCCAGGTGACTGTAACCACAGTTACACTTAACAGGAAGATACTAAATAGCTAAAAGCACTGCAGGTTCTCTGCTGACAATATATGTTGTTTAGCAGCTTAAAATTTTACCTGCTATCAAGAGGATTGTTTGCCCAGAATGAATTGTTTCTGTTCACATTGCTTTGCTAAGGATACTTTTTTTCTAGTAGCAATGGTGGAGTCTTAAGTATCTTGTTTAATACTGTAAGTGTGCTACTGCAAACACTCAACTTCCCAGTGTTCCTTAAGCACAGGTGTGTAACACCGTAAGTACACACACTTGGACAACATATCAATAATACATTTCAAAATAGCCACCTTCTTTATCTGGATGCCCTTTCAAAAGGAATGAATATGAAGCAAGGAGAGTACCAAGGAGGGGAGGGGGAAATCACTTAAAGCATAAAGTAATTGTCATAGTTAGAAAGTTTAAATTGGATCACAGAGGCACAGCTTTGAGTTTCAGCTGCCCGTGTTTTAGCTGTGGAAGTAGAATGAGGTATGCAGGTCTTAGCATTTGGCAATAATTTGTATGATGTTCCAGTCTGTTCTGAGCAGCACCCCAACACAAGGAAAAAGTAAAATCTGGAAAGTTGCTGGGCAAATTAAGTGGTAAATTCGGAGCATACTATGTTGTAGAATCTTGAATTTAGGAAAGAATTGTACAAAGATGGCAAAGGGAAAAAATGATCCTTGAGAAAAATGCTTTGGTTTCAGCTGGTATTATTGTTTTATTGGTCCTTCTGCATGAAGCCATAAGCTGATATTAACCTAATTAGCTAGAGATCTCCCTTCTGTTCTTTATAGCTCCATAGCAAGGAGGAGGTTTAATCTTTTATGTCTTGCATGTGTCTGTATTTCTTGTGCTTTTCTGCAAATTATAGGCTTGTACGGTGTTTAATTAGCCTCTCAGCTGGGCAAGACAGACCTCAGCGTTTTCTCTTGGTCATTTGGGTATGGACCAATCTAGTTAAGTAAATAATAACCAAGAGAGCTTACTTCTGTGATCCCCAACTTACTGATTTATAAGCAGAACCCTGTGCAAATATAAGGCTACAGAGCAAAGTCTTGTTTTGTCCCTCCCTCTTCGTGCAGCTTTAATTTTTATATGGGTGGTGACCTAAAGCAATGCTGGACTGTCTTTTATGGAACCCATAGGCGTTAGGTTGGGAACCACTTTCTTACTGCTTGTCGGTATTAATGCAAAAATATGTCTTTCCAGGTCTGTCCCTCTTGCTCAAGGCTCATCATAGTGCATACCAAGCAATTTCCCTAATTTCAGTAGCCACAAAAGACAGAATAAAAGTAGTATTTAGCAGAGGTGAATGTGAGAGACACTGCCAAAGGACTGCAAAGAACTGTAAATATAAATGGAGCTTTAAAAAGCAGGTATGATGCTGGCTTATATCCAGATCATTCTACAAGTTTTAGCAAAGAAGACAGAGGAGCTGTTTACAGACAGCTGTAGAAACTCATCTCCTTTGTTTCCTACATAGCCTCTAGAGAGGATTTAATGATTGTTTTGGGTTCATGTATTTCACCTGTGCTCTTGGGAGCTGTATTACGCTGTCCAGTGTAAGGAAATTGTAGAGCTGGTGCTGGAATGTTTACTAGAAAGTTCACCTTTCTCTAAAGCAATCTCCAGCATTACAAGATATACTGTATTTCAGTTTTAATGACCTTCCACAGTTCTTCTTTAAACCTGTAATCAGTAACAATTGCTGACATTTAAGGGGTTTAGACTAACAATAGCATGAAAATTTTCTGCTTAGCTTTCATTCACCAATGTCTCATTGTTTTGGAACACATTTTAGCTGCTACAGAGAACATTTCATTTCATGTTTGTTTTTTTCCCTTTAGATAAGTATGAGCTTCCAGCCTCTTAATGCAACAGAAGCTGGCATGTTAGCTTAAGCCTTTAACTCCTGGGAGAAGTCCTGCTTCTGCTCCTGCTTCTGTTACTGTTTCTGCTCCTTCTGCTTCTGTTCCGGCTCAGACATTGGAAGGAAGAACATAATGTTAGATCCTCTATAAATAGTATGGATGCATTTTTGTTTTCTTGTAGCTATTTGGAATTCAAACACCTCTCTCCACTAGAGTGTTAATTTGTTTTAAAGGCAGAATTTGGAGACTAAAATATTTGGCAATGTTTCTTAACATGTCCTGCAGTTCTTAAAATGCATGCTGTTTACCATAGAGTTAGAGCAACCAGTGTCCTGAAGGAAGGTGTAGAAAGTAAGGCTCTGCAGTAGGTGGTGTTTTCTCTCAGGTTTTAGAGGAGAACTGGGCACTTTGATGCAAGAAAAGTAAGAGAAGGTACCACTCATCGTCTCAGAATTTCTAGGGCCAGCAAATCAGCAGATCTACAGCAGATCTGCTGTAAATTTAGCATGTCAGATTTGCTTTTTAAAGTTCAGAGATTTATTTTTTCTTCTTGCAAGGTGACACAGCTGTTTGTGTTCATCCTGCACCACAAAGAGCCTATGTTCATTCTCTCCCTAGAGTTGGCTGCTGCCAAACTAACACCAGCTTGTTTGGAAGAAGGAAAGGAGAGGTCTACCTTTGCTGGAGGACATGGTAACGGATAGGGTGGAAGAGGAGGAGATTCAGCCAAGATAACAGCATTATCAGGAGAAGGGTCGGACACAGTGGAGATAGGACCTTTCTGGATATAATTCTTTTAAACAGCTAGTTTGGTGACTGTAACAGCCAGTTCTACTAAGATGCTTGTAACCTCTGCCAACATCACTTGGCCTGTGTCCTCACTGCCTTGCCACACAGTGCTTAAGAGGTCTCCCTCGATTTGGAAGCCGTTTGGGAACCATACTGCCTATGCAACTCTCTCCCATTAGCTACACTTGCTACATGTGGTTAGCAGTCAGCAATAAGTATCAGTAATTGAGATATTCCATAGCTGCAGAGTTCATGCCTGTTCTACTCAGTATGGCCCACACATAACTCTTCTAAATTTATATGGTCTCATACAACTGTGACTACAAATTGGAAGGTTACTTGGCCATGTAGATTCATGTAATGAACAACACATGAGCTGTTATTCATCTTTGGTCCATGCAGTAGATGTAGCTCTTACAGCTCTGCATCCCACATAATTAACTGGAAATTGGCCTCTTTGAACATTATATGTAAACCAAAAAACCTACCTGTGAAACTTGGATCTAAAAGACCCGCTACAACTTTGGCTGGCAAATATCAGGATACAGAATATTGTGGCTTTTTCCAGGCCAGTTTTACATGAAGAAATTCCAGAGCTAGATATTGAAGATAGGCAACATGGAGACTCACATCAGTTGACTCACAAGGAAGTATGGGCATTAAACACATGTGATTTGCCTTGGCCCCAAGCAGAAGGAGCAGCTGATAAAGCAATACTTCACATGTGATCTGTGGAATACAGATGAGGCAAGTTTGTTTTCCCAGATGCTGTCTGGCATACTGCTGACAACATCAGGTGAACTGGGAGAAGCAGAAGGTAGAATGAGCAGTTGCCTGCTCTGCTGTATGTGAATCTTGATGGCCCAGATAAACGTAGTCTCTTCATCACTGGTAAACAGACAAGTCGTGTCCTTTAAATAGTTCTGCCCACAATCGTGCTGCAGTTGGTCTGTGAACTTGAAGGTAGGGATGATGAACATGTTTGTGAAATGGATGAGCATTTGACCCAAAAAGGAAGTGTGAAAAGCTCCATCCTTCACTGCATATATGGACAATATTCTAGCTTTTACTGTTCCCAGAAACAATAGACCACAAATCTCACTGCCAGTGCTGCTTTAGGTGATTTCATATCAGAAATGTTGATATGCAAACCCAGTCAAAGTCAGTGGTGTGATCCAGAGAACAAAACCAAGTTGGGATAATGCATGGCAGAAATATCGTTTAACTTTAGACGTTTATTTAAGCAGGAGATGAGTCACTCCTTAACCACTTCCATCTGAACTGTGAAGGCAGTTCACTAGGTCAGATACTGACATCATTTGGTCATATAGATGGGCAAGAGCTGTGAGATTTAAGCAGAAAAATAAAGTTTGATTCTTTAATTATTATAATTGCAGTGTATAATTGGAGTGGGTCTCAGGGCTGTGTTTGTATGCATTCCCAGTGCACTTAAGTTACTAATTCCTGGAGTGGTCCAGGAATTCTCAGTCTAGATGTCTGCATAGATGAGATAAAGGGCTGGTTTGAGACAGCAGACGGAGTTAAAACTGGGTGATTGACTGAACTGCTGGCCATTTGCACAAGATGTATTTGACAGATTGCTACAGGAGATGTTCCAGTGGGAATTTCAGACAGTTCTTGAGATTTTCCAGGCAGTCCCTGCTGTGCCTAGAACAATTTATATGCTCAAATGTGATTATTAACATCCTGGGTGGAGAATCTGGTTGTCCCAGAGATTCCCAGACAGTTCTTCCTGTAAGATAACCAATTATACAGGGGTAAGACAGTCAACAGAAACAGTTCCTACATGAGTAGAAATGATCACATAGGACAGTCTTTTGCACATACTTAAGATAGTTAGGAAAGGTCTTGTATGTAGGTTAAGATACTCTGTGGTCATGAATGGATTACACAGTGGTCATGTGGGACCACAGGCCAGCTGGATTATAAAAATTGGACGGAACTGTGTTTTAGGGAGTCTCACTCAATCCAGCTAAGATACCCCTGCAAGGACCCCAACTGTGTCCTGTTTGACATATTGTAATGTCCATGAAAGACCTACCCTAAGCCAATTTCCCAACCATGTTATCTTTTGTAACGTTTTCTCTAGGTGTTTGTGCAACAAATGATGCCAAAAGTAATTCAAGTGCCACAAAATCTTTTGCTACCAGCAGAAGCTTTTCTAAATAAATGATAGTATTGGTGGGATGTTTGTATGATACATTGCCGTATACCAATTTTGGAACCATACTCAAGCAAATACTTTCAGCAGAACTGCTGAACATGGGAAGGAGCTGACTGACAATTGTGAAGATGAGCAATGATATTTGATGAACAGATTATTAGTTTTGTGTTAGTCACATCATCTGCAGACGGTAACACTGATAGCAGTGTCGATAAACCCACAAACAAAACTGGCCAGTGTTGTCCTGTGTTCCACCATCTTCCTGGTCAAGCAGTTCCACTAGATGTTGCAGAAGTAGCAGCTATCCATAATTTATTTTCATGGGATTAATGACTGACTACTAACTATAACAAGTTATAACAGTTGGACTATATTTGCATTGTTCTGTGTGCAGATGACATATTGTTCAAGGACAATGTATGATTGTTTATTTCTTAAGTAGTTCACTGTATGCCTCAGAGGCACACACACAGTTATAAAGCAAACGTTCATTACTTTCTTTCTTTTTCACTTCATATGCAAGATCTAATTGATATTAATGCAATACAGGATGTGAAGCACAGCATCTGTTTATGTTTACATTCATTTACGCAGTGGTAGGTATTCAGTTAAAGTGTTTCTACAGCACTGTGCTTTTGGTCAAATACTGTCACATGTTACGGTGGCTTGCAGTGCTCCTGCATCTCACGAGCATTTTGTCTTACTGGCCTGCTGCACATGTCAGTGAAATAATGAGCATAGACTTCTGTCCCTTCCTGCTCTTACCCTTTCTATTTTAAAGAACGATTTTTTTAAGAAAACAGATTTTTAAAACCAAAGCCTATAATTGAAACATTGTACAAATTTTCATAACTTGCATGACTTAGTTTTAGACTTGAATTTCCACATTTTAATTGAGAATTTGTGCATTTGCTAATGAACATATTGAATACTAGAGACCTGAATCTCAGGTGATAAAAGATGCTTGTAGCTGTGCACAGTGCTGTCATGCTACAATGGGGTCTTTATCCATGATTTTCGGTACAGATGACTGGACATTAACAGACCAGGTTTTGTAAGCCAAGTTATTTTCCTTCAGACTGCTTGGGAGGAAATAAGTATCCACCAAGAAACAGATAGCAATTCAAACTCCCTGGCACAGTGGAACCTTTGTGAAGTTGTCAGAATCTATCCATGCACACTGAGTAGCCTAAGTAGTACTTCCTCTGCCCTCCCAGTCCCTCTTCTGGACACACAAAAAATAATTTTGCAACATTTCTGTTACCATTCAGGCCCAGAATATGAAAAAAAAAAATTTACATAAAATCATTCTGGGTTTTAAATTTCTGCCTGCTGAAAATATGTGGTGATGAAAGACGTGCGGTGGAAATTGGTGAGGCTGGTCAGAAATTGGTCATGAAAATGGGAATCATGGTGCCATTACTGACTTCCCGCAGTTGTCATCTCCTTAGTGACAACTAGCTTTCAGCAGCAGCCTCACCTCTGACTTTCTCTGACTTTCTCTGTGAAGGAATGCAAGGTACCAAAGGTGGAATAGCTTTTTGCAGATGTTTGCATAGTTTCTCCTTGAGATTACAACTGTTGTTAGTTAAAATAAGATTTGGAATTGTAAGAATGTGTTACACTGGGATGAATTCCAGTGTGGTGCGGGAAGGTGTAGTATTTCCTGAGCCTCTTTCAAGGGTCCCAGTCTGCCTTCTGTATTACATTGTGCAGTGCTTCTACTGCACAACTGGCTTTCCAGAAGAAAGCCTCATGTCTGGCTTTATTAATCCCTTATACTTTCCTACAGTTGTTGATGTTTTGGAAACACTGGGGTTCTTCGTTAATTTTATCTTACCTCTAATTGTGAGCTTCTCTGTAGCTCCACCTTTTTCTGGATTCCAGGGAAGAGCAGTACAGTCAGTATGTACTACCTTCACCAGCATAGCTGTGCTTTGTGACATACGTGACATGAGGAATAAGAAGCCAACTCTCCTCCACTGCCATCACCCACATTTGTATCGTAGTAGCTGACTCTGACATTTCAATAGCAGAGATTCCTGTTTGACATTCAGCTTCTTAAACGTCACTCTTATTGCAGCAACATGTGCTGCACCTCCAGGGAAGGATATTTTAGCAGAGAATGACAAAATGATGAATAACAGCACATAAGCTTCTCAAAAAATACTCAGTTTGACAGAAATTATCCATTGTGCCCTGGAAGAAAAGAGGTTAAAAACGCACAGTGCTTTGAACTGATTGGTGCAGCTATTGTTTGTGCTAGGTATCCCCATTACAGCAATTGCTTTCCCAGAACTTTATCACCATCCATGAGAAATGTGAGCATTTTGCTGTCCTAACCTTAGACGTACGGAGATTATTTAACACTTTGATCTGCGTAAGGGATATGTGTTGTATATCCCTTCTACTTGCTGGTGTGAGTTAATGATCATCCTGTGTTCCAGCACAATTTCTTTTCTTGGCACCAACAGATAAAAAGCTGAGGAGACATATAATGACTATCGTCTTAGATCTTAATGGTTTTTCACTTGCTCATAAGGACACCTCCTATCATAGGGCATTCGATTACTGATAGAAGAACAGCAGTGACTGTTCAAGACATTCCTATTTGGGATTGGTATTGATTTGAGCATCTTATAAAAATGTTTAGTGATCCTTGCTTTTAGATTTACAAAGAACTGACATATATTTATTTCCATGTGTGATTGTTAAGATGAAAAATAATAGCAGGCTGGAGGGACTCCAAGAATATCTTTGATTTACCATCAGGGGGCTGGAATTGTTAGATTTCATCATTTGTAAAGGACTTAGCCTTGGATTCTTTCTGAGAAACAACTGGAATTCAGGGGGGTGTTGAACGATCCTTCAGAGGTGAGCACCTTCCCATGGAATGGTCCAGCAGGGAGTTTAGGCAAAAGGTATCCCAAAGGAGTAGGGCTGAAATCATCATTCTTGTGGTGAAAAATTATGTTCATTTTCCCCAGGCACACCTCTTTATATGACAGTTTTTAGAGCACTGGAAATTAAAAGCCACGCTGCGCAGATGACGTAGCACCAGCACACAGTGAAACCACCTCAGCCTGGGCAAGGGAGTTCAGGCTGACTTGGAAGTATGAGTACCTGCTTCAGAGGGGAGATGTATAATAAGGTTATTAATTAGATGCCACTGATGGTACTTCATTTTGAGTCATCCTGATACGAAAACTTTTGGATTTCTAAATTCTTCAATTTCATTTCTGATAGTGAGGATATCACTTTTCAGATCAAACTGACTGAATCCTGTGGGAGTTTCATTTTTGCAGTGTAAAACAATGGTGTCTAGGTCTCACCCTTTTAGCAACAAAGATGAAAACTCAGCAGTGTTCTGATCCCCTGATAATTTTCCTATATACACTGCTCCATCACTACAGGTTTGACCCCTTTCACAGTTGAACGGATTCCATGAGTTTTAGCTGATACAGTTAAAAGCCTTTATAAAATGGTTCCAGCTTTATTGTTTTAATCAGCCGTGTAGGATCTGTGTTCACTTGTCTATCTGACTGCATTTTTATCTGGTGGTCTTTAGGGAGAAACCACAAAATTAAATGGAGTTAGGGTGACACCAGTGGCCTTAGCCCTCAGACCAAAAGCTTCAAGAAGTGTAAGAGATACATTCCCCTCTACATGGGAATCTCCTTTAAATAACCACTTACGCAAATTTACTGTTACCTGAAGTATTTCACTAATATTTAACCAGAACCTCTACAAGATGTTAGACTGGTGTCATAAGCATCAATCTTAGTATTTCTTTCTTTGCTTTCCCAGTAACATCATTATTTCCTTCAGTTTTTTTTCTCTAGTTAGTGCCACATTGTTTGAGGAACATCTTATGTCTTTCTAGCAACAAAAAAATAAAAATACTTTGTCCCCCTGTTGCATTCAGAGCTTCTTCTACAAGGTTATTGTTAGTGTTACTTATTCATAATTGTAATAAATTTTATCCTTTATTATCTTTTTTTATCCCAGATGGATTCCTAAAGCTTTTTAGTCTCCAGGAGTTTTGATCTATTATAATACTTACCATTGGAGAAAAGAACACTGCTTCATGTCATTTTTGTTCTCTTGAAGCAATAATTGCGATATAAGAAGTTCCCACTCATCTGGCCTCCAACCCTGCAGGATGGAGGATGATTTGTTTTCCTGTGAATTCTTTGCTTACGCTGAAAATATGGGCTACAGCATTTATTCCACCAGCTGGATGTGTGTTCTACCCACTACTCGCCTCTTTCTTGGTGCAGCATTTTCTGCTGTTGAATTTTCACTATTCTTGCTCTGAAGTTGGAAACAGTAAAAGTTTACGTCTGGAGAAATATGGTTTTACTGGTGAGATGCCAGATAGTGGCCATTGGTTTCCTTCTGAATAGAAGAATTAATCCTTTTTTTCTTGTAGGCATTTGCTGTGTTTTGATTTAATATAAGAATTCCAGAGGTCGAGTGAAGGCTCCATTCTCGCATCCTTTTGACAAATAATGAACTTCCTCAACTCCAGCCGTTGCATTAAAGTGTGTTCTGGTTTGTATTGGATTGGGTTTTGGCTGGGGACTTCTTTGCACATAATGACTAATATTTTAGACATGCAGTCTTCTGCTAGGCGTTACTTGGTTAATGATAGGCACTGTAACTATTGTACTACCGTCTTTAATAATCCTTAAAAAAAGGTCTCTTACACAAAACCAGGTAGGGAAAAAAAAATCCCTCTTCTGATACATTTTTGTCATGAAGCTGAAGCTATTGTGTATCCAACATAACGTCTTTATGCAGAAGATAGTTTTTGTTTTTTATTCAGGACAGTGTGTCTTAATGAGACCTGTTTAATATCCTGACATCGTGCAAAATACAGATTGGATGCCTCTGGACTTTGACCCCAAGAGCTGCATGGAAATTTGCCAGAACATACAGTGGCTGCTGCTAATATGCATGTATTTGCATAGTTACTAAAATTAAAAAGCTGGCAATGATATTTTCATGGATTTGTATCTTCCCTGATGGATTAGTATGAAGAGCTTGTTGATTGAGTTCACTAGCAATTAAAAGTGTGCAATCGATCTTCCTTATCTTTCCATACAGGTGAAGTGAGAAGGGCAGCCATGTGTTGATTTTGACCACTGGCCAAATTCTAGCCAGATCTACTGTCAGTCAGCTTTTAGTCAGCTTCTTGCGTTTTACCTAATCTGGCTTGTGTGTCTCTTTTCATTCATTCACTGTCAGGAAGAAAAAGAAAAAAAGAAAAAGCAATCTCTGTCTTCTAAGGAAGACATGCACTTTTGTCTCTGTTGGACCAGTAGGAATGGGAGACTGATGTTTAGTTTATTCTCACTGACCTGTCTCAGGATGCTCTGACGTTTGTAGGTCCTCCACCCTTGACTGAAAAAGCTGGAGTTGTGGCCAGAGGCCCCAAAGGAACAAAAACCAGCACTAACAGATGAACCAGGCTTATTTTTTTCTACAAATGACTAGAGAAAAAAAAAAAAAAAGAGGGCATTCAGCATTTTGGAGACAGCAAGAAATAGTGGAGGGAATTAGAGATGTTTCACATAACAATAAAGAGAAGGACTCGTCGTGAAATGGAAAATGACCATTTGTTTTTGGTGGAGCTGAGCGAGGAGAGGGGAATGGAAACCTTGTGGAGGAAAGCCAGTCAAAGACCTAAGGAGAGGGAGATAATCCTCAAAGATTCCAGGAGGTGAAATAACTTTTGGTCATTTCTTTTCTGAAGAAGCTGTAAAGCTGAATGTCCTGTTACATAAATGGCAGAGGCAAAAAGCCATCCATTTTACTTGATATAAAGGCTGCAGTTTCATCCGTATAAAGTGTATTGGTTCCAAACACGGAGCATGGCTTAACTTTTGGCACCCTCAGTTAATTTTGTTATTAAGGAAGTGGTTTTGAAGAAGCATTCTTAAATCATGTTTTTCCCACTTGTCTGCCCTTTGTGAGAGATTTGGGATAAAAAAACCCACCAAAAAAAACCCCAGAAGAAAAACAAGCATCAGCATCAGTCAGGCTACATTACAGACTTTGCTATAGAGATGAGAATTAATTTGCAGTTATTCTCCTTTGCTGTATGCAGATGCTGATTTGGGAGGTTTTGTTTGTTCTGCCTTTTTAATAACTAATCTTCTTTTCCAGTTGTGGCTTGCTCCACGGTTTCTGCATTTGCTCTACATTATCCAGGACCCAGAGGTTCAGATAATCATCCATTTCTATCTCAACCTTTTTGCTCACTGCTATTTGTATCCAGACTTGTTGCATGTATGTGTGGAAGATATCATCTGTTCATAAAGCGAGAGATGAGGCAGAATTCTATTAAAGTCACCACTGCTTCTGTGATGAGTAAGAACAACAGCAGCAAGGGCCAGCAGAAATAGAAAAATAATTTTGGCAAAAATGTATAAATTCCCATCTCCTTACAGTTGTTTCTCACTGTGAATTATTATTATTTCTTTAAATACTCAGGCACCAGAAATTCTGAATCTAGAAAAGTTACCCAGCTTTGCTGGATTCCTGGTTTCCTTGACAACTATTCATATAAATAGTAAGGACCTGGGGCAGGGGGTGGGGGGTAATCAGTGTAATCGAAACCTGTGAATCACCCAAGAAAAAATTAAATTCAAGGTTCAGGTTACTAGTTGTCCAGCAAACATTAACCAGAAAGTTTGTTTTCATTTAAATAAGGCTCTTCTGTTAATGTTTGCTGGATACCTGGCAAGGATGGAGCAAAAGCAGTGATTTTCCAAAGGTGAGATGCAAGGAGATTCCTTTTGGCATTCTTCCTGAGGAAACTGTTAGGGGTGACAGTCACCTTCTGCCTCCCAGGATTTTTGATCACTTGGAATCGGTCTCTCTCTTGCTTTTGTTTCTTTTTTTTTTTTTTTTATTGTCTGTAAAAAAAGAAATACGGTGTGCTAAGGACAGGCATGAATATTACCCATATTTAAAGGTTAACCTGCTGTTCCTCTCCTTTCTTGACGACACAGTTAACCCAGTCTCAGCAACAAGATGTTGATAGTGCTCTCCTGGAAGCAAGAGAGTGAGAAAGGGCATCAGCCAGATGGCTCTGCTTAGAGTTTAGATACTGTGAGGTATGGCAATGTGAAATGGGAAAGATTATCCTGAAACTAACCCTGATCTGTGCTAGTGCTGCTGGAATTGCGACTCAGTGCGAAGAGGTATGGCAGAAATTCACAGCAGGAGGAAACTCTCCCTGTGTGAAATTGGAAAACAGTGGTGAAAAAAACTGTGCACCAAGTTCCCGTCCTAGGCCAACAATACAATATTGTTTGTTCTCCCCCTGTTTTTATGCTTTGTGTTGCGAAAAAATGCTTAGTAGTATGATTGCCATTAAAATGGTGGTGGTATTTTCTTCCAGTTTAGAAACTGCATCAAATCCCCAGGTCTGTTAGCTTTGTCTTAAATAAAGGTCACGTGATTTTAAAAACAGGTATTATCTTGCTATTTCTAGTGTTTGTAGAAGCAGCAAAGCACTAAAGTAATGAAAAAGCTGTGGAAACATATTATCAATTGTGTCTAGGAAGTTATATATCCAATCTGAGGAAATAACTATTTATTGTTATCTGATTCACACATCAGAATTTGGAGGGCTGTTGCCCATGCCTGGGCCATTTGTACAGGCTGCCTGAAGCCAGCAACTACGAAGACCTTCTCTGGTCTTCCTTCACAGAGTTCCCTCAATCTGTAAGTTCTTGCACCATGTGGGTTTCACTGGTTTTCTGGTCAGTATTGGATACAATTCCGGGCAATTCAGCTACAGTTTGTGCAGATCTGCAGCACTCTACGATTCTGCCGTGACCTGGAAGTTTTGGATTGTTTTGCTTTGTTTGCTTTCTTTTTAAGACCCCAAAGTTACTTTCTTATCTGACTGAAAAAATCCTCAGGAAGATGGTGCCTGTATTGAAATTGGTGAGAGCAAGTAGATGCTAAATACTTTTGGAAATCCAGTTTTCCATAATGTCATTCATTGCAAAGCCTAATTCATGCTTCTCTTTATTTCAATTAGTATATTCTAGATGCCTAGATGCCAGGTATTTCTTATAGCACAACCCAACATGAGAGCTCTAGGGAGGCAAAATTATCTACATTCTGCCTTTTCAACTTCCCCCAGCCTTTTCTGTTTCTTGTTATCTGTTGCTGGCTGTTTCCTACCACGGTGAATTCACAGCCAGGGAATCTGGGAGGTGGTAGGATTTGGTTCAATTTGAAGCCATGTATTAGACCACCTCTGAGAAGGGTGCATGTAAGTGGTACCTCCTCCCTCCAGGCTTGTTGTTTCTCAGCCTGGTGCATCAACCCAGCCAGTCTGACCTTCAGGCTCTTGCAAGGTACTGCCCTTAGTGGTGCTTTTGTGAAGTCAGATGAGCAGAATAGGTGTCTTTTTATTTGGAATGGGGGTGGGAATATTATGTCATAGCAGAGGACAGTTTTGATTGACTTTTTTTTTACCCCAAGCATATCTAGGAAGTGAATGTGGTGAGAAAATCATTATTGTATTGAAGGTTGCATTTTTCCAATGTAAAGTGTTTAAGGACAGGCTGCCAGGGAAAGCACTTTATCAGCCAAACTTTCCTCATCTTACCAAATGAAACAGGAAGCACTTTCTGTAGCTCAGGGGGTGCTATGGCACTGGATATTCTGTGGGACAGTGAGGAATTCTGTTAAGAAAATGGAACAAATATATTATGTAGCCTACGAGGGTCTAGTAAGAGCCATGTGAAATTTAACAAGGAGAAGCGCAAGGTCTTGCATCTGGGAGCTACCCAAGGCACCAGTACCTGCTGAGGGCCACCCAGCTGCAAAGTCACTTGGAGGAAAAGGACCTGGGGGTCCCAGGGGATACCAGGTTAACATAAGCCATCACTGCACCCTTATGAAAAAGAAGGCTAATGGTATCCCCGGCTGCATTCAGCCAAGTATTGCCAGGAGATCAAGGGAGATGATCCTTCCCCTATGCTCAGTACTGGTGAGGCCCCTCCTGGAGTATTGATTCCAGTTCTGGGCTCCTGAGTGCAAGAAGATACGGAAATAGTAGAGAGAGTCCAAATAGGGGCCACAAAGATGATGAAGGGACTAGAGCACCTCACATGTGAGGAAAGGCTGAGATAGTTGGGACCATTCAGACTAGACAAAAGAAGGCTTAGGGGTGGATCTCTTCAATGTATAAAATAAACGCCTGAAGGGAGGAGGCAAAGACAGGCCCGGGCTCTTTTCAGAAGTGCCCAGTCACAGGACAAAATGAAACACGGAAGAGTCCCTCAGATCATCAGGAAACTTCTTCTTGTGAGGGCAGCTAAACACTGGCGCAGTCTGCCCAATATTGTGGAGTCTTCATATTAAAAAGTCATCTGAACACAGTCCTGGGGTTTTCTGTCAGCCTCCAGTACTTCAGGGAAGATGGTAAATAATGAGATTAACATGTGGAGTCCTAGAGGATCTTTCCTCTGCTTCTGTGCTTGTTACTGGTATATATAAACTAGCACTATGGTGCAACAGCAAATAGCTTGTCACTTTTCTTGTGCTTCACCTTCATGCTCTGATTATCATAATTTTAGTAATGTAGCGAAGAGAAGGGTGAGTGCAGCAAAATCATATTTGTAGATGAAGCATCATAGCCTGTAAGTCTGATGACCTTTAAGAGCATGAGGTTTAAATAGAAATATAATAATAATTGAATTTAATTATTTGGGCTTTTAGCAAATAAAAAACTGTATCTAGTCCTGGCACGTAACTTCAAAGTGCATTTTTCTCATCAGTCAACCAGAGCAATTGCTCTATTCTCTTCCATACTTGTGTTCATGACTGGGAACCATCCCTGCACCCTGCTTTCCACAGTCCTCCTTCAAAGAGCTCTTTTCTTTGTCTTTATCCCAATGAGGATCAGATGGCAGCTGCTAATAAATCCAGAGTAACATACAGGAGAAAACAAAGTCCTAACTTTACGTGTAGAGTGATGGGTTCTGAATTAGTCCTGACTGCTCAGGGAAATGGGTTTGCTGTTCTGGTAGTTCTGTGAAAACAAATGTGACCCAAATTAAATTGGTTGATAGCTGAGTACAAACAAACAGGACTTATAAATAAGCTGTGGCACTCTGCTGCAGGATATTGTGGTTGCCCAGAGCTTACAGGACTTTAAAAATCAACCAAATTCCTGGATGAAAAATTTATCAAAAGCTGTTAATGAAAATAATACCACCTCTAATTCCAAAATTTAGTGCAAATTGCAAGAGGATGGAGTATATAGGGAGTAGTACCACTGTAGAATTTCTTCGTGTTTATATTCAATAGGCAACTGCCACCATCCACTGTCAGATTCCAGCTACTGAGCTCAATGGACTTTTGATTTAGCACGATACAGGCACCCATAAACGTGGTCAATGTTGGTCAGTATTCCTGCTGTCATTCTGTTCTAGTTCATAGACTTTTCCAAATTTACTGCCTGCTAATTCTACAAGACCAGGTCTCTGTCCTTCAAAGAATGAAGATACCTGCCCATGTGCAGATTTCACTTACAGCTACAGAACAATCAGGATTCACCTGGGAAACCTGAGTAAATTTCCCCATCACCTGTTTGTGGAGGAAAAAATTAGTGTACTTGGGGAACAAAAGTCAGTCCATTTCCCTAAAGAAGTACAGTATAATATTTGAAGTCTGGCTGAATATATTTGTGATGACTTTGTAGAAGAGTTGTGCTCTTTGATCTCATTGTGTGGGCAACCAGACTCAGGTGTTTTTAATAACAGAAATTCCTACATACTTGGAAATGTAGTCACTCTACAGTTTATTGACACAGAAGGACCCACTGTTTTCCCCTCTCTACCTCATAGAAACCAGGAAGCTTGATTTTAAGCTGTATGTCTATATTAGGCCCGTCTGCTAACTCTATTGAACATCTATGCAGGAATAGCAACTGTGTGAGTTGTTAGGCTGTGTACTGCCACTGTGTTTTAGCCAGCTTTCCCCAGAGGTAGGCAGAGCGTATTTAGGGAAGACAACTTGCTGGTGAAGCATCACTGGACACGGATGCCATTGCTCCTGCTTCTCTGGCATTTAGCAGTGATCAGCTGTGTACAGCATCCAGACTCCTGGGCACATAATACCTATATGCATAGTGAGCAGCACCAAATAATGACATAATTTAGTGTACTCTCAGTCTTCAGTTACAGGAAGAATAAAGATGTTTCTGATGAAAGATCTTTAGTGAGAAGGTACTGTTTCACTTTGCTTACCTAAAAGAATCACTGCCAGCACCAGCTAAATGCCTTTCTTTACTCTCCTCTCATGAACAAAAACCCAGATCTCAAGAGCTAGAGATACGAGGTGTGCTGTTTCTGCTGAACTGAGAATTAGACAAATGGCAAAGTATGTCACACTATTTTGTTTCCCCTTCTTCTTCTGCTAATTGTTTTTTTTTTCTGTTCCTGACATACCTTCTCGGAATATTTGTCCTCTGGAGACAACTCTGATGTAGCTTGTAAAGTAAATGATTCCTAAACATTTAATATATGGAACATTTTAACTATGATAGAGGAAAAAAAAGTGTTAAAACTTAAAGAAAATACTTAGATTCATGAAATGGCTAAATGTTACCACTTATATCAAAGGGGACAGCTTGGAGGTTGCAGAATTTTGCAAGAATTTGTGCTTAGGCCACTTAATTATCTCAAATTTGCTCTTCTTAACTACTACACACTTATTCAACCATAGCGTTCTTATATTTCATTCAGTAAGACTACATATAATACCCAGAGAGACTGAGCCTTCACAGTGCTGTTGTATAGCGTAAAGAGTTTTCCTTGGTATGAATTTGGAACAGTTACATTATTCATGAGTAGCAACACCATGAAGAATAATCCTGGGGACTAATTAGGACCCCTGTTTTTGTTTTAGTCCACTCTGCATCAGAGGAGAGAAAATTTCAGATACTTTGAACCAATTGACAGTTCAAGCTTCAACATATGCTCCAATCAAACATGTGCTAGCCAGATGTGGTGAACCATTTGGAGTAGGGACTGCTCATTTCATTTTTAAAAGCTGTCATTTCAGACATTGGGTTTTGGGATGACAGGCTTTTGGTTTCTGTGTGCCAGATCAGAAGGAGCTGCCTGGCAAGGATCTCCTCCCTGCAGTGACACATGGCAGTGCCGTTAGATACTGGGAATCCTGAGAGCAAAGAAAGTAATGGCTCTTTGAAGGTGACTTGCTTTTCCAGCCAACTTTTAACTTCCCTGCTTGTCTCTGCATATTCTTTCAACATCTGAACCCCTGCCTTATTAGACTTATTGCATGATCATATTAGGAGTTACTCTGGAGTGATATTGCATTTTGGCTAATAATATGAAGGACATGCCATCCAAAATTAATAAGATAAGGATGAGTAATAATAAAAGCAAGCTCAAGTCTCTAAAATTACTTTAACTCTTTTATCATCTCGGTATAACTAGACAACTGATCTGCATGGCTGGTTTAGCACAAGGATGTCAAGTGGCAGGTTCTGAACAATATACAGAGTTTGGGGAAGCAGGGTACTGGACACCTACCTCAATGTGATGGTCCCTACCTAGGGCCATCATGTGGGAGAGCTAGGGCTATAAATAACTGGAGATTGAGGGTGTGGATTTGAAATTCTCTCTGCTACACGCATAGAAGAAATTTCTGGGGAGAATTGAGGTTCCTTTTTTGTAACTTTGAACTTAATATTGGCATGTATCTGGGAGACAGAAACTAGATTTCTCTTCTAAGCACTGTACAAATTACAGAGAGAGGCAAGAAAGGAAGAATGAAATAAGAATCATGGCTGGTTAGACCTGTAAATTAAAGCATACTGAGTGTTACTACCTTCTCTAATTTCTTTCATAGTGGTTTATACCAGAGCCTTGGCTATCCTTGCTTGTGTCACTTCTTGCATTCTATGGTGCAAATCCTATAGAGAGAACAAGTAAATACATAGATGTGGATAGGTGACAATGCCAGCCAGACTGTATATGCAAGTCATTGCCTATGAATTTCATGCACAAAGGCACGCACAAATGGATTGCCCTGATGAGGTGCCTTTCAAAAAAGCAAACAAAACACTTCAGTTTACACCACCTGTTTTGGGATTGTTTTAAGATAATCTATTTTTTCTGCCTTTCCCCTTAAAACTTTGTCTTTCTCCTTAAAGGTTTGTTCCACTACCCTCAGTCTTTTTAAAGAATTTCACAGTGGGGGAAAGCTCTGCCCCAGGACAGGAACCCTGAGAATACAGAAGAAAGTTGTGTGCCATTTTAAAGGGAAAAGAGCAAGTCAGCTTACATCAGCAGAGCCCTTGGTACTGGATATTCAAAAGCAAATGTGCTCTAAGCCACTATTATTAGTCTTTCTTCAGCCACTCTTCCAACTTCCAAACAAAGTTTAGGAACCCATTCTCTTATGGGAAGGTTTTCTTGAAGGATTTCGGAGGAAATAAGCTCTTCTGTGCAAAAGCTGTTTTAGATAATAAATTTTACAATGGCAGTGAATAGATACGAGACAGTTAAACAACAGAATAAATCTTCTCAGTTTTATGAAGGCACTTATTTTCTGCCTACTTTCTCTGAAGTATAAAATGCCAGGACAAATCTTGAAATCTCTCTCACTCACGTTCCCCATAGACAAAATGCTAATTGAAATTAATGGGAGCATGACTCAGGCAAAATCTGAATATCTGGGAATGGTAGTGCATGTCCTTTAAAACATTACACAAGAAGTTTCAGACAGAGCAATAGAAACTTTTCAAAACTATTTTATCCCACATTCAGCAGTGACTTTTGATATTTGAGAACTTGAGTCTCACAGGAAGAAAATTAAACATAGCTCATAGAACATCTTGGTGCCAGTAGCACAATGAAATATTTTCAAAGCTGTAGTAATGTTTAGCCCTTACTGAAGAAATGTAAAATGTTTGGGTTTGCCTCTTCAATATATAACCAACAATAAACATGGCTAAAAATGTTATCCCTCTTTCTCTACCCTTGAGCATGTCTGTATGATGTCAATAGCTGTAAGTTAAAGATGTAAAGCTTAAGGAAAGTTTGAGTTTATAAGAAACAAATGTTTTGCAGTTCTCTGGCCCACTGTTCCAAATGACTGGCCTTTTGAAATTCTGACCTGTAAAACAAAGGAAAAAAGATAAGTTTGTTACATCTACCTCAGAGTCAGAAAATTCTGCATATAGCAAACACAAACTTTTTATTTCGTTTGGAAAGGAAAGCAATGTACAATACTCCTGAAGTTTTGGATTTAAAATATATTTCAATTTTATCAGGATGCATGGATGTCTCAGAATGGATTGTACCAGGTTCTGGAAAGGCTTAACTAACCAGAATTATATTGTGTAAAGCGGTTGCCTCAAAGAACATCTTTCCTCAAGCTTTAAGAAACTTTTAGGTTTTCAGAGCTACAGAAGCTAATTTAAAAGCAGGACTTAAGATTACTGTTTCCACTTCAGAGGGCTTCCACTATTAGAAGAAACTAGTGTCAGAAAGAGTTTCTCTCTCTAATGAAGATTGTTTTTCCTTCCTCTTTCCGCCTTCTCATTTCCTGTCAGTCGGAAGTGTCTTGGATCCCCAACAAACACTACTCTGGGATTTACGGGCTGATGAAGTTGGTTCTGACTAAGACTCTACCTTCCAATCTTGAGCGAGTCATTGTCCTCGACACAGATATAACATTTGCCACTGACATTGCTGAGCTATGGGCCGTCTTTCACAAGTTCAAAGGTATTCTAATGATTTTTTTTCTGTCTTTATTTGAGGGGGAGGGAGAATGGTAAAACAAACAGTACAGCAGGGGTGAAAGGGCTGATATTTGTTAAATGTTTTCACTCTCCGTTTTTGGTGTTTGAATATAATTGTTCTATTTGTGAGCTCGTTCCTCAACAATGTTCCATATAGAATGATTGACGACACTGATTATCTGTGTAGTTTATTGGCTGTGCTGTTTTATTGATCTAATTATTTGGGACAGATGAGAGCTTGACAATGCAGGAGATGATAAAGAATTACGAGAATGCTGTAGTGATGTACCTGTTCAAGTGCCTCTTGGTATTCAGTACTTGGAAGAACTTGTTTTATATTACTTTTTATTAATAGAACCTAATTACTACTTTCAATATAACTTCTCCATGTTATCACTGAAAATGAATGAAGTTAGGATCATACTTAGACCAGGGAGGAGGATGAAGGGGGCAGAGCTATGCACGTGAATAGAAATAAGTTACTGCTTACTCCTTTTAATGAGTTTATAGAGTGTTCTGGATTTGCAGTATCCACCTAGAGTAGTTTTCTCTGTCTATCCCCATTTCACACAGCTCCTTGAAAATTTCCGTGATATTCTGACCAAGAAGGGGGACTTTCTGCATTACTGTGTATGGAGTTAATTACAACAAAGCTCTCCACTACCCTGTCACAAAACAGAGCACTCTGCTGGCTAACACACTGCTAAAACCATTTAATTCTCCCAGGCTCCAGTGTTGCCAGCTTTTCAGTCAGAGATGTGCCCTACTGTTCTCCTCTTGCCCTCAGAATACGTGCTGGAGTGCTGGTAAGTGCAAAGGCATTCCAGCATCCTGGTTTGAAGGTTTACAACCCCGTAAAAGTGTCACCTTGACGCATATCATCAGCTCTCTTAAAATCACCTCAAGCAAAGTCAGCTTAAACAAATGGGACTATTTACAGAAGCCAAAATAAACTACTCAGTTAGAAAGGTGACAGGAAAAAGAGGGCATTTACTCTACTTACCTCATGCTGAAATCCACAAGGCCTCTTCCCCAGTACCCAGCTAACAGGCAGGAGCAATTACCTTCAACTCTACGGTCAAGGACTGGGTGCTACTACTTGCTTCTCCGTGCATTTGTCATCTTTCCCTTCTCTGGATACACTGATGCCCTTTCAGCAGGCCAGAAGCAAACCCCCTCACACTTAACCAAACTATTCACAAACTTGCTTCATTAAGAACTGTAACGTTTTTCCTTCTCTTTAGATACTGTTCAGACCTCTTCACCAAGCCTTTCTCTCAACTGAACCTTCAGTTTCATACAGACATCTAGCTCAACATCCATCATTTACAGACATGTCTGCATAGGGAGTGATGCTGTGCTATTGTACTGCCTCGCTGTCCCATTAATAGTAATATTTTACTGAATATGGTGTATTAGCATGATGTAGAAGGTAAAGAAATGTGTATAAACTGAACATGGGTATTGAACATTGCATGGGCAAAGATAGCAAAATTTAAATTGAGACAGCAAGGGGGGAAATCCTCTTGCTTGTATTTTCTGTCACAGTTTCCGTGGAAGTTCTTTCTACTGGGGAAGGAAACCAAGCATAAAGACTGCTTGTAAATAAAAGCAGAGGCAGGCCTACAACTGAAAAAAAAATGCAGGCAGAAAATACAGAAACGTGGAATTGGAAATAAAAAAGTGGGTGTAAGTCAGTCTCCATAGAGCTAGGCAAGGTTGTTCAGCTGATTAGAGCTGTGAAAAGCTCTGACTTTCACATGGAGACAGAATTCCTGTGCTACTGCCAGCCCTCATAACATAACGTATCACAGCTCCCAAATGTATGATTTTGTAAGTTGTCCAGTCTGTCTTTTTAATTCTGGCTGACCACCTGCTTCTCCACAATTTTTTTTTTGATCCTGACAATAAATTGGTCAGTGTCTACATTTGCTCATCTCCCAAGATGGTCATGCACAAAGACAGAAATAATGGCACAATCCCAGAGCCCCAGGAGGTGAGCAGGGTGGGAGAAGACTTTGGAAGGCATGTGTGCCCAAAATAATGATCCTGAATGTTGAAGAGGAAAGAGAAATGAAAGTTTCTGATCACAAGCTTGTTTTCCAGCCTGCATCATAGGGTGCAATCCTTTAGGCTGAGACTCACTGAATACGGGTATCCTCAGAAGCAAGGGCAAGTAAGATAGAAAGACACTGTTCCTTTTTTATACTGCTTCGTAAAAGACTGGTTTAAATCAGATGGTGATCCTCAAATTGTCCTCAGTGTCTTTCTATTTCTTCTGCCAGCATTACAGAAGATTCAAAGGATGTCTCACATCATTAGCCCCAACTAGTCCCTTAAATCATCTAGTTTTATGCTAATATTTCAATCCCCTCCTTGTTTCTTCCTCAGAAGTCCCAAGTAAGCTTATGAAGATATCTTTGGGAAAATCTAGACTATTTGTTGAAATATTACTTAAAGAGAAGAGAAATAAAATTCCCATGAAGGGAATCACAGCCACATTGATAGAGAAGGTCCTAGAGTCTGCCATTCTTTCTGTGCCCAGGAAGACTTTTCTTCCCAACACAAATAATGGTAAAGAGAGACTAGCAGTTCCAATTCCTTTTTGGTAGGACACAACCCTTGGAAGAAACGTTTAGGATTGTCTTGCAGTTTAACCAGGTCCAATTTGCTGTGTAGAAAGGCCCACAGTATGCTTAAAATGGCACTTGCAGTATCCTTGTTCTGCAAAGATTCTTCTTCCAGTCATCTTAGGAGTTCCTGAAAAGATCAGACCCTTATGTAGAAACTTGCTATTTTAGGTGGTAAAGCTACTATTACATTCACTCTTTAGATGGAAAAAAGGGAGTAGGATTCCTATGTAGATTATTGCTCTTCTGCCCTTTTCCAATAAGTTCTTTGCATATGCCCTTACAATAAATGCCTGTTCTGTAACTGAGTGCACAAATTAGGGCTGTACATAGGTGATTTTATTTGAAAATCTTGTATTTCAATTGGCCACCTTAGGCTTTGGAGAATCTCACACCTCTCTACTGTAGCCTGAACCAGTGTCTCAAGCAACAACATTAAAACATTTCTCTTAGCATTCACTAGGGGTTGTATAATTAATGGTCTTTTTATTGCAGACGACACCAAATTGCGTGGGAGTGTCAATCTGCTGAAAGGCAGGAAGGCTCTGCAGAGGGACCTGAACAGGCTGGATCGATGGCCAGAGGCCAGCTTTACGGGGTTCAGCAAGCCCAAGTGCCAGGTCACAATCACCCCAGGCAATGCTACAGTCTTGGGGCAGAGTGGCTGGAGACCTCCCTGGAGGAAAAGGACCAGGGGGTGTTAGTGGCCAGCCAGCTGAATATGAGGTGGCAGTGTGCCCAGGTGGCCAAGAAGGCCAATGGCATCCTGGCTTGTATCAGGAATAGTGTGACTAGCAGGAGTAGGGAAGTGATTGCTCCATCATACTCAGCTCTGATGAGGCCGCACTTGAGTACTGTATTCAGTTTTGGGCCCCTCACTACAAGAAGGACGTTGGAGATGCTGGAGCATGTCCAGAGAAGAGCAATGAAGCTGGTGAAGGGTCTAGAGCAGAAGTCCTATGAGGAGCAGCTGAGGGAACTGGGGATTTTTAGCCTTAAGAAAAGGAGGCTGAGGGGAAACCTTATCACTCTACAACTACCTAAAAGGAGGGTGTAGAGAGGTGGGAGTCTCTTCTGCCAAGTAACAAGTGATAGGACAAGAGGAAATGGTCATCATGAAGAATTTCTTTACTGAAAGGGTAGTCAATTATTGGAACAGGCTGCCCAGGGAAGTGGTCGAGTCACCATCCCCGGAGGTATTTAAAACACATGTAGCTGTTGTGCTTGGGGACATGGTCTAGAGGTAGACTAGGCAGAATTAGGCTGTGATTGGACTCAGTGATCTTAAGGGCCTCTTCCAACCTAAATGATTCTGTGATTCTATATGCAGGCTTCATTCTCAATGCACAATTACATCTTTGGGAAATACTAACTTAAATTTCAAGAGCCAGATCCAGCTTTTCAGCTGGGTTGTGGACATTTGTGCTTTAGCCTTCGTCTCTCTTACTTGCCCAAAGATAAGCAGTCTGTTTCTCTAGGACAGATATATACGTCCAAAATACTGACTTCAAAGGTGTGAGTCTGCAGCCAGTCTGGTGAAGATAACCTGTCATGCATGTTTTCTGTGACTTAGTTGACACTGATTACTTTTTCTATTCATCTTTCACTGTATTATGACAGTTCAAAACTTGAGAAAGCATCTAGCCTAAGGGCAGAAGAGTGGGACTGTAGATCATATGTTTTTATTGCAGAAATTGTGTGATTTCTTCTGAGAAAAGAACCAGTCCAAAGCTATGCTTTCTGCCATCAATCTTAAAGTTCTTTTAAAGGCCACATCAGCTAATTGTTTATTATACCTGCTCACCCAAACTCTTGGTATTGAAATGTGGGGTCTTTTTTTTCCAACCTTCTGATTTTTACTTTGACTATATGTTAAATGTGGATTCTGAAGAGCATGTGTTGTAAATCATAATTTATTTGGGACCTGACTATAACAGTCATTATAATTACTTGTGTTGCAGGTTGCAGCTCTAGTCAGGATCACAGCACCTTTCTGCTGGGTGCTGGAGATATATGTACTTGTGTGCTTTACTTAGTGTCAGGTGACAGTTCGTGTGTCTCCCTGGGACCTTTAGGTCATTGCTACATATGAGTCACAGCAGAGACCATCAGTGAGACCTGAATATTTCCTATAGAGATCAGTGTTGAAGGCCTCTATATTAAGTTGAATCTGTGAACAGTATGGTATTTCTAAGTACATGTGGTAACTCAGAATCTATATTGAACAGTGGCATCCTACTACTACTACGTTAGTCTCACAATCCAGCTTGCTGTTACAGTGAATGTTTTAAGTACTTTTAGACAATAGAGGCTGAATAGTACATAACTAGGGTATTTCATATAACTCCACCTGTAGATTAAATCGTCCAGAGAATATAAGCTACAATTAGTGTTCATCTGTGCAAATAATTCTTCTCTGGAAAGCTTGATGAAGGCATTAAGGCAGAAGCATTTACCTACATTAACCAAGCATCCAAGGCAAAATGGCAAGCTTGATAGGAAGACTGAGATGCCCTTATTCATGAATAAAAACATTTGCATGAATAAAAACATACTATAGAAGCTGTTTGCTTTGTGTCAGGAGCTCAAACAATGACAGAAATCCATACTGACATCATAAATACCAGAAAAGGTCAACAGCAATTTTGGTGCAGGTTCAGATGCCCACAGCTGAAGCGGCATTGGCACATAGTCAATCCCAAACTTAAAATTTGCAAACACTCACTATGTGGGTGCTTTGGCATATTGCTCTACAGAATGCCTGAGGTAGTGATCAAGGTTTGCACTATTTTTGTAACTTCTTCTGGAAAAAAAACAAACAAAACAAAGAAAAATCACAACCATCACAAAATTTAACATTTTGTATAGGTGGTTTGGTAATGATATTCCTAAAAGAACTATTATGCATGAGGTTGTAATATCAGATGCATGCATAACTGTTCATTTGTGTGTGAATTTAGTGTGCCAGAAAGTGAGATGCTGATGGCACTGGCAAGAGTCAGGCAGAGTCAGCAGGTGCTGTATAAATTTCCCTGAATTTGGCTCTATCAGTGAAGCCCTGTTTCAATAAACTGTACCTGTCATGGACCTAAGCTTTTCTGCAAAGATTGTACTTTTTATAGGTATGCTGGTCTTGTGACGATGTAAAATATTCAGTTGTTGCCAAGATTAAAATTTAAAATTCATTGTCATCTATGGCTGAAGCCAGGATTCAAGCCACAGAATGGATTCTGGACAGGTTCTGTAGTTAAGTCTGTCAGTTTACACTGACTAAATCATTAAAGCTTCCACAGATCATTTTGAGACAGGATCTCTGTGGGCTGACCCGCTGCTTTTGTTAAATCCTGCAGAGATCTTTCCGTTTCTTCTGGTCAGTATACTAGGTTTTCTCTTCTTACTAAATAAAGAGAAAGGTATTAGCAACATGCACCTTACCATGTGTAAAAATCCGTGGTACGAGTCAGTCTTTTTGTGAAGGAAACAGGATCACATTGTAGCAGAGTGCATTAATAAAATTGTCAGGCAGCTATTAAAATTGCTTAAAATTATCTGAATTTTTATAGGTGTCTAAAAGGGCCGAATGGCACTTGTCTTTGCTCATAAAAGGAACATCTGTTAGTTTCTGAAAGACTTGTGTAAGTGTTTAATGGTTAGACTACAGTACATAGCTCATGCTAGGGTTATTCCACAATGAAATACGTTTTCTTTTTGAAAAGGTCCCTGTGGAGACTCGATGTGCTTAAGATTTCCTATTCCTGATTGTTACGTTGCTGTGTTTTCTTCTTCTCTGCTGCAGAAGCTTTGAAGCTTCATTGATAAAGAATCCTATTCGTTAGCTATAGCTGACAGAAATGTTGGGGTGTGTTGTGCTCCTCTGTCTCATGATGCTGTCGTTATCATCAGAGTGTGAAACTACAGGAGTGAACATCCATTTGTCTTCATGAAGAGCCAAAGAAACTGAGGATTTAGGATATTTGGGAAAAAGACAAGTTTCTAACTGTGCTTGGTGCTTAATTTTGCTGATTTTAATTGGGGGAGGGTGTGGTATGGTGGGATGGGTGAGGTGGGATCAAGCCAAAGAGATGGGACTTATTGATTCTGTTGGTCTAGAGAAAAACACTTCTGTCTCTCCGCACTTGTCGAATAAGCTGACTGGCTGGAGGTTCTTTTTTTTCCCTTTTTTTTTTCTAATTGCAGTTTGCTTTGCTATGGCATTCCTTTATTGAGGAGGCAGTGTGTAAGGAAGTTGACCTCAGTAAATGAGCTCCAGGAGAGAGAGTTTATTATATAGATCAGCATGTGCACATTCTAGTTTATGGGTTTTAATGTGACAAAAGACATAATCAGAAATTTCTGATTATGAACTGCTGCCAAAATAGAATGACTGCAGTTTCTGAAACATCTGTACTTCTTTTTTAGCTGAATGGTTCTTTGTCTGTTTCTGCCACCAGACAGAAATATTTAGAGGTGAAAGACCAACAGTGCATAAAACTTGGATAACTCATGGTGGGGGGAATTCTAAAAGAAAGTAAAATAAAAGATTTGGGGGGGGGTGTTCCCATTTGGATTTCCAAGGGATACCCTATGGCCATGTTTTCAAGCTTTTTCACATGGGGCTAGGAATGTTTTAATTCAAAATGAAAACTGATACTCTTTTGTCATCTGTTGATTCCACAACGAGTTTTCCAAGTAAAAACCCATCACATTTTAACCCATCACATAGTACAAGATTTGTAATAAAATCTTGTTGGTGACACTGAGATTTTGAGGACTTTTTCTACTTTCTCAAAATCAATCTCCTGCTTTTTCTGCATTATTTTCCTCCAGTCTTTGTTAACCTGCCACTCATTCTACAGCTGTCTTTTTGGCTTAGATGCTATGATGTATCAAACACCCAAACTAAACATTGTGTGACTCACACAGTGTTAAAGTGAAAACCACTTTCTGTCTTCTCTGAGCCCTTTCTTCAGGATTTAAAGAGAGTTTAATTCTATTAATCTCAAGTACTTGAGCCGTGGAGAATGGACCTAGAGCTTTTTGAATTGCCTTGCAAATATTTATTGAGAGATATCTGGGCAGAGCACAGCAGCAGAGGAGCAAAGTGCGTATTCCCATCTCCCTTGACTAGCAGAAGCTGTGACTTTCTCAAAGCTAGAAAATCCAGAGGGTACACACTGGGAGAAGAAGCATTTCGGCTTTGTGCATTTGTTCTTGGCAGAGAGAAAGTGCATTTCTGGGAACATGATGCCAGTAGGCTGAGCTGAAATGGAAACCTATGAGAACAGAGGGTGGGAACAAACTGAGGAGGAAAATAATAATACCCCCCTCATCCCAACTAAAAAAGGCAAATCAGTTAGGAAATGCCATCCACTGATTAATGTTCTGGGTTGATCATTTTCTCCTCCAATCTGTTCACCTTCTTGTACAATTAAGCAATTCTTGCTTCCTCCTTTAGTACCCCTGCCCTGTCAACTCACGACTTGTTTAATTGTTTTGGGGGGGGGGGGGGGTTAGAGGACTGTTAAAAACCAAACCCAAATGTCTGCCAGTCTTCCCAGATAGAGCACACAAATTAAGTCCAGGTACTAATCCCTCTGGTCAGTCACTCTGCTTTCCCTTGGTGACAGTACAGCAGAGCAAGTCCATGAGCTGGCAGTTAATATGGAAGGAGTGGCAACCTGTCCATCATTCCAATTAATAACATGTAATGATAATTCACCTCTGCATGTGTGAAAAAGCTGAACAGATGAGACACATGGGTCACTCACCTATCAAATGAAATTTACTCTATGGTTTAATAGTTATATTACTAGGACTAAAGAAAGAATGATATTTAATAGATAGGTTTCCGTGCCTAAGGCGCTCATTCTAATCACATGCAATCTATCAAGCACATATGCTTTTCACAGTTCTCTGTGACATGCATTGTAATAACTTGATATTCTGTTTTCTCCCTCTCTGAACCAGGCATATTCTCTGAGCCTACCTTGTCCTGCATTAGCAATCCATATTTTTAAGGACCTAAGGCTCCATTTCCAATTACAAAGCTCTCATCCAAGGTTTCACCTTTTTGGTTTCATGCTGCAAATTATGTCTGCAATACTGTCCTTGGCAGCCCATGGATTTGCATAGGGTAAAGTGGCATAGAGAGTGTCTGTCTCACAGGCTCAAGCTGGAAGGTGGAATGCATTGCCCAGAGGTCAATGGTATGATTGTCCCATCAGCAGGATAAGCATTGCTCTCTGCACAACTGGAGAAGAGGAAAAAGACTGTACAAAATTAAACCATTTTATTACATAACTACATGAAGGCTGTGTACAAATGCACCATGAGAAAAACACAGCTAAGAACAGTTATGTGCACTAAGAGACATGTAAACAAAATCAATAACCAGTCCCTTTTTCTGGAAATAGGCTTCCTTTTTCCAAGCAATCTTGAGAATCAGGGTTGTTATTTTAACCCTCAAGCTAAAAGGAAGAATTAGGTATGTCTCTAACGGCCCACTTCCCTCTGCATCTCCCAAGTATTTTGAATCATAGGGGTTGGAAGGGACCTCAAGAGATCATCAGGTCCAACCCCCCTGCCAAAGCAGGTTCCCTAGGACAGGTCACACAGGTCAGCGTCCAGACGGGTCTTGAGTATCTCCAGAGAAGAAGACTCCACAACCCCCCTGGGCAGCCTGTCCCAGGGCTCTGTCACCCTCACTGTGAAAAAGTTCTTCTGCATATTGGTGCGGAACTTCCTGTGCTCCAACTTGAAGCCATTGCCCCTTGTCCTGTCTCCACAGACCATGGAAAAGAGGCTGGCTGTTTCCCCCTGTGTTCCACACTTGAGAGATTTATAAACATTAGTAAGATCCCCTCTTAGTCTTCTTTTCTCAAGGCTGAAATTTAGTTGCGGTGGAGTTTCTAGTTTTAGCTTAAGTGTAAAGTATGATGGTCTGTAACACCCTCCGTTGCACAAGGGCTGGTCCTGAAAAGAATTTGGACCTGCAGTGCAAAATTCATAATACCTATAGTAAATGGTGTGCAGGGATGTCAGTAAAACAGATGCACATTTGACATTTTCTGGTGGGGAGCCAGGGCAATTTGTGTTTCTTTTGCACTGCCAGAGCACTTAAAAGTGTCTCAAGATAGAAGCTGATGCTATTTCTGCTTGGGTGTAAGATGAGCCCTCTGTCAGCTGCTCCTGGTCCTTGTGGATCTGGGATTAATTCTGGAGCAGAGCCTGAACAAGTCAGCAGAACAGCTTCTTGAGAGCCATTATCTACAGGCACAACTAAGTGTAAACCTGAAGCTCCTGACACCCATGTTTGGGGAAGTGGTGGGTGTTTTCTACCTGCTTAGGGACCAAGGGGGAGCTGTCAAGGAAGTGCATTTCTGATACATCAAGAGAATTTGTTTGGTGGGAGCAGAGGTGGATGTGTGTGGCAAAGAAGGTATTCTAGTGTTCACTGGTGCTGTTGACAAATAGGCCAGACAATTAACCATCCCAAGACTGAGGACCTAGAGCATCCTTACTGCTTCTACCCTCCTGAGACACAGAACTTTGAGCAGGACCAAAGCCCTACAGTAACGTGAGCCGTTGTACTTTTCGTCATACAGAATCGCCCTTGGCTGACTTGATGCTACCACTCTTCTGTCATCAACACAAATGTCTGCCACTTTATTCTCACAGCACCTGACTGAAATGCGCATCACCTCTGAAACTGGCTCAGGATCTCCTGAACTTCATTAATTCGTATCATTACCACATGTCTTCCTGCGCATGTTATGTTTAATGGACGGTAATAATGTTTCCTTCCTGCATGTTTCAGGATATGATTATTGCAGGTGCCAAGTGGCATTCTGTAGGGCTGTCTACAGGCTTTTTGCCAGTCTGCTTCAGAGTCATATTGGCACCAATTTTTACAGTATTTGGAGTTTGAGGCACTTTCCCACACTACTAAGAAATTATGATCTGAATATTGTTACACTGGTGTCCTAATATCCTGAGAGAGCACATCTTGGCTGGCATGAACTAGCGTTATAAAACATTGGAGTGAACAGGATGATGCTGACTTACATCAGTAAAGAAGTCTAGCTCCTATATTCCCTAATTTACATAAACATTCTTGCTTCAAACTTACAGCTTCTTTTTAGGCTGACTAAAAAAAGATGTGACTAGTTGGAGGAGCAATCTTTAAATATACACTCTTTTCAACTCTAGACCCCTGGTGTGGGTCACAAGTTAAAGGAGTTGGGTGACCTCAGACAGGTCTGACGTGCACAAAGGCTGAAGTGCAGAAGCAGGGCAGCAGAGGGATGCACTGCTTGGGTATGAGTTTTGAGACAGAATTAGGGAGAGGATGTTTGCACACTGTCAGTTCCATTCTCGTGCTGGTTTGGATTCTCTCAAATGTAGTCACAGGAATGGACAGAACTGGTAGGTAAATGAGAAGAGACTGTGGAAATGGAAAGTGGGAATGAATATACAAGATACTGAGAAGAAAAAGAATGAACAGGAAAAGGAAGTAATGGCAACACATTCTAAATTAGTCAAGATTATTTATCTTGAAACCTATCTGACATTAGCTAAAAACATCCTATATCATGGAAAGTGTCTCTGAAGCTCTATAGGAGGAAGTATATGTTTCCAGTATTTTTCTTTGTTTTCTTGGCAGCAGCATCTGACTATAAGAACAAAACTTGCAAGGAAATAATGAAGTACACAGTAGCATCAAGGCACTAACCCAGCAGTTACCTCAGTTTAATTTTGGCCTGTCCCTTGCATGAGCTGGGTAGTGCTGATATCATCCATTATGGATCAGCGCTACTAGTCCTCCTTTCTAAAAGAGAGTGGTAGGAAAGCTCTGACACACATTACCATGAAACCAAGTGGTTTTCTTCTACTTCCTGGAGTTTTGAGCACTGTAACACCCAATCTAGTCATTGTGTGGGGTAGGAGGGCTGAGACTGATTTATAAAATTGAGAAGTACCGTGATGAAGCTCCATTTTTTGTGATTTTTTTTTTTGCTTTGGTTTTATGCTATTGCTTTTAAAGGTTTAGTTTCCATAACAACCCAAAGCAGTCCTGTATTACCATAGAAACGTGCTGTTGTGGGTGACAGTTTTTAAGAATTTTTTTTCCTCTCCACGTAGTGTCTTTAACACTGGCCTTTTTGCAGGTATAGCACAGTACACTACAGGGGTTCCATAAAGTGTCAGAATGACATTATAAACAACAAACTGAAGCATATACTTAAATCTGGAAGAAAATCTCGGGTCGTGGTTGACTGAGAACAGAGAAAGAGTAAAAGTAAATTTCTGTTGATTGACTTGGAAGTCAGCAGTGCTGAGCTTAGAGCAGGGCTGGCTAATCAGTCCACATGAGTAAATACTCAAACAAAAACACAGCAAAATAGGAGTTAGAGCTTAGATTATGTACCAGGGATTTAGTACAAAAACAACTTATGACGATAGTTGTAGTTATCAAAAGACGGGGCTGCTTTAATGTTCTCCGCATGGGGCTGCTCGTTGAGACTATTCAGAGGCTGAAGTGAGAGCTGCCGAATGAGGCAGCCCTCTTACAAAGCTGCTTCATGCTGAGAGCCTGCGAGCTTCAGGGTGTTAGCTGTGACCTGGCAAGCCCTAAATTGTTTGGGATCTGGCCACATTGAGGATTTTCCCTCTCCCTCTGTGATATCTTTAACAGCTGTGCTCTGCAAAGTCTCTTGGGTTCCTAAAGAATGGTAAGAGCTTTTCCTTCCACAAATCTGTATCTCCATCTACTCTGGCTCTCCTAGAGCAGTGGACCACTGGAGCGTATCAGCTCTCCTAACTGCTGATAGATTACTGTGCATCTTTACTACCAAACCTCAAGCTGAAGTTATGGACCAGTCACAGACCATTTACTCTGTCCCAGCAAACCATTGTAGTACAGAGTACACTGTTACAGGTTCATAATTTTATGACAAGCCACACAACTTATTTGGGAAGAAAATAGACAAGTATGGCCAGGCAGCTGTGGAGACTGTTATTGATCAGTTTTTCTTATGGGGAGGGAAGCACAAGTCTGTCAGTTCCCTGCAATCAGTTCATCAATGACAAAAAGAATGTTCATTCCTGATATGCATGTTTTAAAGAACAGAAAAGTTTTCAGCTATGATCTTGCAAGAGTTTCCCTTGCAAGGTCAAGCAGGCAGCAGGGAATGCCATGAAGTTCAGATGTGCTTTGTGGTTACTTACCCCTCTACAAGCCTAGATAACTCTGCTATTCCTTCCTCCCATATGACCTTCAGTTCTTCAGACTCCATTCTGTATTTCTCAGCCCTGTCTGGGAGTGATGATTAGTAGGAAACAGGATTTCCTGCTTTCTGAATACCTCCCCCTAACCTAGTTGGAGACATGATGTGCTAGGCTGCTCCTTATCCTTAGTTTTTACGGCATTGGAAATCCCCTCCATTATCTTGAAGTTTTCCAAATGAGACCTTATCCTTTTCCTTCCCCGACATTGACTTCCATTCCATGAGAAAAAAACTTCAGAAGGACTTTTATATCACCTTTAAATTAGTTCCTGTTTCAATTAAATTACTGAAGACTGACTACTATACAATGTGATTTTTACTCATTAATCTTACTAACTACCTTCAGTACAGCTCCATTCTCCGAACAGTCCTTCCACTTCTGATGCAGAGCAGGCTACCATAACCTCTTCTTTTTGACAGTTTTGCTCTAAATGGTGGGCAATAGTTGGATTTTATGGCTGGATTAGAAGATCTTCATTTTCTTAAGAGCTGGACTGTGCACAGATGCTCAAAGCTACCAACGTATCCCATTGTTTAATAATGAGAAAATGCACTGTTGAGCAGGACATATGCATGCATGGGTTCTGCAGGAGTGACAATATCAAACCAAATAACAGAGATACCCGAAGCTTTATGAAAAATTTCTTCTACCTTACCTGGTAGGAATACGAAGGCAGCTGTTACCCCTTGTATGAGCATCGTTTTTAATGGAGTCCTTTATATCAGCAAATAATTCTTTCTTCAGTTTCATGACTCATTTTTCCCCCCGTCTTACTTGACCGGGGTTGCTGTATGAGTTGACCTCAGGTACAGAATCAAGATTGCAGTCCCAGGGAGCATATCAGGGATGGATCTAGATCTGGAATATGTATCTGTGCAGAGAGAGAAACTGTGGAGATTTCTTTCTGAAGTCAAGCAAAGGTAAAGAAGAGTTGCAGGTCGCAATACTCTCTTTGCCAGCCCTGTAACAGAAGAGAAGTTATCCTAACCCACCATGTTCCCCTGGGAGTATTTGTAATACAGAACAGACAGTCAGCATTAGCCTGACCTAGCCAGTACAGTCAGTACCGTTTAAGTCTGGGCAGCAAACACTACACTTGAATATCAGTGTGTTTCAGTGACGATAGTTCTTCATGTACTTCAGGGCTGTTATGTCATTGCAGATGTGACACCAATATCTGAGTTACCTTATTTTTCACCTATCTTATGCTTTTACAATGCTTTCTTTTTCCATCACCACGTGTTTTCTATAGCAGCCTTCACCTGAGGCACACTCTCTCTGAACTGACAAGGCACGCTTCACCAGACATCACAGGTCTGTAATTAACCTTTCGCTAGAAGGGACAAAATTATGAAATGCAGAGACTTGTTGATGAAGGTCCTCATTTAGTGAGAGAGTAAATAAAAAAAATAGAGATCTTGTTACTGAATCAAAATGTCATATACACCTAGCACTAAGTGGTAATGTATAAACTCCCTGGTTCATTTCTGTTCTAAAATATTAACGGATTAACTATTCTAAGAAACCTTACCCTGGATCAGATACCATCTGTCTTTCCATAGTAAGCTTAAAGTCAGCATAAACTCCAAATCGTGTGTTCTGGCTAATGCAATAGAAATGTCATTCTGTGCCCACATTTGATTATGTATCAGATTTGCTCTGCTGGGTGACTTAGTCATGAACAGATCCTGTATACTAATGAACATAGAGCCATCAGTGGAGTGAGGCTTGGACTAACTTTGTTGAAATATATTGCTCTATGGTACCTTGCTATGTAGCTCTGACTTTCACGTTGAAGGCAGATGGGAATGCTAATTTCTTGGGATGAAGCTTGGAAGGCAGAATCTAAAGTAGAAGAAATTTGACTGTAGTGATCCCAAGCTATGATTAGTCTTAATTTATCCCTTGGTAGAAGAGGAAGATGTTTAATCATTTCTTTAACAATATATAAGGTCTCCAGGTTGTCAAAATTAGGAACTAAAGATTAAGTTAGAAATCTCTGGAAAATGTGTTGAGACCTGGAGAGCACCTTTCATTATTTTCGTCCCTTTGTGACCAGTGTTTGAAAAAGCAATGATAAACTCTGAAGGAAGTTGCAACTAGAGTTCAAAGTAGAGACAGGAGAGCTGTGATTTAAGGCTGAGAGCTTTGGAGGAATAAAATGAAGTCATGCTTGCATGTCCACTTCTGCAAAAATGCACTGAAGATATGCTTCATAAGACATCCAAAATAGCTAATACTTTTCGTTCTGCTCTCCAAAGAGTGCCTCTGTCTGGCCTAGCTGTCAGGCAAAACATGAGCTTACTCCTAGGAGCTTTGCAGCTCTGATGCCTTGTTCATAGTTGGTCCCTTTTCAAAGGGCAAAGAGGAGGCAAACTCTTCCAGATGAATCAGGATAAAGTACTACAACAACTGTATTATTAGCCTAAAAGCCTACACCTCTACCAATTACCAATACCCATTTCCTGCCATGCAAGTGGTATTAGGATCTCTCAGCAATACATTGAAAGCAATCAAATATCATCCAGCTATTGCCATGAGTGAAGTTGTAAGTAATTAGTACTAATGATGCTTATGAGGGAAAACAGGTGTAGTTGAATCACTCTTTCCCCTTACAGACTTTCATACACAAACTGAAACTAGTTTATTTAATTATATGATAGGGTTGTTGCAGAGTTTCTTGTAATTCTAGTGCTGTTGGTGAGATAGCAGGATGTTGTAACCATTTCCCCTGAGATCTCACCAAAAGTTTTAATGTAATTGTGTAGAATTAATGTACTAAAAAATAACAGTTTTCCCCACCAGGGAATCTTGCAAGAATGTGGTGCATTTTTCACTGAAAACTTAATGTTACTAATGGAGATCTTAAGGGAGACATTTATGAGGTTAGGCCAAGATCATTGTGTCGTTTGCCATAGACAGAATTCAGAGTAACTCCATTAGCTTCATTTAAGTTATCCTTGGGTTTATATTGGTGAAAATGAGACAAGAATCCCACATTTAATTAGAAAACAGTGAGTATGTGAGGTGTACTGTGGTTTTTTTTTTCCTTAAGACAGCAGACTTCAGCGAGCAGCAGAGGTCTCCCAGAAGTAATCTCATAAAATCAGGAAAACTGTTGATCCAGGTATAGTTTTTTTCTGAAAAATAAACCCCCGTGAAACTCTGTTCAAGTTCAAGAAGAAATTAAGGAACCAAACTTCTGTAAATTGTGAAATGTAGATAAATTTGGTGCTCATGAGAGAGATGTGATAGCTCTCATTCAGCTCCAGTATGCTGTAGCCCATGTTACAGTGGCACAGCCCTGAAATGCCATTGCAGGATCAATGGCTGTTGATAATTACTTGCCAGACTGATGTGATTCCTTGTAAATCACTGTTATGATGAGGGCATTTTAGATATTTGGCACCATACATGTGCTCTGCTGTGCCTGTCTACTGTCAGCACTGACCAGAGCTTTTTCTCTCTATGTCACTTAAAGATCAAGCATTAAAGGAAGGAGGATCTAACTCCAGCAGGGGCTCAGTGCCAGGAAGCTTCACAAGTGAGACGAGAACCAAGCAGTTTCTGTCTTTTGCAGTTCCTGTGAAAACCATAACAGATCATAGCTCTTCCTCTTTGTTTTCTAATATACTGTGTTTCCCCAGTCTCCACACCATTCACTGTTTCTCACTGGCTTGGTTTCTGTTCTTCAAGCTTGTTAACTTGTGCTTGTTCCAGGATTTTTTTTTTCTGAATTCCCCACCCTCACTGTTATCTCTCTGGGTCTCAGTAGTATTTCTGGTCTGGTGGTATGTTTAATAGGTCTCAGTGTCACCTACACTGATAATCAGGGTGCTTTTACCCCACTTTCAGGACTGCTGGCATTCAGTTGGGCAGCCTCAGCTGAAGAGCCCAGTGTAACACAGGTCAGGATTTATGGACCTGTCCAGAGCTCCAAATAAGAGGCACATACAGCATCAGTGTGCAGTTTTTGTAGCTTGTAACTTCAAGATTCTGTTTTTATTTTATATGCCGTTCCTCCCCTCCCTCTCTTTTTACTTTAAGATTTAATCCTCTGCTTACAATTTTGCCAAGTCATGGGTTATTATTTTCAGTACCATTCAGCCATTCCATTATGAATGCTTCTGCCTTTGTGCTTAGCGTCACTGGAAAGGATGTGTCTCTGACCCACCTCCACTGCTCACTAAGTCAACTGTCTTTGAAGTACATGTAATAAACTTTCTCTGATGGTAAAAAGAAAAGCCTCATTAGTTCCAGCCCATATTTGGGAGGCACCTCTAATCCTCACTCGTTCTGCTTCTTCCTTTTTAATGTTTAATTATTGATACACTTTACCTGACTCATGCAGTCTTAGAGTGGTGAGATTTTTCCTGCAATTTCCCAGCCTCCATTAACATTTTCACTCCCTCACTCGAAGCCTGGAGCTCATTTCCATGAGGATCTGTGAAAGGTCTGGCAAAAGGCCATAGCAAAAAAACCCATGTGGGGTAGGCTGTGATGGCTGAATGGGTCAGGAATCTCTTCTTTCCTGCAGTAGATCCTGCAGAATAAGAAAGGTGACATAGCCCCAAAGATGGGCAGCTGCTAGCAGGGAAATGTTGCATCCATTTAACACCATCAGGACTCCTGAAGGGGCAAACCCCAAATAAAACCAAAATGTCCACTTCTTTTGTCTTCCTCCCTTCCTCCCTTCCCTTCCCTCTTCTTCCACTTATCCTTCACTTACTAAACCGTTGTTTGTTTTATCTTGATCCCCAAGTTTTCTTGGTTTTATTCTTCCTTTCCTATTCCCCCATCCTGTGGAGGGGGGTGGAGAGTGAATGACTGGCTGTGTGATGCTTATCTGCCCACCGGGGTTAACATACAGCACAGGCGTGAAAACCTCTGACAGTTAGCTATCAGTATGGGACCAGTATCTCTTTATCTCCATAGTATTCTGGCTGGCTGCATGAGCGTTTGATGGCTACCAAGGAAATATCACTTCTATTGCAAAACCCTGCATCAGTAAAGATACATATAGCGGTGCCAGAGAAAGTAAAGGTTTTGTCATAGCCCTCTGCACACAGTAGAAAAAGTCCCCTGTGAGAAGGAATATATGCACCTGAAATACTGACTTTGAGAGGTTAGTTCTTGAAACCTGCCTTAGTGGGTGTAGCTTACCATGATAAAACCCTCAAAGATCAGGAGACCTACTTAATAATCATTATGTTAAGAAAAAAGAAAGTATATTGTTCTGTGTTTTCTGGCTCATACTTCTTTGCTTTTCTTAGCAGTCATAAGAGCAAAAAGCTTACTCTTAATAAATAAATAAATAAATAAATAAATAAATAAATAAATAAATAAATAAAGCGACCCGAAGACAAGCAAATTGTCCCCATTATTAGATACTTCCAGAGTATGCTATACTAATAACTCCCCCCCCCCAACCCCCCCCCTCCCCCCAAGGTATAGTGGAGCTCCTCCCACTCCAAATTCTTGGGTGCGATTCAAACCCCAGCCATAAAGCACACCATTTTCAAGAAATTTCACGGTAGGGTCAGAGTTCTTTGGTGAGTGTTGCAGGGATGTTTTCAACCTCTAAACCCAAGTCCGTTTATCAGGGCACAAATAACAGCAGTAGGTACTGCAGATCTTAAAATCTCAGGCAGCAGTGAATAACAATAACGATACTGTGGTTGTAATATCGCTCTATCCACAAAACAGGAATCAGGATTGTTACTACCATTGGAAATTATTTTTGCTGTTTAGTTGGTAGCACTAAAGAATTGTACCCAGGACACACCTTGTTGGAATGGGAGATACCTCGTTTTACTGTATGTGAATTACGTGACAATGCATCAGATACATACCTCTGTGAACAGAATCGGCTCACAAAGAGAGTAACCGCTACCTGGTGCAATCAAGCCTCTGCTACTCTGTTTTTGAAAGCTCTTGTTCTACATTCAACACTTTTTTTTTTTAAACATTGCCTACTAAAGTCCATCCATGATGTCAGCAACTGATTTCTACTTACTTGAAGGAGTCTGTTACAATTCTAACCTGAGGAGTTGAGCATGACCACAGTAAGGTGAAGCTAAGGTAAAAAACCTTGCCTCCCTGCAAGAAGTTTGTAGAGTCAAATCCTCACTAGGATAAAACTTGAACCCTGTGCTGGTATGTCCCTTTAGTTCACGCATGTTCACTCTGCCAATTAACTATTAAACTAGGGTCTTTTATTGATGGTGTCCTCTGTCTCTGCTGTTCAAGGAAACAACGTATCTCAGCGGAAACCAATTTTTCTCCTCTGCTTTCTGAGAAAAAAGAAATGTATGCCCCCCTCCTGCCCCTTTATGCTCATATGCAGAGGCATCAGGGGGAGTTAAACAGCCAGATGCGCTTGGCAGGTAACTCTTGTTAACCTGCCAGTTGCCTAGCAGGAAATTGGGAACCTGCTGACTTTCCCTGGAAAGGGCTTGGGAAGCTACTGAGAAAAAACAGCGATGTTACCAAAACAAGTGGTGCAAAGGGGGCATCTCTTCTTCATGATGTTTCCTTTAGCTTTTACTTGCTATGCTTTTTTACTGGTAGAATCAGCACTGGGGTTGGGCCCCTAGGAAGAAGAGCCATTTTTTCTGATACCTTGTCAAAACCCTAAATAAAAAACCCTTGCCAGGGAGAGGGAGGCAGTTTGGCCACTTTTTCAAGAGCACTCTTATTAAAACCTGGGTGAGTTGCAGGTATTCTGTCTCCTTTGAGAATCCAGGCTCGCTGAACAGCATTCACACTCTTTCTTCTTAGCAGGCCTCTTATTTTTATTCTTTATCCTCTACTCACTCTCTTTACCCGGCAATGTAACCCTCAGAGGCCACATGCACCCAAGGAAGAAGAGGAAAAGGGTGAAGGGTTTAAGGTAACCAGCTCAGGAGCCGCTCTCCCTTTCCCAGTCACTAGAAATGGGTAGGAAAAAGTCGTCCGTTACCAGCCTGCCAAAGCTGTAGCTCCTGGTTCAAGACTAGATTGTGCTATGATTAATGAAATGTGTTTAGCAGTCTCATTTGAGCTTTTAATGGTCTGTTATCCGCATTATGGCTTTAGCATACACTTCAGTATGATTGATGGCCTGTTTGGGAATAGGAAGCAGGGTAGAGGGCTGCTTTGAGGTGTACACACTGAACAGAGAAAGGAGTGAAAATAGCTTGATAGCTTCTGGAAGTGCTGTGTGAATCCTGCAGGGTATGTCTCTATGGGGGGCAGCTCGTGCATGTGTAACTGGGCTGGTTAACTGCGCTAGTGAAGTACTGTGTTGAACTGATTAGTCCTACTGAGAAGTGGCAAAAATACAGTGGCAAAACACTGCATTAACACAGTTGCATGGCTTCTGCTACTCAAACAAACTGAGATATCCCTGCAAGACACTGCAATCTGCCAGGTTCACACATCTCTCCTTTTCTGTGTATCTCCTCCTTTTCTGAGAGCCATAACATGTTCCTGTTCTCCCTACATCAGCAGTAGGGTAAACACAGCTCCCTCCTGAATCAATCAATTTCCTGTGTCTTAAGTTTAGTGGGAGGATTGCTGACATGCAGATTGGGATGTTGTTTTGCCACTTGTTTTGCCAGCCATGGGCCTGAAGGGAATATGTTGCAGGTGAGAGAACAACCTTCAGGAGTACCTAGCAAGCATCTACAATTTAAATTTAATGACCTTATTTAGTGAAGTACTTAATCATAGGCTGAAGTGTAAAAGCTCATGAGTAGTCTCATTGACTTCAGCAAGGTTGAAAATGATGATGCTCTGAGATGCAGCATGGAGTCAGGGCTGATAACATCTGCGCCTGTCCTGGCTAATAGATTCAAGGCCAAGTGTTGCTCTCCACTGGTATCCTCTTTCATCCCCCTCATTGAACAGTAGCAGCCAAATGTGGTCTTTCCAAGTGCAGAGGAGAAGATGTGATGCACTAACTTCCTATTAGCCCTTTGATGCTGAAATTTAAGCTGAAGTTTACGATGATGGAGTTTAGCATTGGGGAAAAGGATGGAGCAGTCAGCAAAATGTCACAGGTGACCGTGATGAACTGCTGCTCCCCACTGGCATGTGCTATGGCAGATGATGCATGCCTGAGGCGACAGAGCTCAATGATCCCTAGGAAAAAAAGCTCTTGCCCACAACTCATAAATTCTTAACACTAAAATAGTTTTGTAACTAAACTTCAGCAGGGTGTTTATAGCAATAGAGCGAAGCTAACTAGAAACTTGCATCCATAGAAAATGAGTTTTAATCTGGCTTCTTTTGCCCAATTTCTGAGATCTCATATGTCATAAATTGTTAGTATCATCATTTTGATCAATTTTTTATGAATGTTAGGAGTACATCACCTCTGTGTCCATCTGAACGTGCACCTATCAATTTGCTTGTCACCTGTCTACCTATTTGTATCGTGTAAGAGATGTGAGCTTTGTCATCCATCTATTCATCTTCCTGGGAATGTTCATGAATTATTCTGGCCATTTAATGCATCCTAGCTCTGCATTTTGCAGGTATCTGTTCTTGGTAGCAATAAATCTGTCAGTTTAATTGCTTTCTCTTTAGCCTCAAACTTTTTCTCATTAAGTCGATGAGTAATCATCTTATATTGTTAAGCATACTAGGGAGGAAAAGTTGTTACTGGTTCTATTTGAGTTCTTTTATTTAATAAAATGAACTATCTAAATAATAATCCCTCCCCACTGTTTTCTAAATGGTATTACTTCCTGTTAGGCACATGGGAGTTTCTGCCTGTTTGCTTTTTAATTAAAAGTAAGTTTTCAGCTACCTCTTTCATCATCAGAATTTTCTGTCACCTTGAAATGAAAGCTCTGCCATTGTCTTTTAAATTATTGAGCGCTGGCCGACTGGGTGAGTTCAGTTTAGAGTATACATTAATCTTCTTAACTACTCTCATCAAACTGACTGTCCAGCCTGCTATGGTTTCAGTACTCGTTTGCTGTCCCTCCTTTGTTTGTCTACCCACCTACACGTATAAAACATGAATATAATCATTTTGCATGCTTGCCTATTACTGAATTATATATTCTTCGTGTCCTGACATGTTACAAAACATTTCCCAAGGTTGTGTCTGACATTAATAAGTTGGTGTGGAGAGCTTTTCCTCTGCCACTCGGTTAGCAGAACTTGGAGTTGAAAGCAGCATTGATGGTGGAGTTACTTCAGACCCTCTGGGAAAATGTTATATATCTGTCTTGTTGTTTTGTTGTTTTTTTTTTTCTCCTTCAAATTCTCTGATTTGTGAAAGATCTAAAAAATTTAATCCTTTAAGCGGAGCTGAACTAATTTGCAGTCTTAACAACTATTTAGACTCTTCTGCTGAAACAAGAAAAAAGGTTAGTGATTTATGCACATTAGTGTTGTCAGCGTATTGGCAAACTCTGTTGCTCGTGAAATAAGTTGTTAAAAATCCATAGCAGGGTTGAGACTGAGAAGAGCAGTTCCAGTGGGTGGAACAGCAGAGATCTGGGCTCTGCTTCCCAGCTCTGCCGCAGTCGTCTGCGGGAGCCTTACGGCCGCTGCAGTCCTGGGTCCTGTTTGTGGCAGTCAAAACCATCCTTCTTCATTTCTCCTTCCCATTGTCTGTCTTGCCTGTCATTACAAGCTGCATATTTGTACAGCACCTACCACTGTGTAGCGCTGGATAAGCTACCCCTGTCCATAGGAATAAATATTTTCTATACTAAAGCCTTTTTACACTGGGAATTCACAGTTCTTTCTGTTTTATCTCACATCTAGTCTCAGTGGGATAATTGTGCAAGATTTACTGTGAATACGTGAAGTTATAGCAGGCTGGTTTCATTGTGGTTGCTCAGATGCTGTTGGGTGTACTCCTAAATGATAACTGTCAGGCCCTTTGGAGGGCAAATACCATCATCTGTGAATTTTAACATTTAGTGCCACGCATGATTCTGGTACTTTGTTCTCGCAGAGTGTCTTCCCATGAAAACATCAAATTTGATGTACTTTCACAGTGATCAAGCACCAATTTACACATCCTGCTCTGCCATCCTGGTGTAATTTCAGAAATAGTGGTTGGATCCCTCTGCCTTTGGAAAAGTTGTTAGTTTAGTTTCCCCTTCTAAGGAATTCATGGATTAGAACTCACAAAATCCATTTTCCCAAATGGCAAAGTCACGTGCTCTGTGGAGCGTGCTTTGACCAGATGATGGCTTGCCAGCAATCCTGTTCTTGGTCTGACAGCTTTTCTCACCAACTTGCCCAGAGTAGGAAAGTGGGAGGTTGTTAATCAGCAGCAAAGCCAACAGACGGTGTTTTTATGAGAAAATGTATGAGAAATGCTTCATTCTTCTGTAGTATAAATTTAACAAGCCAAATTCTGACCTACTACAAGTTGGAATGCCTCCATTTGATATAAAAGGAGTCATATCTTCTTAACCTTTCTCTATATTGACTCCTTCGTGTCCGTGTGTGTAAATGGAGGATCTTCATTCCCTTTTACATTGTCTTACACCACCAAATCCAGTTTTTTCGGGAACGACAGCAGATGTTACTGCTGATAACTAAGATCACACTGTTGAGTATATTTTACTCAGCTGCCCCTCAAAACCAGTAGTGCTGTGTTTTGAGAGCTTGACAGCGCTGCTGTTCACTGGAGCACCCTTGACCAGTGGCATCTGAGGACACAGGTGCCCATGCTGCAATACACATCAAATTTTAGTCCAGACCCAGACACATGCAATACAGTTTCATTGCTCATGTATGGTCTACAGTACAAATTAAAGTTGATAAATGGAAATAAACCTGAGAAGAGAGCCAATTCCTTGTGCAAAGGGACAAGGACCGGGCATTTTCTAGTGTCAAATCTTGACTGAACTTAATGATCAAAGCTGCAGCAACATGCCTGTGAAGTGGCATTTCTACAGAACAGTCCACTATAACCACAATTTTAAAAATCAGTGCACTAAGTTATGTACTGAATTAAGTCTGAAGTTATGAATCAAATTAGTCTTCAGAAAAATGATTCACATATTCTGAAAATCTCTGTTGCCCACAATAACCTAAAAAAAGTTTTCACAAGCCTCTGGTTACCAGCTCCCAAGCAAATTTAACTGTGCCATTTTTCACTTTTTTCTTAGACTGTCTTCTCTTAATTACTGATTAGCCTAACCAAAGCAAGTATATATAAAGGAGGGTTGGTTTTTTTATCCCTTTACCACTCTTGATTCAGGAAAGTATCTCAATCTGTCACCATGGAAATCATTTGATGTTACTCTGTGAGATTGCAGAATCAGTTAATATGTTGGGCAGGTAGACCCAGACTAATTGCAAAGAAGAAAAATTAAATTTAATACACACATTTATTGACAGAAAGTAATGATGGTAAGGAAAATTAAGCAGCAGCTCATGATTGTTAAGTGGTCTGGAAGAAATACATCAAATTTCTTATGAAAGCTCCTGTAGGTATTTAAATCACTTTTGGATTATACTGTGGAAACATTTTAATATGTGTAATATCATATACCTTATAGCTTATTTCAGATCTCCACTCAATAATCCTTATACAGAAATCTGTTAATTTCCATTAGCAGTCCATATGTTTGCTTCTAGGGGTTTTTTTCCCCTCATCGGTACATGATACAGTTGAAGACATCCTTCTGCTGTTAGTTTCTCTTATTCACAGTGAGTTACTGATAGAGGATACACCGAAATTATTAGAATTATAGAAAAACTTGCTTTCTTTGTTGCATTGTTCAGCAGCATTCATCTGGATTATGCTAAATATGCACATGTGCATGGGCATAGTTGTATTCCCTGAAATACTGAATGCTGGTTTTTATTGCACATATACTCACACAGACTTCCTGTTTAATCACTATTCACATAGAACATTTGTTACCTGGTTTTGCTGTTCTTGAGAACAAAGAATACATCCACTGTTTCACAAACAGTAGAGATGAGAAGAAATAAAAAAATAAATTTACAGTATTTGTCTTATCTATCTTTCTTTCCTTTTCCCTTCTGAAAATTATTTCTTTCACCTTCCCTGCAGCAGAGGGCATAATAAAGTTTAACTGGAGGTAGATTTTCCCTCTTAGCTATCATTTAAAGGGGCTATGACAAGGTTTGTTAGACCTAAAAATCAATTTGTGGTACTTAGTTATTTGATGCATCTGTAATGATTTTGTGCAAATTGTTATTTTTTTCTAGTTTTTCTTATGGCTTGAAATTAAAAGGAAAAAAAAAACCAACACAAAAGGATTGATTTGCGTTCTGCAATAAGTAGACATCCAGTATGAAAAACAGCAACACCTTTATCTTCTGAAAGGAGATATAAAGGATTTGCATTAATAACCAACTCAGTTCTTCCCACTGGGTTTTCTTTCAGCCTAGATACTAGTCCAAATAACAAGAAATAGCTTGAAGTCCTTCCATCCTAGTTGAGGGTGGCTGGAGAATTATATCCAAATTCTGGCATTTTATCCAACAACTAGATTGTTACATTCAGTTCTTCAGCCAAATGGAGGCAAAACAAGCTCAGATGATCACTTCTCAGAACAGTTTGCTAAATGTGACTTCAAAAAACATTTTCGTGGAAGCAAATACATTTCTGTCTGCTTCAGCTCAGCCACGACTTCAGATGTTCTTAGTACAGTCCATAAAACTCTATGTGTGGCTTCTCTCAGTTCTGCTATCCTAGGCTGGCTGTCTCTCACACTTGCTGATGTAGGAAATAAGGGAGGCAGAAGAAGTTTCAGTCCTACTGGCCTTAACTGGGGTACTGTACTGCAGAAAATAAATCCCAGGTTGAAAAGCTATGTCTTTAATTCAGGGTAGGTTTTCCCTTTTGTTGTTTTCAGGAGTCAAAAAAACCTTCATTCCACACAGTTCTTTTCATAAATAGCAAGCCTGTCATTACTTTCCACTATTGCTTGTGTAAAACAAAGAAAAAAGAATACAATCCCTTTTCTCTCTGAGAGTTCCTGTGTGTAGCCCACTCAGACCAGGCACAGACACTACTTTCTGGTCTGGAAGCTATCTATACTCCAGTAAAAGTGTTTGCATAACATTGCAATCATCTTGGTTGTGGGAGAAGAGTATGCAAGGAGATAAGTTTCAAGGTACGTTGATTTATCCTAATGCTCTTGCCAGTGAGTCACTGCTGTTTTGATCATTTTGTTTTTTGAACTCAGACTCAAGAAAAGATTGTAAGAAGCAAAGGAAGGGAAGGTGTTTTTTTTTTTTTCTCTCATGCAGCATTTTAAAGAATAATTTTCATGTTTCATCTACATAAAGATGATTTAATTAAATACTTTAATCCTGACCACAAATAATTTATGTAGTGGTTCAGTGAGAGAAGCCCAGCATTGTCTTGTCATAGAGCATTTACTTAATCCTGTCGTACCTGCGTGATAATTACTCCCTCAGATCTGTCCTTGCATTAGCTACAAAATTAGCTTAGAGGACTTGGAAAAAAGAGGAGGGGGAAAATCCTTCAAAATAGTTAATAATTTATGATTGCTGTTGAGTCAGCCCTCGTTCAGTCTTTCTGAGGGGTGAACCTTCCCATCTGTCATGAAATGAAATAACATTAGAACATTTCTGTTTCTAGAGCTGATCAGAATCTGATCATGATATAGAAGATCTTTTCTCCACCTCCAAAACAGATAATGATCTCTTTCTAATGCCTTTGTGTCTTAAGTCACATCTTACATAAATCTTCCTTTCCTTCAGCGCATGCAGACTCACACATTTTTCTTCTTGCAGCATTGATCTTATAAGCTTAAGTGGGAAATTGTTTATTTTCCTTTCATAGAAAGGCAGGAACTGAGTTCTTCTTCATGGGGTGATAACAAATGGAAAGCTGTCCCAAGATTTGATCTATGCCTTGGAGTTCATTTCCTCTTGCAATTAATGTTCTGAGCCTAAGTGACAGAGTAAGAGCTTTAAATTCAGTCAGAAGGTCACATCTTATTTCAGAAGGAAAGAAATTGGCGTTTCACTTGTTGTAGAGGAGGGTGTTGTGTTCTTCACCTCTTTGTTTTGAGTATGTACGTACCATTGAAAATGATCCCTACATTTCTTGTGCCAATTTACAAAGCACTGTTGGCAATCCATATTTTACAGCATTGAACACAGGGAGAAAATCATACAAATTAGCAGTAAAACAATCTTATGAAGAAGTTCATTTCTGAAAACCCTTAGGGCATGATAAGGAACAAGTGTAGGTCCGGGCTGAAAGTAGTGCTAATGAAGTGGGGAGTTAAGAAACACCCCAGGGGGAAATTTAAGTCACTGTAATAGGAGTTGGAAATGGGTGGGCTAAAACAAGAGTTAATTAGGGTGTATTTGAGAAAAAAAGAAAGAAAGGGAAAAAAAAAGAAGTAAATCCATGCACAGATGATTTCACAAGACTTACTCAGAGCTACCTACTTTATTTTTTCTTTGTGAAGAGTAAATCCTAAGCAGGTCTGTCTGGGACTACATAGCTGGATTTTATGAGTGAGTACAATATTTGTGCACCTCTAGGAAATAATCCTAGAGAATGAAGATCAGATTTTCCTTTTAAAAGGGCAGAGGTGGAAGCTAAAGTGAGATAGTGAAGGGAGACTTTCACAGATATACTAGATTATAGAATTTGTCTTCAGCACTAACAAAAGATTCACCTTTTCTAGACATTAGAACAGATTAACTGTAAATGTCCCATTTACTGGATACTTTTTGGAGGCATAAACTGATGTCCTGACAATTTTGCTTGGAGTGATTTAAGAAATTAATGCCATCGTTTCTTCATTAATTTTCCATGAGCTGCATTAACAGATTTTATGGGGACTCATTGTTCCTCTCACTCTCCATCCAGCCATTATAAGAGGGCCGGTGAAGAGCATTGCCGCTAATCCAGATGGCTGTACACTGAGAGGAACTAGGTAGGCAGTAAATCCTGCCACGGGGTGATAATTTTTCAAATTAGTGTGCTCCTACAGCATTTATGTGACCAAGGTCTGAATGAATTCTTGCAGTGCTAAATCCAAGGGAATACAAGATTTCATTATTCTATTTAACTGGATCTTACTGATCTTCCCAATACCCAGCCAAATTTGTTGACTATGTCACCCATTTTTTGGCTTATTGCCTTTCTGATCTGCAGATGCATATTAATTTGTTGCTATTTTTCAGTACTTGAAAGGCAATCCATTTTTAATTTGCTGAAGTATTAAATGCGTTTCTGTTGTAATATGTATTTATTATGGTGCTTAATAGATCTGCAGCATGACTGACACAAAGGTGACATCAGTTTCCACTACATGGAATGAGAAGCCAATAAAGGGTTTGTGGTTGGTGAGGGATTTCTGTTTTTCCTCCTGAAGGAAGACAGAGTGAAGCCCTTTGTTTTGTAATACCTTTTTTTACACAAAAGAGGCTTATTGTACTGATAGGTTGCGGATAATTTTCTTTATCTTATTTGTCTGGTATGTTTGTTCCCTCTTTAAGAACCAGTAGAGTGTGTCATCTAATGCCTGTGGTTATGAGGAAGTGAGTTAGCCAAGTCCATTCGGCAGCTTTCAGTTTTTATGTTGTTTTCCACCTTGTCTCTAGAAAGGTGAAGAGGAAAATTAGTAAAGAGAAATCTACTCATATTTCACATATTACCCTCAGTAAGTTTGCAGATGACACAAGCTGAGTTGTGTAGTTGACATGCTGGAGGGACAGGGTGTCATCCAGAGGGACCTGGATAAGCTGAAGAGGTGGACCCATGTGAACCTCATGAGGTTCAACAAGGCCAAGTGCAAGGTCCTGCACCTGGGTCGAGGCAGTCCTCATCATCAATACAGGCTGGGAATTGCAATGATAGAGAGCAGCCCCACAGAGAAGGACTTGAGGGTGCTAGTGGATGAGAAAATCAACGTGAGCCAACAAAGCATTCTCACAGCCCAGAAGGCCAATCGTATCCTGGGCTGCATCAAAAGGAGCGTGGCCAGCAGGTCAAGGAAGGTGATTTTACCCCTGTACTCTGCTCTTGTGTGACCCCACTTGGAGTACTGTGTCCAGTTCTGGAGTCCCCAATGTAAGAAGGACATGGAAATGTTGGAACAGGTCCAGAGGAGGGCCACATGTATTAAAAGAGGACAGGCTGAGAGACTTGGGGTTACTCAGCCTGGAGAAAAGAAGGTTCAGAGGAGACCTTATAGCCGCCTTCCAGTACCTGAAGTGGGCCTACAAGGAAGCTGGGAATGGAATTTTTAGAAGAGCATGTAGTGATAGGATATGGGGGAATGGTTTTAAATTGGAAGGGGGTAGATTTAGACCAGATATTATTAAGAAATTCTTCACTACGAGGATGGTGAGGCACTGAAACAGGTTGCCTGGGGAGGTGGTGGCTGCCCACTCCCTGGAAGTGTTCAAGGCCAGGTTGGATTGTTCCCTGAGCAGCCTGGTCTAGTAGAGGTGTCCCTGCCCACGGCAGGGGGAGTTGGAACTTGATGATCTTTAAGGTCCCTTCCAACCCAAATCATTCTATGATTCTATGATTCTATGACTTCCCGTTCTTAGCATTTTGATTACAGAATTCATTGAGATGCAAGATAGATTCAAAACTCATAACGGTGTTTTACTGCTTCATAAAAGAAATGTTGCTTACAGTTCATGCATTAGTAGAGATTCGGGGGATTAACTGATGCTATAACTTCCTGCCCTTTGTGTGCTTTCCTGCAGAGGTTGCACAGCTGGCTTCCTCCATTCTGATGTCCGCAGAATTCTTAATACTCCCCTGCCTGCTTCATTTTTCTGTGGCAGCAGTGTTTATCTCACGTGGACATTTTCAGTGTGTGAGCTGATCGTTTTGATGCTTCTCTTCAGTATTTTCACAGGGAAGCTGACACCCTAAACCTTTCCATGAAAACCACTTTTAAGAAAGCAGTTAAATTAAGGCTCAGATTAACAAAGGGACACTGTTGTTTACAAAAGGGTTTCTAGGCTGTTGATAGGCACCTTGCTTTTAACCAGAACACACACACACACACACACACACACACACACTTCAAGCTCTGCCTACAGATGCTGTCATTTTGGCCAAGCCAGATAACTGCCAACTATTTTCAGCCTAAATCCATTTTGCATCGTGACTCTCCTGAACCTAACCTTTCAGAAGGTCCAAACAAATTGACCTCATTACAGAGGAAGAGTATGAAGGAGAGTTTGTGGGGTGCTAGCGCTACGTTTTACATACTAATGTAAGGGAAGGAGCATGCAGCCAGGAAAGCGAGGGCCTGCTTGCAGATTCCTCTTCAGCCTGTGAAGGTTTGAACCAGCTTCTCTTACTGTTAAAAAAGTATCTGTAACTCTGGCTGCAGGCAGCTTCTTGGTGAGGACGTGCTGCTGTGCACCAAGAATGCACAATTAATGAGGTTAGAAAGACAGGGAGAATAAGCAAGAATGATCGTAACACATGTCATTCATTGAGGAGAGAATGTTCTGGATTTTCTTGCAGAAAGTGCTTTTACTTTTTCCAATTTCCTCCTCCAGTTTGTTGTTCTTCTTCTTCCAAAGAGAATGAGGTTTGGAGTGCTTTTTCTCACCAACATAGTTTCAGTATTCCATTGTCCTCTACTAGGTGGATTTGGGAGCAGGTGGATGGTTTTGAGGTACTTTCTGGATTCCCATACATATGTGAGTTTCCTCCATAGAATCATAGAATCACTTAGGTTGGAAGAGACCTTTAAGATCATTGAGTCCAACCACAGCCTAACCCTGACTAATCCACCTCTAGACTATGTCCCCAAGCACAACAGCTATGTGCCTTTTAAATACCTTCAGGAATGTTGATTCCACCACTTCCCTGGGAAGCCTGTTCTAATACTTGACTACCCTTTCAGTAAAGAAATTCTTCCTGATACCCAACTTAAATCTTCCCTGGTGCAATTTGAAACCTTTTCCTCTCATCCTATTTCTTGTTACCTGAGAGAAGAGACCTCCCACCTCTCTACACCCTCCTTGCATGTAGTTTTAAAGAGTGATAAGGTCTCTCCTCAGCCTTCTTTTCTTAAGACTAAAAAGTCCAGGTTCCCTCAGCTGCTTCTCATAGGACTTCTGTGCCAGACCCTCCACCAGCTTCATTGCCCTTCTCTGGATACGCTCCAGCATCTAAACGTCCTTCTTGTAGTGAGACGTCCTTGTACTGAGAATACCTTCCTTCTGGTATTTGGCTTTTCTGTACATTTATTCCTGTGTCTAAAAGGACCTCTGAGCTCTTCATTGCCTCTCAATTGATGCAACTGCTTATAACTATTGAGTGTCAGTGAACACGCTTCCAAGGTTTCTCTGATGATATTTGCTACCAAGGCTAAAGTGAACAGGCTCAGTTGAATAGTCAGTATATCTTCTCTGTTTTGTAAACATAATGCAGAATCTTTCCTTAAAACTGGATGCCAGAAAGTTTAATGGTTCATAGACTTCTCCTCTTGTCTATTCCTGTGTCAGAACACAGCGGTCAACACAAAAGTTGAATCCTGGGCTAACAGAACTTATCTCAAAACACCTATGTGAGAATTTTCAGCAACATTTTTTCACAGATGCACATGATGTATGAGGCAGACTGCAGCCTGACCAGGTGAAAAGCCCTTCATCTTCCAGGAAGAGAATGAAAGAGACTTTTCTAAACCATAGGATTGGTAGACTTTTGCATTCTTTTTGCTTTTTGCCCATATAATGTCAACATTATCCAGAGAGCAAACTCCCAGTAATGAAGTCTGGGTCTCTCCCCATCCGTCTCACTAAATGCCACTTGGAACAAGCGCCTTTTCATTTGACAATAAAATCAATGAATGAAATATTAGCGGCTTGAACGATATGATGTGCAGAATACATTATGGGAGTTGTTATGTTTCACTGGACAGCAAGTCTTGCCCTTTCTTCCCGTTATCATCAACATATCTACTTAATGAAACTGGCACCTTCTGCTAGTCTCTCACCTCTTTGCTTTTAGATTTTAACTTTTCTGTAACACTTTACAGTCTCTCTGACTCAGGGCTGTGTAATAAAATTCTACACTCTCTGGGTACTATTGGGCTCACATATTTCATCTGTTTGTCTCAATTAAAGCCAGACCTGCACTAACTAAATAATTAAACAACAGAGAGAAGGAGCCTAAGCTGATTTTCGTAACATTTGTTTTTATCCCTTTACTCAGTTGAGACAGCCTTCCTCCTCTGTGCTCTGAGGTTCTCTTCAGATCAGCAGGAATCACTCAGTGCTAAGCGAATAAACAGGAAAAAAAGGGAAATGTCAGTGCTGAGGTGGACTTCAGTTCAATGCCCTAAAACCTCTGGAACTGTCCACAGAGATTGATCTGCAAAAGACTGAAGAATTATTTTTTTTTCTTATTGCTTTTTTCAAGCTTTATTGGATTCTCCATCAGGAGTATTAACCACTTCACTGTCATGCTAACAAAATGTGTCATACATGTAGCAGAGAGCTGAAAACTAATAAACAGTAGCTAATGCTTACAAGTAATCCATGAGACATACCGTCCTATTCAATCTTGGAGCTCAAGGTACAATGTGAGTGGTGGCTTCGTAGTTTCATCTTTGTGCCAATCTTGCCTCTAGTATTGGACAGGGTTATTACATGCTGGCAAAACTGAGTCAGTGCTATGTATGATTTCAAGTTTTATGAGTAGACGCATTTTCAGCAAAAGAACATCTCAACCACTTTGCCCTGTAAATCCAGATGTCTCCAGGGTATGGGTTAAAAGACAAAGGACATAAAGAAAGAATGGTTGTGTTCAAACTTAAGAGCAATTCCCTTCATGTTTATTACATATTTGCAGTGCTCCATCTTTTGCTGACAAAATAACTTGCCACACCATGTCAGGATTTTCCATGCTCTTCTCCAGGTTGTTCTTTTCTTCTTATATGCACATCTGCTATTTAGCTTGGCTGCAGAATCATGCCCTATTTAGAGAGGCTGAAGCTCAGCGAAGAGCTGACCCATCTGTGATTGCAGAGCCAGTCAATATTAGAATGAGGAACAGATCCCAAGACTCTTGAGCTCATCACTAAAGCATGAGGTTTCTGGTATAGCCACTGTTCTGTCATATCAGGCAGAAGCATCTCTTATTCTGTAGGCTCAAGATGCAAAGCAGCAGGTTGTTGCTTGGTATCAAAGCTTCTTCGTATTCCTCAATGTGGACTAATTCTGCTTAGTCACTAGATGTAAACAAACATTTGCCATGTCATCTTACCATCTGATATTCCTGGTATATAAATAATTCTTAGTCATTGTGTTTGAGAGCTCTAAATTGTCTTGAAGCCCACAATTAAAAGGATAAGGTGAGCTGTTTATATAAACGATCAGGATAGTAAGTGCCATTAATAGCATTGGCAAGAAGTGCTAGGGAAGTAGCAGCACCTTGCTGGAATCTGTATGTACTGAGCAGACAACGCCTGCATTTTAATCCTGAGAAATTTGCATAGGCTGGTAAAGCCACATAGCCAAAGGGAAATGCAGAGCTTATTTTTTACTGGAACTGAATCCAACAAAGGGTAAAAATCATGTCAACATACTCGGATTTTAACACTATGTGCAATACCTTGGCAACCTTTTTTACATTAAGTGGGTGACTACAGCCCTTTTCTGCTAATTATGGCATTGAGGTTTTTTTCAGATTTGGTTTGGTTATTTTACTTGTCACCACAAAACCAGTCCTTCTCATTTGATTCATCTTGGGGTTTTTTTCAGCCACTGCTTCCACATCCTGGGATTTCTGTGTTGCTCAGAGAAAGTACTTATGATACACACTTACTGATTTCTTGCCTACAAACAACCCTGGTGTGTCCATTGATTTAGAAGATTTGTTCCTTTTAAATAAAAAGGAAGGGGGTTTAATGTCTTGCTGTTTATATATGATAACTGCCAAAAAGGATATGAAGTAAGAAGCTGTGCACAGTTTCCACGAACAGGCTCTGGAATATTAGAAATCTCTTACCCTCTGTCTCTAATTCATTGCTAATAAACAACAGTTTACTGTTTAAATAACCTCAAACACCAATTACTGAAACATGATGATGTGTAGTGAAGCAGTGGTGTTACCCTCATTTTACAGAAAGAAAGTGAGGAACGAACAGCCAGCTGATAACTTCTGTATACCCTGGTGTGAATCTGAGTTAAGTGCGTTCAGTTAATGGAGGCAGCTTAAGGCTTACATCACTATAGCTGAAATGAACAGCTGCCTGAACACCAAGAGTAAAGTGATGCCCAGAATCCCAAGGGATGTACCCAAAGTAAATCTATGGCAGAGCAGAACATTTTTCCACATTCAGGGATGTGGAAAAAACCTCAGTTATCAGTGGATCCACTCAGCTGCTCAAACGGCGACCTCAGTGGGAAATTCCAAATGGCTACTGGATGGCAGCAGCAGTTCAGGCACTTGGCTACTAAAAAGGATGGTGTTTCTCAGTATGTAAACGCTGTGCTCTTGGTCTCACCAGTCTGGCACCTGTTCACAGATCACCAGTCACGTCCCTGGTGACCTTAGAAATGTCACTCCATCGCCACGTGCCTCAGTTTCCCCTGCTGTAAAGAACTCTCTCCTTTCCTTTGTAAAGCACTGCTGGTGAAAGGCATTGTGTAAGAGATTATTGAACACCTATTGCAGCCTACTGCTCAGCTCCCCATTACTGTGGTGTGTTTCACAGATGGGGTTTCTACCAAAATGTGCACATCAAGACTTATCCCCTTTATTAAATCAGTGTAAGTTGTGACAGGCAGTGTCATGGTGCACAGATGGTTACTTTCAGGCTCTTTACATGCTCCTCAAAGATAGTTTTATTGCATTATCTTTGGCATCAAAAAAGAAGGCATTTTTTGTTCAGTGATCACATATTCCTGCATAGCACAAATTCTAGCCATGGTTTTAATATCTTGTATGTTCCTGCAACACTGAACACAGTCATTTAAAAATATCTTTTCTCTCAGACCACTGCCTGAATATGAGCACTATTGGCTTGGAATTCACTGTGTTCACAAGGACATTGTGCTGATTTCAGAGCAAGAGGTTTTCAATTTTGTAAGAGTGTGGGGTTTTATATTTAATAAATTAAAAATTAAAAAGGAGACTGTGATGAGGAAAAAGCAGTATCAGGGCACACAACCTTTAAGCGGACATTGATAGGAATAAAAAAATGAGGTGTGTAGTCAGGGCAACGAGTGCATCTCACTGACCTCCTGCAGCATGGTTAGGCTACCTGTCACCTGAGAAAGGGGTCATGTCAAATCTCCTGTTGCTGTTAATTAGATGTCATTACTGCTGCTGGGACATTTTGTGCTATAAACAGTGCCATAAAAAACTGAGGTGAGGAAGAACATGCTCCACAGCACGTGAAGCTGGTATGGACATCCCTTATGGTCCAGCTTACAGGTTCACAACTGTTTCACTGGTCAGGCTTATTCTTCCCCTAGACTCCATGCTGGAACACTTCTCCTGCAGTATGTCAGGCATATCCTTTCCTACCAGGTAGAAAATAACATCTTTGACTTCTTAAGTTGCTGGCAACACAGGTGCTGTGTTGTCATGGGTGCACGAAGCCCTGCTGTTGTCAGAGAAGGCCTCAGAAAGTTTTGTTCCAAAGTGAAAGGTTTTTTACTACATTTATGCTCTTGTGCTCTGCTGCTGAGAATCCGTTTCCCTGAAATTCTACAGATGAAAGTGCTGCAAACATTAATAATGCTAGCTTTGCTGGAGTTTGCTGGACTCCTTACTGTCCTCTTCATTTTCTAACAAGCTCCTTGGAGGAGAAAAGATGCGTGAAAACCCAAGATACTCTCTTCTTTTGATTAATTCTTTCATCTTTCCTTATGAAGATGAATCACAGTTCTTTACCCCAACCTCAGTCCAATTCTGTATACTTCCTCCTCTGATCACCTTTTGTGTATGATTATACCTTTTGAATCCTCCCTCCTACCACCTACAAAACACTTGCCACGTTTCTTTCTGTACATACTTGCTGAGTTATTCTTCTCTGACCTGAGTTGCTGTAACTCCTTTGACCCTGGCCACATCCCCACCTCTGAGTATATCCAGAAGTCAGCTGATAACCGTTGTTTTAGATCATTGTTCCAGCATTGCTAGTGTCTTCCTTTAGTCCTTTCACTAGCTTCTTTCTCCTTCAATCCGTCCATCTTGTCTTTCCCTGCCCTTGATGTGCCGTATCTACCTCTGTTTTACTTACCTACCCTCCTTTCTTATCTGGTGTTCAGTGCCTGTCTCCATTCTTCCTCTCCTGGCACCAATGTGCTATCCAACATGATGCTCCTGGGGAACCATCCTCTCCTCTCCTGACACAGTCCTGCAGCATCTTCAGCAAGCTACTCTTCGGCCTCCTTCTCATCCAAGTTGCTTCTTAACAACTGTCCATGCAGTTTTTCTCTATGAGCTGTTAGTCCTCTGAGAAGAACTAACAGCTGTTGGGAAACAGCAACATGTTTGATGCAAATGAGATATCAAATAAAGATTTAAACTTGTGTAGGAGACTTGATTTTTCCACAAGTGAAAGGTAAGTTCTCCACAGTAGAGACTGCCTTTTCCTCTATCTGCCGATCTACAGAACCCACCCTGTCAGTATATATTTATGTAGGTATGTATGTGTGTGTATATACATATACATGTGTGTATGTGTGCATCTGCACATAATGCATGTAGCTGTTATGTGCATACACACCTGTGAAATACATGCACAGTGAAGCTTACAGTCAGCTTGGTGTTCAGTATCCTGCACTGTGCAGGCAGATGAGAAAATGTCATCCTGGGTTTGTGAGGACAGACAGGCTTCTGTTCCAGAGCACGCACAACTTGTCATGGGCATATTTTACATGGGGTTCATGGTGGAGTTTCTAACAAGCTTTCTAGAGGGAAGTGCTGAGAATTTTTGTGCTAGAAATGTATTTTCAGAGGTAACTCAGGGCATTTGTTGCATGGGAAGACAGACTCTTTCTTAGGGATGAGCGAGGACACGGCAGTAAAAGGGAGGATTGAGTTTGGGAGCAGTAAGAAACATGAATTGATATAGACAGAGCAAGAATTGCACAGGACATCAATAGTGAGGATGAAAAGCTTGAACTTCAGTTTCTGATCTTTCAGCAATCTGAAGAGGTGGATGAGTGATGTAGCAGGAGAAGTTAAAAATTTTAGAAGCCATGTATTTTGTAGGAACTGATGGTGCAAGATGGGGGACTGGGAGGCCACAGAGAGGGTGTCGGTCACACAGGCAAAATTTAACATGAAGTGCTACACATTGAACTGGCAACAATCAGCATAAGTACACTTATTTCATTGAAGTCATGCTGATTTATACCAGCTAAGGATGTGGCCTCACACGTTTCAGAAAGGAAAGGTGTCTTATGCAGCCATTTAAAAGATAAATCAGGAGGAGAAGAGGGAAGGGATACTAGTGAAAGGTTTTCACTCCAAGTTGTGCAGAAAATAACCCAGCTTCATTGTACCACGATAAATTCTGCTAGGTCTATGTCCATCAGTCTTAGTACTGGCCAATTTAGAAATGTTCCAGCATTCAGAATATGTCCCTTATCCCCTCTTCCCTCCTGTCACCTTTTTATTCTCTATTTCTGTGTCCCACTTTGGGAGCAGAGCTCTACGGTTCTCCTGATTACTGCCAAGCTTGAATCTTAAACTCTTGTTGAATCCTTCTCCTGTTCTTTAAGCTTGTGCTGAAGACATGCATTGCTTTGGCAATACTTGGCTGTGCCTCCAGCGTTCATGTCTGTGTTAAATTCCTAATGATCTAAACCATGTCTTTTAAAGTAGTTGGAAGTAGCAAGACAGGGTTCTGCTCTGCTCTGCTCTCTTTTAATAACCTCCACAATGTAGAAATTGCTTACTTCTTATGGTTTTAAAGGCTGAAAAATACTTTGCACTTGCTTTTTACTTTGGAGACCCATACCAAATACAACTAAACCTTGCAAACAACCAGGAGAGCTGTACTGAAACAGATTTATCCTGTGATATCAGCTTATCATTTGGCCATGGGCAATCAAAAGGTAGCACCCCACCCCTTCCCACCCCTATAACATGCCTTTTTGTTTCCCTTTCCACAACTGGCCTGATGTCCTAAGGACCACAGATAGTGCACCTCACCCAAAATATTTGCTATGGGCCCTTTGCTGTTTCTGTGATAGCTGTGGAGTCATGTGAAAGACACTGTAAGTCTCTAAGAGAAAGGCAAGAAAAAAAAACAGGCTTCCAGTAAAGGAGATGTTGAAAGTAGCTGTAATAACTATAATTTTTTACTACTGTTATTATTGTTTATAATAGCAAAATAACACAAGGCAAGAGCTGAGGTGAAATCCTTTGTACTAAAGACCCTCGAGAAGATAGAATTCTCTAAAACTGTGAAAAAAGTCAGGGCAGAATATGAAAATATTGTTCACAGGCACTAAGCCTGTACTGGGCACCAAATGAAACTGAACATAAATACAAGCTGATACTTCTTGAGATGTGTCATATGCCAGAAGTGACCAGAAGCTAGGGGACCACTACACAGTGTCACTGTACGGCTGCCCTGTTGTGCTCCACTGCTGCACAGCTGCTACTCCCTGTTGCTGGAGACACTGTACTGTGCTGGATGGGGCTTCAGCATGGCTACATGCAGCTGGTGTTACGCTTTCAGTGCAAACTAACACACAGTTATTACCTTACCCTTTCAATATGTGAGACAGGCAAAATGGGGGGAGGCATAAAAAGTTGTTGTTGTCTCCATTTTCATGAAGGAAGAATCAAACAAGAGGCTGTTACATGACCTGTCCAGTGTTGCCCAAGAAATCAGTATCTGAGCTAGGAGCTGAGAGATTCGGAGTCCCCTTCAGTTCTTCAATTCGAGGTTCCCCTCCATTAGCCACCAGAAATCTATGAAGTGAAAACAGAATTGAAGGCATGGAGCTGACAGGCTCAGAAGTATCTGTTTTTCCATGGAAACCTCTTCCCAGCAACAGCTAAGCTTTTGCAAGGAGGGAAGCACTTCTCATCATGCGGGAGCTGTCGGAGAGCTGCACTGTGCAAAACGCTGTAGCTGTGCAGCTGCCTTCTGGAGGAGCCTCATCCCACTGCCGGGCAGGGTACAGCCCCATTACCAACACTCCAGCTGTAACTCTGCCTGCTTGATAATTTTTCACCATGGTCATGCCAGAATCATAGCCTTGTTTTCTTCTTGTCTGGCTGTTAGTGGTGATGTATGAATAAGTAAGAAAGACAGCTTCATTTTCATAAGCTAACTTGTGCCTGGAGTAGCAGAAAGTGAGAGGAGAGCACTTAATCATGACTGCAGTGCCACAGCAGAAAACAATGACAGAGCTTTTGCTGCTAGTGATAGTATTTTATTATAATAACTCTTAGGAAGAAGAAACAGGCAGCTCAGACTTGCTGAACAATTCAAATTCATTATGGTAGCCACCGTGTTCTCACCTGCTGGAAGAATAACTCACATAACTCTCTTATATTTGCCTGTTACAAAAGGCCATTGTGGCAAGGAGCTCTGGTCTTTCTCCTCAGAAAATCTGAATTCAGATTCACGTATGATGGGAGGTGAAGAAAAATGCTGGTGAATGTTTCCACATTTCCAGCATTCACCTTGCTGGGATGGAAAGAGAGTGGGAAAGGGACAGGTTGGGGCAGATGGATTGTCAGAGAACTGTGGGCAAGGAGAGCCTTCATTGTGCCTGCCTGACCCCATGCATTGCCTTGGCTGGTTATTTCTATAAATTCACAACATGTTTAAAAAACTAAGTAAATTAAATAACTGGTAATGCCTAGATACATTGGACAGATATTCTCACAATAATTCATTAATGTAACAAAAATCAGTGCAAGTTTTTAGTGAAATATTTTTAGTTGTTTAAGCGTGGAAATTAAAAACTTAAGATATTTTTTTTAACTTCCAGATATAGAGAATGATGTGGTACATGCTGTGCCTCTGTATTATGTGTCACAGTGTTTGATATTATTGAAAATGAGGAGGGTTGTACATTTAGATGTGGTTATTTTGATATCTTCCGGTCAAAATATTTGGGGAGTTTTTCGAGAGAATACTTCTGAATTTCTATTTTTATACTGACTCAGACAGAATGAAAACATTTCTTGGAACCATTAATATTTGCTATGCAGCTGAACTGTTTTCCTGATCACTTCTGCCCTAAGCCAAGATCATAGAAACAATGTAAAGGGAAATAAAAATATATTCATCTTTGGCAGCGACAGCAACACTGTTGCAGGCTAGTGTAAGCAGAAGTATAAGTAGAGAAGACACAAGACATATCTTCATAACTTTCTCCAAGGTGGCTTGGGAGACAAGCCATCACATCTGCCCAGTAGGTTTTTAAACACCAGCAAGAGTTACAACACGCCTGACAAGTTGCGTGCACTACGCTAGGACAGCGGGTGAATACCTACGTATTCCCAGGCCCCTGCAAAGGCAGAGTCATGTTAGCTAACACACTTTACTTTGTGTTTGTGACAAGCTAAAAGGACATGTACAGGCAGTTATTCCAGCTCAGTTGATACACAGTAAGTCACATTGTTTGAGCCATGTATCTAAGCCCTAAAGCTTACATGATGTTAATTTCTGCCTTCATCCATGTCCCATATCAAACCTCAAGGAATACTGGTGAGAGCAGGATTTGTTCGCCTGTCTTAAAAAATAAAGGGAAAAAGAAGAAGGAAAAGATCCAACTACAGCAAATACTTGCAAACATAATTTCCTGAGCCTTTTCAGCTTATCTTAGCATGAGAAATAATAACTGAGAAATAAGTATTTCAGGGCTACATTGTCAGAACTGAGATTTTGGGCTGGTAGGTGGGAAAGAAAACTATTAACAAGCAGCAAGGTTTGTTCATTTTTTATTATTCATCAGTTTGAAGGCTGAACTCTGTGGCTTGTTGGGAACTGCATGGGGATAAAATAATGACAGCAGATTGATGCTCCATGGTAAGGAGGTTCAGTATCTGCTTCTTGCAAATGGAATTCTAACATTTCTTTTGATGTTAGTACTACTATCCTGAGAAGGATCTGTGGACTGCTGAGTTGTGAAATGCACTGTTAGACTATGGGCAGAATCACACTCTTCCTGCCAGCTGTGCCAATCCATTCCAGCCTGGCTGCACCGGCATTTTTTATTAGTTTTGGGTGGTTTTTTCCTTATCCTTCACTAGCATTGGTAGTTTCTTATTTGTATTTATTTTACCTCATCTGTAAGGGAGTGGTTATAAAGAACAGGCAGTCTTCCAGCATAAAATCAACAAGTGTTTGTTTAATTTGTAACCTTCGGCCTTTTACGTCGAAGACTTGTTTCAGCTTAATGAGATCCTTTTCACATTTTCTCACAATATGTGACTTGTAGCACCTCCTGTGCTGCCTACCTGGTGTGTTCCACGTGTCTCCCAGGTTGACAGATGCTAAAGTTTATTTCTGGGAACAAATTGTGAGCTGCTTAGAATGCATCTGCCTGTAACTTGTCATTTCCTCCATTCTCTTGTGGATTGCATTTTGTTGATATTACCAGTTTTCAGTTGCACTAATGGGGTGAAAAATGAATTTATATGATACTTTCTGCTCTCCCCCAACTTTTCTACCTTCTTTAAACATGAGCTATGGCATGCAATGTGAAAAAATAAATATGCATAAAGTATATAATATATAATGGAGAATGATAGACATCACTAGAAAATTAGGTCGGCTGAGGACTGACATGTTGTGATTAGGATAGAGTAGGGTGATCCTCAACAGTGGCATCAAGTAGACTTGGTAATCTCTCAAGGCTATTTCTGGATTGATTTCCGTTCGCTCCTTGAATGCTTTCATAATGTTCTGATCTATTTGATATACGCATTGGCCACAGACTGCTGGTCCCACTCTTTGAGAGAGCATTCAAGACCCCTGTGGGGGTTGCTGATGTTCCACTGAGTCACAGATACTGTAATACAGTGTTGCAATCACCTGACCAATCTTAACATCTTCCTAACCAATTTTAAAATGTAATTAATCACATCTGTCTTTATGTCTTGCTTCTACACCCAACCTTGTCTTAGGCCATACTGAAATTTTAGTAATACAGCTTTGTTTCCTACATAAGCAAAATATGATGATTATTTAATGCTTTCAGTGCACTGCTGTGACCATCCACCCAGTTTTATGAGCATAGCTGGGATTTGAGAATGTGCCTTCAGAGCATGGCGCTTAATTGCTTTCTCAAAAGGTTGCAAAATAATTTCCAGTCCCAGTCTTAGTGCCCTCACTGAGCGGGTCCCTCCGTCAAAACACCATTCCCTTTCCTTTCTTTGACTAGAGCCAAATGCAGTTTTCCCTTCCCTCCATCCGCTTTCACCAGAGCATCATTTCAATCACTTCTCTTATTTACATTTTATACAGCACATTTCGGGATAGATAATTAAGTCCTTATCTATACAAACATTCACTTTTCAGTTGATTTTTAAGCAGTGCAAACCTTCTAGACACATTTGATTTGAAACACGTTTTACTCTAGCTGAAGCCAGCTGCTAATCAATGTAAGCTAAACCAAAATAAGCCCATCTAAAACTGAAATCATAATTCCTATGCAGCATTCCACACAGGCTTACCTAAATTACTTTTAAATTACTCTCTTAAATTAAAACAGTGCAACTTTCATATGTAGGTAAACTCTTAGAATCCAATATTTTCCATAGCAAAAGGGATTTCCTTTGTGACTGAGAAAACAATCCCTGAAACTAAGCGGGAGGGGCATGGAAAGAGAATAATTTGTTATACTGAGCCCTGTTCTTCAATTATATTATCTCCATCAGAGTATAAACGGATCTTCATATTAGATGATCATTTTAGCAACACTTTTCACTAGGAGGATTCTCCATCACTGTATTCCAAAATCAAGCAGCATTCAGATTTGTCTGGGTGATACATTTCTGTCAGCGTGACAAAGGTTCCCACAGTGTTTAATTACTCAGACTAGCCAAGGGAGAAGGAGAGAAATGAGCCGTGCAGAGTTTGCTGCGCCAGCCTTCCTGTCTGTTACACACGCAGGCATCTTCCGAGTGCGCAGAAGGACGGCAGCACCCAAACTTCTGTCTTCTGTTCCCACTGGCTGTCCTTCTCCAGATTTTGTGTGTGTTTTCCATCGATTGACTGTCTCTTGTCTCATGATCTGTTTGCAATTTGCTCATTTTCAGGGCAGCAAGTTCTTGGCTTGGTGGAGAACCAGAGTGATTGGTATTTGGGCAACCTTTGGAAGAATCATCGGCCTTGGCCAGCTCTTGGGAGGGGCTACAACACAGGTAGGTCCTGATGATTCTCTCTGAATTCATGTCTGCATTCAGCATGAGAGAATATCAGATGTAGTAACTTGCACCTCCCTTCCTAACCTACTGCAGAATTTGTTATTTCAAGCAGTAAAAATGAGGCAGTATGATGCGTTTTGGAGTTTCTCATTGTGTAGTACTCTGAGGAGAGTATGCTCTTGCTCCGAAAGGTCTTAAGGAGATTGTGTGGCATCTTTTGGGGAAGGACAGAGATTTTCAGCAGTCTGACACACCCTCAGCACCTGTCCTACAAGATTTCTTTCTATGATGAAGCATATGTAGGCCTAGCAAGAGGGAAAGAATAGGAATCAAGGCTTATTTTCTGTAGAGAGGTAAATGGTATCACAGAATGCCAACCCAATAAATATATAACTCCTGCAGGACAGCAACAAGGTCATAATTGTCCTAATAAAATGCAAACTACTGGCCATCAATTCCTGCTGCCATGAAAAAGAAATAAAGGCACTAGATCAGACAATTTATTAGGTTACAAGAGACAGGTCTTCCCACTGATTTGTGTTTGGTATGTGAGAAAACATACCAGGTGCATAAAGAACACACACATACATCTAAATCATTTCGATGACAGGCTTTACATGCTGATGCAGTGAATTGGGTTCCCTCTCTATTTGTAATAAAAAGACAGAACAGATGGTGAAGCCTCCATTTAAAAAGATGAGTCCATTTAAATACCCCTGCACTATCAGGAAATTATTCACCATAGTAGTGGTTTTGCTTCACAGAAATACATTAGATTGAATTAAACTGAGTAACTAGAGAAAGGATTGCAGAAATTGTGGTTGGGTCACCTGTATTTCTATATTCCTTTGTACATTTGGGGGAATCATGCTAGTTTTTGTGAATCTGTATTTCGGCCTCTGCAAAGCATCTCTGTTCTGTGAAAACATTCCAAAGAGTAGGTTAACAGAACACAGACAGACATGGATACAAGACTCTGGCAAAAGAGGTTTGTTCCCTGGTTCTCCATTTGCCAGACCAAAATTTCATATATAAAGGCTTGGGCTGCCCAAGCCCCCACAAAGGCCTGAAACAGAGCTGAGTCTGTCCTGAAACCTGAAAGCTTACATTAGACACAACTAAACTAAACAGTTCTGTTCAGTGTTGCACCACAAAGCAGGTTCTTTTGTTCTGCTGAGTGATGATCACTTCATATATGTACTTTCTTTCTGGTGCATTTTTGCTTTTGCCTTCCTGCTATTTTAATGCTGGCAGAGGGAAATGCGTCACAACCACATAACATTAGAATAACCCAGGAATCTATGGGAATGGTGGGTAGTATCTAAAATGCAATTATGTAAATAGAAATGCTGTAAAGCTTTAATTTAGATTGTCTTAACTTACTGTTCCAAATGTTTTGTAGGGATACCAAATGTCATTATATCACAAAATTCTTCCACTGAAAGCAAAACTAATTTAGTATCTGCAGTCCTTTGCATACATTGCATGTGGTAATTCCTGGTACACATTAATACATCCCTACCAGGTCATGCATAATCCTACCCATGATTTTAGTCTGCTCACGTATTCTTTCTTCAGAAATCACATCTCTAGGTACAAAAACTACTACTTTTTTTTTTTTTTTTTTAGAAAGAAAACCACAAGGTAGATAATCAGTGGAAGATTGACAAGTGATCATAGGAAGTGGAATGATGTTTTTTCAAGTATATGGAACAAGAGGTCACTGAGTGAAACAGTGCAACCTCTGAGAAGTAGCAAACGATGTTATTGACAGAATCAGCATCATTTACTATAATTTTCTTAATTGAATTCATTGTTTGCCTCAGTAATACAGCAGAGATTGGAGGTATAAATCTCTCAAGGAATATGAAATACTGAGTGAAATTTGAGCTTGTTTGATGTGCTCAGTAAATTAAAATAATTGACACTGAACGCAAGCCTGTGGCCAAGGAGGATTCAGAAAACTAAAGGTGGGGGGCAGGAAAGCGAAGCAATAACTAAGCAAAACACTCATGAAAGGCAGTGGGCAAGGAAAGGGAAGACTCAGGAATTCATTCAGGTGCTTAAAGTTGTGCTTACGAATAGTAACAGGGCTCCCAAGCCCGTGAAACTTGAATGAGTTAAACAAAGCTGGATCAGGGGAAGGCTCTCAGACAGACTTTGCTCTTGCTCTTGGGAGAGTCTTTGCTACAGTCCTAGGATACAATCCTAAGGAAAGAGATTTTTACATGAGCCTCTTCAGCCAGACCCAGCCCTAGCAGGTTAGATGCAGAAGCACCCCTCAAAATCAAAATTCTTCCACTGCTTCCTCACAGTTTCTGATGCAAATAATTTATCTTTCAGTTTTAACTTTCTATACCTGAGCCATTCTGGACAACTTACAGGTTGGGGCAGTCCCAGAAGGCAGATACATTAAAGCCAAGGGTGTGTTACTTCCTTCTCCACTAGCTCTTTAAACCCAGTAAGCAAGCGTGTTCTCCTATTCCTGTGTGCCCAGGCCGAATCTTCTGATCGCCAATATAGATTTTCAAGGAAGGATTTTATTTCAGTGTTTTTTATCCTTCGTCCTCATTTGCACAGGGAGAAAATCCAAGTCATGCTTTAATCCATAGTGATACAATTTTAAGAAAATCAGACCAAACTCAAAAGTCAGTCCAGCGACAATTTAGTCAGTGTTTAAAATGTACTTACTTAGAATCATTATTTGAAATAACATTCCCTTCCTCAATGCATTTGAAACACAGTTCTTTATGTACCACAAAGGTACCCAGTTATTTTCTGTACTGGCTGTAAGTTGCTTAATCAAATACTTTTATATCATCCACTTCGTTTTGCTAGTCTACACAGAGATTCACTCTTACAGACTCCCCATACGTTAATTACAGCATACTTTTCTCTCTGTATAATACATATTGTCTTTCACTGACTAAACTGTGCTTTCAAAAGTAGTGCCTGAGCTGAACTATGATTTTTCTCTTTACAGATGTTAAACTGACAGCTCCAGAATTGCACTGTATGGTTTGATGTTCATTTCTGGAGTAACAGTCAGCTTAGTCCTCAGAAAATACCTTGTCAAAGAAATTCTAAACATGAAAGCTTTTAGTACTGTACCTGCCTTATACTTTCCATCGTGGTGGAGAATAGCTTTTAAAAGCAGTTTCTGGTGACTGTTACCATGATTTCAGGCCACTTCCTCAGCTGGTGTGAGTCACCCCAGACTGCTTTAGAGCAGCAGGGCCAACTTACATCAACTGAGGTTGTACTCCACACCTTTAAAATGGAGCTTTCAGATGGATCTGTGCCTGTGATCTGGGTGCTAGGGGAACATTTATAAAAAGTTTGGTCCAGGGGGATTTCAGGCTTCTAGGTTTCAGAAGTTCATCCTGAGGATTTGAGGCACATCTAAAATACACTGCCGCAGTGCAACTGCTAGATAGTGTAAGGAGGTGTCTCAGCAGCTTGAGCTGAAGATTCATACTCCCACACTGAGAGATGTCACTTTACCAGATTTGTGGATTGGGAACAGAAGGGAATGGCTAGCACCTAACAATTACCACGCTCCATGTGCACTGTGCATGATTACTCCCATGTTTGTAATGACTGGAAGAATTAATCTCTTTATTGTTTCCCTGAAATTAAGGACCTATGGAAGATAAATTGGAAGTGGAAAGCTTATGTTATGTCATTTTTGCATAATATTTAACAATTCTGAATAATGAAATACAAGCACAGGGCAGACTGTTTTTATCAAATTGGAGTGGATCATATCTTGTGATCTTCATGGTGATACTGTGCATCTCCAGTGCAGAAAGCAAATGGCCAGTAAAGTAGCAGAAAAAGGGTTGGAGGTGGTCAAGGGACTGCCTGCCGTCCTGCTCCAACAACCACTTTCATCTGAGCTTCACAAGCTTCTGTTCATGACATTATGATAACAGATCTGATGTTAAGATGTGCTGAACACTTTTAGTTTCATCAGACATTTCTAGTTTTCAAAAATCCTCAGTATTGATACTGTAAATATATATCAGCTGCGGCCTATTTCTGGATAGATCTGTTCCCAAAATGCTTTTTTTCCCTCTGGAAGAATCAGAATTCCATGACAGACATCTGAATATAGAAAATATAGCAGTAATTTATGAATTATTTTCCACAGATTTTGACTAAAGTAAGTGTTTTTTCTTTGTGGTGTAAAGAAAGGAGTATAGTGGTTGCTTGAGAGGGAGATTTTTCTGAATTGTCTCAATGACTGAAGAAAACAGAGAACTCACGGTTTATAGACCCTTTCAGTACCCACCACCAGGGCCTGACTCAGTTTACTCATGACCTCCCTAAAAGGCATTGCAATATTCCTACCTCCTAGTACGTAAAACACTGGGACAGGAACTAGTATTGTTAGGTTTGGTTCTAAGTACAAGATCCTTTGCAAAGAGATGAAAATACGTTTTCGTGATTAGAGAGGGGAAAAAAAAGGAAAAAATTAAGTCCTACACCAAATTTTTGTCAAAACAAATTTTGTCAAGACAAAAATTAGCACTTCCTTCACCTCCTCAGAGTCACGTTGTAACAGTTTTTGAATTAGATTATTTCTTCTTTAAGATACCGTGAGCTCATTCAGCAAATATTTTTATCAGTGCAAAGCATGGCAATATGCATGTGCTTTATAACACACAAAGATGCATATGAAGTACAGGTATGAGGCGTGTCACACAGGTTATAGTTTAGGAAGTGCCAACACATTGTTGCTTTTAGGTTTAGCAGGAAATGTCAGTCTGTTTGTGTCAGTCACAGGAAGCTAAAATCATAATTCTGCTCTTGATAACCACATCCCTATCTTATGTTTGCTATAATCTGTGGCTTGCAATTAAAAATAAGGTATCTTAAAACTGACTGTCATCAAAGATTCGCTTCCTTTCCAGGCTTTCTCATGCAGTTTCTAAAGCATGTGATGTACTGAGAACTTGTTTACAGCCCGCTTGACATTTCTGAAATGCAGGTCAATATGTATTTGATTTTGAAAATGGTGCCTCTAGTTTGAGAGGCCTGTTCACATAATAATGGCATTGCTGCAACTGAATTAGTCTTCTGGTCATCGCATTCTCTGAGATACATCCTCTGCTCCTTGGCAATTGAATCTATCAGACCCTGCAATAACTCCCTTTTTTAAAAACACCTGACTTTGAAACATTGAAAACCTTCATCTCCTAAGAACTCCATCATAAAAAAGCCCAATGGGATTCAAACAGTCTATACCAAATTCGAGTTTCCATTGTATTGGAGTAAATAAAATGTATTTCTTTTTACTTGATTAAATTGTCCTAGCTTAGGTTTTTTCACTAGCCTATCCTGAGTTCATAATGTCAACCTCCATGTAATGTACATAAATAGGACATACATATGAACTATTCCAATATAAAGATTTAAAGAACCATTCTAAAGTGTGGTATTTTTAGCTTGATCCAGAGAGTTCTCTATGGGAACATACATAGCTTGGTAAGTAATTATGTTGTCCGGCACTCTGAAATGCCCTCTCTTTATTGTAGAGGGACCATCATTAGCAGGTTAAATTTAGATGAAAGACTTAGACATAAAAGCTTAGTAGAGGCATCCAGGTGCCTAAACTGAGAACAAAAACTTCTATTATATGGCAGAAGAACCCCAGACAAATGCATAGTAATAGTAAAACCAGTATTTTTTCTTCTGAAGTGCAAGTTCACTTTCCAGTTTCTCATTGTTCTCATAAAAGTGATTGTGTAAAGACAGTTCCTTTTTGTAGAGGCAGAAACAGAGGTTTTAGCCATAGTCCCAGAGCAAAGAAAGAGGCATCACAGTTGGACTCCATCTTTGGACTCTAATGGGTAGTCTGGTGCCTGTCAGAGAAAGTAGCAGAGTACCTAAGATGTCTTTCTGTCAGAGCTGTCACCTTTAAGAGAGTGCCAGCAAAAAAACCAGTTGCATTTGGTCATAGTCATCTCATTCTCTTTAGGTGCATTTGGCTACAGAAATCACTATGCTTTAATCATTGTAGTGGTAGCGCACACTAGTTTCAGGCAAACCTTTCTCTTTAAAAAAACATCAAGAGACTTTATACTCCTTGAGTTGGAGATGTTTTGAGAAAGAAGCATCTGCAAAATTGAATGGAGACTGAGATTTCAGAACAATTCTTTCCCTATTCACTTTTGTCTGTCTCTGTGTTCAGGGGCATCCTGACTTTTAACTGTTCCTGCTGTACCACCTCAACCCTCCCTCCTCCACCTGTCTCTGTTGAACTGAGCTCAAGGGAGGACAGGAGCACTGCATTACCCTATATATACAGATAGTTCCTACACTGTTGTTCTCAAGACCTTAGCAGAGATGGTGAAAGAAAAAACTTTCCCAAATAGGAGTGTAGAGTTATAGGCAGTTTAGGCTAGAAAGGATCTCCAGAGGTCTTCTCATTCTTTTCCCACTGAAAGCCCAATCAGGTTGCTCAGTATTTGCCTTCTGTCTTGCTAAAAAATTAAAGTAAAAAATTCCTAATTTGCAATTACAATTTCCTTTGCTGCAATTTGTGTCAGTTACCTCTCATTCTGCCTCTGCACATCTCTTCTAAGAATTTGGCTCCATTAAGTACTTACAGACATCAGTAAGAGATCCCCTTGGCCTTCTGTTCCCCAGGCTGAGCAACCTCAGTTCGCTCAGCTTCACATTTCTGTTCTCCAGGCTTCTGACTGTTTTCGCTGCTCTCTGCTGGACTTAGTCCAGCACATCAGTGTCTTTATTTGACTGAGGAATCCAAAACAGTACTTGAGATCTGGTCTTACAAGTGATTACTAAAGAGTGACAACCGCTTCCCATGACCTCAGGGTGGCCTTCTTTGCCACAAGGTTGCACTGCTGGCTTATGTTCAACTTGCTGGACACCACACTCCTTAGGACTTTTACTGAAAAGTTCTTTTTTATCCACTTGTCTTCTAGCCTGTACTGTCCATTCAGGAATAGACCCATGCAGGACTTTTCTTTGAACTTTATAAGCTTTCTCTTAGCCCACTTGTCCAGCCTGTCAAGGTCCTTCTGAATCGAATCCCTGTCCCTAGGAGCCACAGGCCCAAATTTGGTGTTCCATGTGACATTTCTGAGGATTCATTCTCTCATGTCTAGCTAATTAATTATAATGTTAAACATTATCAGTCCTAGTATCGTTTCTTGGGAAACACCACTTACAACTAGCCACCATCTGAATGTTTTATTGCTGAATTCTCCCCTTTGAGCTTGACAGTACAACTTTGTTTTCAGGCACCTTAATGGTCCATCTGTCCAAACTGAACCTCACTTTGTCTCTGAGCAGCTCCACACACATTTTGTCCTTTCACAAATGCATCGCTGTATTTCTGTTGTGAACCTAATACTGTCCCTCTGTTACTAGAAGAGAAATAGCCATGGAGGAAGGATTGGCTTGCAGCTGACATTGTGTTTCCATTTTTAAAAAAAATACCATGGCTAATTTTTAGTTCATTCTGTGCTTCTGCTTTCCTTCCCCAAATCCACTTCCTAGAACATTGTGTTCCTCCTGAATCTTGTCCACCGAATAACCTGCCCATTAGGAGGCAGAAAAAAAAGCTGTCTCATTGCTTTTGAATGCAAACCTCCAAGCCTTTTTTGTCATCCAAGTATAAAGAAATACCTGAGAGGCTGTTCAGCCCATGTGCCACATTTCCTTCTCTGTTGCTAGGGCCTTCACTGAACACCAGGTCAAGATATGATGTGATGGTTTCTTACTCATTGTGCCCATCCCTACAATTAGCCTTGTGGACTATTGTTAATATTAGAAGCCAGCCAAAATAATTATCACCTATGCAGGGTGCATTTTTCCTTTTCACATAGTCCAAAGTGGAAACCTTGTAAAATTGTTGACATTTTGACCCCTATTAAATATGATGCTTTTGAGAGGATCGAAGCCAAAAAACCCCACATAATTTGAAGCAGTGGTGCCTGTTACCTTTTGCTTTTTGCTGCTTTCTGAGGAAGAAAAAAACACAGATAAGCATCATGAATAAGGTCCAGATCTGATACATATTCCTGACTCTTGTGTTAAATAGACCTCAGCTGATTTATAGGAGCTGAGGAACAAAAAAGAGATTTATTTTTTTTTAAAGTGGCTGATTCTTTGGTGGAGAGTCTGAGATAGATTAGTTTTTGGAAGCTGCACCTGCTTTTACCAGCCCAAATATTCAGCAAATTCCAGCAGACCTCCTCACTACTTATCCATGGAAACAAGCTTTTCCAAATGTGCCTGCACAGGAAGGTTCAATGACTGGTCTTTCTCCACAATAACGCCGTATGTTATATATAGTTCTGTACTGTTCCGTGATTCTTCTTCAGGACAGCTCACCCAAAGTTCAGTTACAATGGCTGGATGTAGAGTTGTGACGCTCACTGGCATTTCTGTGTTTTGAAGTACCGATGTGTAAAAGTGACTCAGAAAGAATGAAGACATGCATGAGAAGCAATACAGGATGGGTGGTCGGATGAACATGAGCTCCAGGTTTAATACGGTTGTCAAAATATGTTGTGTGGTCATTGGATGTGTAAACAAGGACATTTCCAGTATGAGCACAAGTGATGTATTTCTTTTATACTGGTTGTGGACTTCTTAGTTCTGACAATCTGAATGTCTACCCTGTCAGATAACTTAGCTCCCTAGTTCATTCTTCACTCTTGGCTCCCTGATCATCCACAAGGCACAGAAATTAGTTTGGTACGCTCTTTCTCTCAGGGAGCAATCTTTTCTGAAAAAAACAAAACAACAAACTGTAATTTGTTGATAGTTCACTCCAAGTAGGTAATACAGGATAGGACTACACTCTGGTACATCTTTCCAGTTCTTCAACACTGCGTGAGAAAACTTTGCAATCTCTAATATTCCCATGTACCCTGATGACATTCTCCACTGCACACAGCACAGACCCTCCGTTCCATGCTAAAAACTCTCCAGTCTAGAAAACTGTAACATGCCTGTCAGACATTGAGAAATGCAAACAAATAATTGTTAGGTCTAAAATCTGAAGGAACACAAGTGAGGCCCCCAGAGACAAGCACTATGTAGTATAAACATGGCCATCCTGCTCATTAAAGCACTACACCCTGAACAATGTGTGTGCAACACTTCATAGTCCTTGATCTGGGTGCTAGGGATCACTTCTTGGAGTGGATATATTTTAAAATGTAGATTTAGCTACTTCTCGAGGTCTGATCTCCACAGGTCAAAGATGAGTACTAACAAATTAACAAAGTTCTAAGAAAATACTGGAAAAATTTTCCATAAAGTTGGGAAAAATGGATACAGGAGCTTATCTGCTAGCAAGTCAAGGGATATTTTGATCATAGCTTATTAGTGTCTGCAGGAAAAAATAACATTTCTTAATAGAGGGCTTGCCAATTTAGCAAAGGTTCAACAAGATCAAATGACTGTGAGTTCAAAGACATGTTCAAATTAAAAATAAGGAAAGTATCCTTCATCGGGGTAATTATGCATTGGAATAACTTATCAAAGTTTGTGATAGATTATCCATTATTGTTAATTTTTAAATCAAGACTGAATGTTATTCTAGAAGTTATGCTCTAGTTAAAGCACAAATTGATTCTGAAAAATCCTATGGCCTCTGTTATGCAAGAGCTAAAAATTATATCCTTTCTGACTTTATCACTTAAATATGTATTCAAGTGGGACTTTGTTTTCCTCTCGACTGAAGTCACCTAGGTACCCAGACAAATGAAATCACAGATAACCTGCCATGTAAGAATTTACTGAATTTTTATTATTGAAGAGAAGAAAAGTTACTTGTGGAAATTTTCCACATTTCCCCTATGTCACTTCTCTTTTTAAGTCTCACATTTCAAAGTGCCTTATAACAAGATACGTATCTGACCATCTTTTTGTTAGTGTGAATTTTTGAAACCTCCATCATGACTTCTAGAGAGAGATTTACACGGAGTAGCTGTGGGGTAATACTTGTGCATGGCAGTGGTGTGAGACACATCTTAGAGCCAACTCTCCTGCATTTAGACAGATCATTGACATTGTGCTACTGACTGTAGTACTAACTAAACTGAATATACAGAATCTGAGACCTCCCTCCTCTCTCCTTTTGCTGGTCTGAAGTTAAAATGTGTTTATCTGAGGTTTAAAACTTCTGAGGAAAAACTTTCCCATTGTTTTGTAATTTCAAGAAAATTTGATGATTTGTGTCTTGTGGTTGGTGGGGTTTTTTTCTCCTCTTGGAAGCCACTGCCCTAGTTTACCAGCTGAAAAGTCCCCAGAATGTCTGTTTTCCAGTGCCTTTAAAATGTAATCTCTGTACCCTAGGTGCTCACAAGGCTCACGGAGCAAAGCTGTAAGAAAATTGAGGAACTTTTAAAAATCCATATAAGGATCTTATTCACAGATGGTTTTCATTTCCTACAAGTCTTTGCACAGGGTTCAGAAAACACAGGGATTCCAGAAAGGTCACTATCCTTACTGTCTTCCTCGACACCCAAAGCAAGCAGAGCATCTGAGAAGAGCTCTTACCTTCCCTTTCTGATTTTGCTAATATTTGTCTTTTTGTCAGACATGTTGTTTTCCATTATAGGATTTAGGAAAACTTAATCAGCAGTTTGGGCAGGAAAATGTATGACTTTATACTGCGTGGGATCTATGTAAGGAAAGGCCAATTCTTCCAGGTCTAGAGATTTTTTCCTTGCTGACCTCTGAGAGACCTCCAGAATTTTTACTTCTCTACATAAGACTCTGTGAGATAAGATGGGAGAGCATTACTTAGGAGGATGGTCTTTAAATAGCAGAGGCTTTCCATCATGGACTTCTTGAAAATCTTATGGCTCACAACTCCTCTCCTGTAGAACTCTTAGACTCCTGAAGCAATCCTTTGGGGCTTTAAGAAAGTCGGAGAAAATCGCCCAGAAATGGAAGACATTAAAGAGAAGATACAAAGCATATGTAGCTCTTTTTCAGATTGTTCAGGAAGAATGTAATCTAAACAATGAAGAAACAATTAGAAAGCTAAGAAAGTCTGAGCTACAGTCTCAGCTCTGTAAGTTGGAACCTTGCTCCAGTATATCCTTCATCTTAATTCTGCCTAAGGAGAAACAGTGTATTTCGGAAGAGGAGAACAGAGAAAATAAGTGTGTTCTATTTCATTAAATGGTCATCATGAAATGTAAACAAAATGTTTATAATGCTTCGAGAGGAGCCAGGCTCCCAGCAGAGTGACTGCACTGCGTTTCAAAATGCATTCTCTCACAGCTTCGCTTTCAATACATGTGCAGAGAAAACAAGGGCTATTGCATTCTGTCACCCTGCCTGGAGGGACACACACTTTCCATTTCAAAGCAGCTTCCCAGCCCTGTTTGATTTTCTCAGAGAAATGTTCAAATGTGGAGTCATAGTTTATTCTCAATTAACTCATTGTGCATCCCTGAAAATTTTAATAGTTTTTTTTTACCTTTTGAAAAGCTTCTTTTGGAGAAAAAGGCTGGTGTGTGTAAGTTCATATGTATCACGATACTCCAAAAATGTGTTAGATTGACAGTCCTTTGGTCATAGTGTGTTAAAAACTATAGACATAAGCTATGGTTTTATAATACCAATGATACAGCTAGTCATCTTATGAGCAGCACTTAGATAAATGACCTACAAAGCAAGTGAAATACCGACAGTGATTTTCATCCACGCAAAGACTGAAAATGGAGATTTAAAAATGCGTGCTGTGGCTTGTTGTGGAATTGCATGTTTAATTCAGTTATATAATCCCTAGCAGCTGTATACTTCTGTTTTTTCTATTTGTTCTTGATCCTATTCATGGAGAGCAGAGCCCACAGTCAGTTATGTGGAGATGTGGCCCAGTGGGTTCCAAACACAGTCTTAGCTAAACTGGTCACTTGGTCCCTGATCCAGCAAAGGCATAGTGGCATTCCTAGCTGTGACCACTTCCATTGATTTCAGGCACAACAAATTAGAATCAAAAGAGCATGCATAAGTATTTGCTAGAGTACTAATCAGTCAGCACTATCACGGTGCTTCTCCTGGGATAGCAAAGCTGCAAGCCTCTTCCAGAGAGCCTAAAATTGAACTCAGCTTCTTAGTGCCAAGTCTGTTTCACAAAGCATGGTACCTTACTGCTGTTTATTCTGCCTTAAACCTCTGCATCAGGTATTTATTGCAGAAAGTCTCCATAATGTCAGCCCTATTTAACATTATTTCTTACATTATCTAAGTCTTAGTGGTTTGGTGTATGGTCTTTGGTATGTATGCTGATTAGGTATTGTAAAATGCTAGGTTGGGTTTTTTTTAAACTCACTATTCCTTTATCATATACTTTGAAGTATGCCTTGCCTGTCTTTCTCAGACATTGTAATGCTATCTACTCACTATCTGTCTAGATGGTTCACTGTTACAGCGTAGTTTAGAGAGGAATTTTTAAAAACCTGACAGGCACAGGCTCTGCGATACCACTCACATCATACAGCATTGCCTCAACAGCTCACAAAAGCATCCTGTTCCACCTGAAAGAAACAGGCAAGGTAGTGCTTACAGAAAATGATCCCTTAGTAGCTACATTTTTCCCCCAAGAGCACTGAGTATTTTTTCAGCTACCTTAAAAGGGCCATTGTAATAAATTGATTGAGTTTGAAAGCTTGTCCGGTTTCGCTATAACTTCTGTAAGTGATTCTGTTCTATCTTAACATGTTGTTTATTACTTCCAGCCCTACTATATATTCCTCTCTGAGTTCCAGAGAAAGCCGTAGTCTGTGTTTCTGAAGCAATAGGTAGGGATGCTTGGTAGCCTTCCAAGGGAAATTGCTGATGTTTCTGCAGACTTTCAATTTACTATTCAGAAAGATGAAATGAAATATTTTGTTCTGGAGCAGATTAACAACAAAAAACTAAACCCAGACTATTTTGCTGAGATGGCAATGGTTTCCATTCAAAACATCGGAAAGACAAAAAATTTTATTTGGATTGAATCAAAAGTGAGAAAAGGACAAAAATACCAGGTGACACCCAGAGTTTTGTTAGACCCAAAATGAAACATTTGTTTTCCTTTTCAGGTCTTATAACCACTTCATTTTTATACAATTTTTGTACCATTTTTAATTAGTATCACTTTTGAAGTGAAAAATATGATTTTAGAATAAGTTGGTTCTTGTTAGGTTCTTTACTGAGAGGGTGGTCGGGCACTGAAACAGGCTCCCCAGGGAAGTGGTCCCAGTGGTCCCTTTCAACTCATGATATTCTATGATTCTATGATGAAATGTGAAAAAAAATTTTAAAAAAGTATATATGTAGTAAATTGCAGTATTTCCCAACTGCAATGTTTTAAACCAAATATGTTAATTTAGATTTTTTTCCCCATTTTTTCCAACATATTCACCAGATTCCTTTTTTTTCTATGGATGGGGTGTGTGTGTGGGTGTGTGTGCGTGGGTGTGTGTGTGTGTGTGTGTGTCCCAAAATGACATTTTTTAGAAACTCATCATTTTGCTATTTGTTTGTTGTCTGTTTGTTTAATTCAGAATCTGTCAGACTTTGGTAGATCAAGCAAAGTCTCATCAAGCAGGGGGAGGAAATGCCATTCAAGCAAAAACCAGGCTAGGAGGTCTTCCCCAGGTTTAGTAATAAAGCATTATTTTCACAAGAGCTCTTTGTAATATTTGCATCTCTGTATATGCCTGAACTATTTCCTCAGGGTAAGGAAGATAGGGTGTTCTATGACTGATCATAATTTGTTGAATACTCATGAGACATCTGGGTTGCCACTTTTCTCTTTTTGTTTATTTGCTGCCAAGCTTTCCCTTTGTTTTTCTCAGGTAGGTTAGGGCAGGAAAATGCTGCACTCATCAAAAGATGAGAAGTCCCACTGCCTGGGGCCAGATGTTCATAAAATATTCCTTTGATTTTTATTTTTTTTCCTCCAGTCTCTTCCTCCCCCAGCACAGCAGCTGAGAGTAAGTCCCTTTTCCCCTTATGTTCAGCTCTATGTCATCTTTAATTTAGTCTGAGATTTCAGTCAATTTGACTCTGAGGGAAGGGGCTCCTGAGGCAAATATTTCCCTTATTTCAGACACTTTGCCAGCAAATTCGTTGCGCAGACCGGAGTTAGTTCATTTGTTATGTTTGGTTTTGGTAACAGAACAATACAGAAGTAAAACTGAATTGCTCTGTTCTGAAGAAAAGGTAATTTTTCCTCTGCATGAACTATTTAAAAGTTCCCAACACAACATGATTTGCTTTTGCACTAAATAACGTTGATTAGGTGTATAGTATTAAATTCTCCTCTTAGTAGAAATCTCTTACTAGTACTAGTGAGTAAATATTTAAACTTGCTATAAATGTTCTCCAGTAGTTATGTTTACGGCAGCAGTAAATTAGAATTCCACAGTGCAAAAACCCCTGAATGAAGACTGTACAAAGGTGTTAAACCCAAGCCTGTAGGTGAGTTAAAATAGAAATCACATCAAAATTAGTCTTGATGATGGAACATTAAAATCTTGTGAATATTTTCAGCAGCCATGATTGCATCGTAATTTAATACATCCTTTTGCACATATATTCCAGTTTTTCCACCCCATCTGCTCCTTTTACTTGGAGCTGCTACCATGATAGCCCCTCAGGACAGCATAATCTCTTTAGTTGCAATGCCATAATCTGCTGCTAGCATAAAAGTGAAGACACAAAAGTTGGAGAACAGGGCACATGTTAAAAGATTTCCTCTTTTCCTCCTTAGAGAAATTAAGGAAAAAATATATTATTATCTCTAAATTATAAATGCTATTACATTTGAGTTAACTGAATCTCACATTTAGTCTTTATTTTCCTTAATAAAGAATCCTCAGTTGTGTTTCACTGTTGAAACAAAGCTGACAGTTCTTGCCAGTTGGAAAAAATCCATGGCCATAGATGAGCTTATCCCACCCAGTTTATTGCTGCAGCACAACGAATCTGCTTCACGTTGATCTAGAATCTCAGACAATGCACAATGACTCTCTTCAAAGCTAATGGACATGCTCCAAATGGGCTTCAGTTGTGCTGGAGGGGACAAACACACTGACAGAAATACCTTGTAGTCTGTTGTGACAATACGTCCCTTTCCAATCCAACAGCTGGAAGCAGGGAGGTTGACTGAAGATGAAAGGGGATCCCTCCAGTACAGGTTCCAGCATCCTTGGGAACCAGATGGACTGAAACAGAAAACAGAACTAAAATAGACCACAAAATGCACTGCCAGAAGAGGTTTTCTTGTTCTTCATGGCAGTGCCAGGTTTTACTAGAAATTTGCCTTGTCATAGAAAGTGAAGACAGGAATGAATGACCTGGGACCTCCTTTTTCTAGCCCAACCATCACAGGGTTGTTTCAGGTGTATTTGTTAATATTTACGTAGTCTTATTTTTAAAGACTCAAGAAATAGTCTTTTATTTGTCATATTTAGGTGATTTCACCACAGTGGTTTTAAGAGAATTTTTCTCAAGTATTCAGACTATATTTTCTTTCTTATTCCCATTACTTTTAGCTTTATCTTCTTAGCCTCCCTCAGGCAGCTTTTCCCCGTTCCTGCTTTTTGCCATTTCAGATTCTTCTGTGTAGCTGTTATGTTTCTCTACATTCACCACGATTATTTTTTTAGTAAGACCTCTTGTTTAATGTCACTTGCAGATGTCATTACTATTCTGTTCACTTCCCCCTTCCACTAATGAAGACATGAAACAACACAGAACCCATCATTGCTCTTACTAGGCACTTCCTGTCAACCTGCTAGGCTGCTGTTTTATCAGTACTCTTCCTTTATGGTCCTTCACTTTGCATTCATTCCTCATGACAGCACTCTTATCTAGGTTTTTCCAAATTAATTTTTCAAGTAAAGTTTTCTGAGACACTGTAGGAAAGGTTTTGCTGATGCTTCAATCCAGCTTCATGGCTTCTGCTGTTTTCATTTCTCCTACACTAGGGTTTTTGTCCAGACAGAAAGCAGCTGAAGAATAACAATTCATGGTGGCTACCTCTTTTCCCACTCCAAGTCTGACTTTCTGATCTGAAGATCCTGCTTTATGAACACTTGCTGCCTTCATGGCAGGCACTGTCAAAGGCTGATTATCAACCAGCACTGATAATCTGTTATGTCTCGGGTGATTAAGTTATTACTAGGTGGAAGAAGGGCTGCAATTTCATCTTATGCTGTATATATATTGCATCCTGTGTGGTAAGCACCAAGCACCAGATCTCACCCCACACGTGTTGAGTGAATTGTTTTATATGAGTGATAAAATTCCCTTTGTCTCGGCATAATCTTGATTTCAGGCTAGATAAAAACACATTTAAACAGTGGGATTTTGGAAGAAGTGGGATTTTGGAGGTGTGAACAACAGAAATGGAGTCACACTGGGTAAATCAGGATTGTCTCTACCCTTTCCCTAGTAGGCAGTGAGGCAGAATATCCTCTAGGAGCCTGTAGCTTTTCAGAATAAGGAGTGGGAAGGGTCATTTCTAAGTATTAGGAGGTTCCTTATTTCTTTCTTGTAGGATATTGTCTAATTCTCCTTGGAGTGATAATGACCTTTGGATGGAGTTAACGTCCATCACATGTTGGTTCATTTTGTAAGGAGTAATTCCAGTGCTAATCATGTCATAATGAAATCAAGATTTAAGGGCACTACAAGAAATATAACATCCTTCTCTTGGTTTTCTTTCCAGTTTCACTCCTCTTTGGCTACTTTAGCCTTCTTGCCAGCCTGTATAAGCTAGTATTTGTCTGTATGCCATCTCCATTTCTTCTCAGCAGCCTCAGGGGTTCAGGAAAACTTGAAGCTTTTTTTATTCAGTCTCCTGTGTTACTACTGGGTGAGGACTGTAGTTTCCACTGATAGGTATCGTACCAGATCATGTCCTTGTTTTAACTGCTAAGTCAGCACATAGGCAGGATGGGCCTTGAATGGCATGTGACATCATGGCTTCTCTTTTTCTCTGCACTGTGTTTTCAGGGGTTATCTTGCTGCTTCTTGATAAGTTACGAAAGATGAAATGGGAGCAGATGTGGAGACTCACGGCAGAGCGGGAGTTAATGAGCATGCTGTCCACTTCACTGGCTGACCAGGTGAGTAGGACACAGCAGCCGAGCGGTTCAACCACTACTGCATGGATTCAGGAAAATAAGAAAGGGAAAGGAGATGAATTGTGGGAAAAGGGAAGGGAAAGATACTGTGCCTGTTGTCACCATTTGTTGAATTGGTCTGGCAAAAGGTGAAAGAGAGGAATGGAGATTTACTCATGAGATTTCTCTTACTAGACTGACTTTTTTCACCTCCGCTGCATAGATGATTCATAAGATAGACAAATGCGGTTTCCAACATTTCGTTTTATGTCCTTTCTTCAACATAAAACTCTTCAGACACTAGAATTCCAGTTATACTTTGTCTTTTCCTACTGGTTATCTGGTTATTGTCTAAGCAGACTTCAGGTTTAATAGTTCCCAGATACTTCGTTACTGTTTCTGGCAGGTGAGTCCCAGCAGTCTTTTAATGTACTCCTTGCCACAACACCCCTGTGAAGACACAAAAGCACTGCTGACTCCCGGCCACAGATGGAAAACTGAGGCCAAGAGAAGAAATAATGTGCTTATACACAAAAATGCATATTTACTCTTTGTGCTGCCTGTCAGCTCTTAGTTTTAAAACCAGAAACCCTGTTAACATAGTACTGGACCTGAACCAATAAGTGTTGCTCAACAGCTTAAGCGTATGAACTCAATACAGCATCACATATTTCTACTGCTTCCAAGCTGCAGTCACCACTAAGTGTTTTGCTTTCTGTGCACATAGAGATGTGCACTTCTGTACTTCCTTGCAGGTTGATCCAAAAGCTGAGCTTCATTAAAATTATTCTTGCAACTTCATCATGTTTTGAATCAAGTCCCAACTTGCTGTCCAGTGCCTGCATGGGGCAGAATTTTGCAGAATGGACCAAGTTTGTTTATGTCTTACCCTAATATTTTACTGCAAGACTGTCCTTGTAACTTCTCCAAATGGATGGCTGCATGGAGGCAGAACATGTTCTTTCCTTCATGGTGTGGGTTGTTCTGCAGTTCTGACCTACAGGCCCTTTCTATGAAATACCTAGAATATTTCATGCAACAATAAAGTGCTAGAAAAATCCCACAGAGTAATTCACCTTGAAGCAGTGCAACTGCCAGGATGATTTTCATCTCCTTTATTGAAAAGTGGTCCAGTGCTTGCAAACAGCAAGCAGTTTGTCATTTGCTGCATATTGCCTTCCCTGGTGACTAGAAGAGGAAGCACATCTCTTGCCACCAGTAAAAGATACATGTTTTGAAATCTTTGCTGAAGTCCATTACCTCTGTGTGTCAAGAGAGCCTGTATTCCTCTTGTTCAGATCTACATGTCACCCCTTAGATTGATAGCACCCGCTATGGAAGCAGAATTATGAAGAGTTAGAATAGAATTATGCAAGAGTTCAGCTCACATAACAGTTTGCATTTCAACTTGTGACAGGGAGAAGAACTCTCAGTTTGGGGTGTGGTTGAGATCACCTTGCTGTAGAAGCCACGTACCCAACTTTGTATGTTTTCTTTTTTCTGCTAGGATATCTTCAATGCAGTCATCAAACAAAACCCCTTCCTTGTCTACCAGCTCCCATGTTTCTGGAATGTGCAGCTATCTGATCACACCCGTTCCGAGCAGTGCTACAGAGATGTGTCTGACCTGAAGGTATGTTTTACAGGAGGTTGGATGGGCGGTATCCTTTGCAACAGTGAATACAGCACTCCCCTGTGGCAGAAAGATCAAGTCCATTGAGTAGGGTGGGAAATGAACAGAGTTTATGAGGGCATCCAAGCTAGGGAAGCAAATATGACTCTGGCTTTGCGCATTTTGACAGCTAGAAAAAAGAAAGATTGATGCTGCTCTGGAGTTTGGCAAGATGTTAGAGAAATGCTTTACCTTCTTACATTCCATATCTGTCCCCTATGCCACTGCACCCTACTGCTGAGTTCCTATTACTGTCCCAGTTCTTACCTCCTCCTAGTAAAAAGAATACATTATTTTTTTCTTTTTTTTCTGTTTTTTTTTTTTTTGTACTGGACAAGTTTGAAACTCTTTAGTCAACATCATTTAATGGAGTGAAAATTATAAAAAGAGTTGGGCGGACCCTAGCTAGAAATGTATTAGCCAAAATTTAAGACCTTGCACCTTTCATATTTAGCCTTTGCATACACTTAACCTAACCATGCTGCCTCTCATTTTACCAGGATTTGCCCTGGAAAAAAAGGCTGAGTAGAAACCTATTAATTTAATAAAATGAAATTGTAATATCAGTTTAATAGGACATTTTTCACTATTGTCAAGTAGAATATAAAAGCAGGATGGATTTGAACAGATATGGGTAAATTATCATCAATTGTTCTGTGGTCATTTTGAAAGGCCAGGCTCAAATGTAGCGTGCAGAGAGTTCAGAATTACAGCTGGTTGAGCTTATGCCATCTGTGGAATAAGACCGGCTCACTAAATAGCCGTAGATTCCATCAGAGCAGAATAGTGGCATCAGAATACAGTAAATAATAGGTAGGTTTTTGGCAATTCATTTTAAAATTAAGCTAGGTCCGTATACTGAATTTATGCTTTAATTTATGTCTTGAGAATGCTTGTGTTAACGAGGTTTAAAAAAAAAAAACAAGCCAACACAGAACTATATAAGAGGTTTCAAGGGACCTCTGGAGACCAGCCAAACCCCACTCAAAGCAGGACCAACTTAGGTCAGGTTCCTCAGCCCTTTGGTTGTTTGAGTGTCAAGTCTCCAAAGACAACCACAGCCCCCCCGGCCCTCTGTTCCAGAGTTTGATCATGCCAGTGATGCGATGTATTTCCTAAATCTAACCAATTTTTCCCTCATAACGGTTTGCAGAGTAACATCAGGAATGTTCCATATGAACATCAGATACTGGCAGAATATAGAAAATCAATCACACTGAATACAGTGATTTCAAAACCTGCACTTCCCAAAAGACAAAAGATCTACTACATGGGTTAACCGACCTGTCAAAGCTGGCCAGTATTGCTTGAATTTCATACATAATGTATTCATAACCAACTATTCAGGTGTGGTCCATAGAAGACAGGTTTTCAGGTTAGATCAGTATACCTGTCAGTAACTGATCATTAAATGTTTCATGATAAATGTTTGTAGGGCAGGATCAGTGCAGGGACATGAAGGCATCATGGGTTTATGCCTTGTAACAAAGAACAAAGTGGTGGTAGAGATTTTATTTCTGTGCTCATGTTGAGAATCATGTATGACAGCAATTGCAAAGCCTGAAGCAAAAAGGAATATGTAGTAGCAGGGAAAATTTTTTGTACATGATGAATTTTAGAAAAATACACCTCCTACCTGGGAGATACCACAGTATTTGGTCTTGTAGGAAAGCTGTAGAGGGACTGTTTAACAGGGAGTGTAGTGATAGGACAAAGGGTAGTGGGTTTAAACTAAAAGAGGGTAAATTTAGATTAGATAAAAGGAAGAAATTCTTGACTGTGAGGATGGTGAGGCACTGGAACAGGTTGCCCAGAGAAGCTGTGGGTCCCCCCTTCCTGGAAGTGTTGAAGGCCAGGTTGGATGGGGCTTTGGGCAGCCCAGTGTGGTGGAGGGTGACCCTGGCCATGGCAGGAGAGTTAGATTGAGATGATCTTTCAGGTCATTTCCAACCCAAACCATGTTGTGATTCTGTGATTCTGGTTTTCTGTGAATTAGAGGCTGACATTAATTCATTAAATCTGCTAGGACAGTTAGATTGGATTCAGCAGAAGTCAAAGACACAGACATTAACATGAGAAAAATATATTGAAGCTAAGGATCTAGGGCTTGGTTCAGTTACCTAACCACAGTTTGGGTCACTGTGATACTCTCCGATATACATATGGGATTGGCAGATACAGCACAGACTACAGGAGACCCTTTTGACAAGGTAGCTGGTGGACAGGCAGGATAACCCCAAAGTGCTTTCTTAGTTACTGTACATCTGTGATTTTTTGGGCAGCTGAAATGTGATCTCCATGAGTGGTTTTGGAGACTGGTTAAGCTTACCTTAGAGTAGACTTCTAACAACTAATCAGGCAAATCACTCATTAGGATCCAGTGACTCTGTTGGCTAATCTGCTTCAGGTGTGGATCATGTATCTTAAATGAAATGCCTACAAATAAGCATTTAATAGATGTATCTTAATAAGTTGTATCTTTCCTTCTTTGTTGATGAACAAATTTATGTTTACAAGTATAACTTAGGCTTGGGTTTTTACTACTGTATATTGTATCACACTGTTATTTCCATTACAGCTTAGGCAATGAAGTCTTAAGGTGCATAATATCCTCCACTGGCATTCTGGTCTGAGGTGTTTAACTCAACAAGGGGTGCAGACATATAAACAAATTCTTCAGCTGAACTGGCCTTACTCACACTGCTAAAATTATCCCCTAAATACTGAATCAGGGATGAAATCCTTTCCTTTGAAAGAGGACCGAGCCTTATCTAGTGCACGTAAGCCCCCTGGTTTCAGTAAAGCTCTTCCCATATTCAGCAGTTAAAGAACTGGCCTTCAGGCAGCACTGTTTAAAATTCTTTGTGCAGTTTAAAAAAAAAAAAGTATAAAGCAATTAAAGTTGTGAATTTGCGTTATGAAAATTAGTAAAATCTAATTCTGAAAAGAAACCGTCTGGTTTGGTATGTACTCTGTATTCCTCTCAAAAAGGCAACAAATGTTGTTAGCCCAAGTTAGAAAATGTACTCTTAAAATCACCAAAGTTAGTCAGTTCCATGGTATTTAATATAAATGGTATGACACAACATATTTGGCACATCCTGTATTTCATGGTAAGACTGGAATAAGAAACGAGGTGAAAGAAACCTCCAGGGTAAGAGGGAGAGAAAGACAGATTGTGAAGTTTGTACTGGAGGATTAAGAAGGATAGCATAGGAAAGAAGGAAATGCAGGGAGAGATTTAAATTCCAAGGTAAAGCTGTCCCAGTCAAGTATTCCTCAGTCAAATCAGACTGTGTTCCTTATGTCAGACTGAAAAGGCACTGATTTAATTCCATCTGGCCTCAAAGTCCATCAGACTTCAGGATTTGACATCTCTTACACATGACGTTGTGACAAATAAACTTAGACCCCCAGGGCTGGCTGCCATTCAGGGCTCTGTGTGTGTATGTGTGTGTGTGTCTATGCATACATATATATATATATTTATAGATACACACACACACTCAAACTTTGTTGCTTTTCACATTCTTGCAGTGTGACCAGTATACTTTTTGCAGGCCCATGAAGCGTTTGAATATTTAATACTGCCTGACGAGGATTCTAACCACTTTTTACTTTTCATAGTCCTCATTAAGTTGCATCTCTATCCATTTTATTGAATTTACTTTTTTTACTGTCTTATATTAGAGAAGGTCAGACATTTGACTGCTGCTGAACGCTACTTGCTTGCTGCAGCTGAGCAGCATACTTGCAGCTGACTTGCATACGGGATCTTGCATAAGAAAAATAGAAATATTTATAACCAAGTTCTGTATCATTAGTGACCACTAATTTCATATCCATCTAAAGTAACATCAGAACAAGACTACTTTAATATTTTTATTCATCTAAATGCTTGCTTACCTCCCGTGGCGTACTATATAGTGCTAGAGGCTACTCGGTACACAACTAGACTGAAGTCTGTGGGCTTTTCCCTGCTGTCCATCGAGTCTGGAACCAGATTTTCCTTTCCCTACCCTGAGGGCACCTGTATTAAGGATGCTTTGCATCAGTGAAGAATGTCTTGAAATGAACTATTTTAAAAGAAAACAAAGAGTAGGCTAAGAGGAAGCATATGAATTTTAATTCTTTTTGCTAAGCAAGACAACTTGAGTCTCTAAAGGCCAGAGGTGTTTATTTTTGCATGACATTCTTTGCACCTCGGAGAAACGCTCAGGAGTTGTTATTGAAGACGGGCCAAAAGATGTGGAAGTGCTAATAGCCATTCCGTGTAGGCATCCACTGTCTGTCTTGCTTATCTGTGCTCCTCACGTGGTCCGCAGTAGCCCACAATGTCAACAGACAAGCATGTGTGCTGCAGGACCATACCTTGCTGGGCTTCAAAGTCTGTGGGGATCTGCCTGGAACCGAGGTTCACTTTTGCATTACTTTTGCTGGGTTGGCCCCTGTGTTTGTTTTCTTTTTTGGTTAATAGTTTGTTCCTGTCTGTAAGGAAATCTCAATTACTATGATCTGGCACAAACCAAATGGCAAGAAAAATCCTGTGAAAGAAGGTAATGAATTGTGATGCCTCTGACAGTGAATCATGACCTCATTGAATGAGTCAGTCATGAAGAGAAGGCTGGTTGTCAAGGATACAGTGGCTATTTACACACAGAGAATCTGGTAATTCACAGTCACGAAAATGGGTGCTGGACTCTACAATGGGAATGTACCAAATTATTAGAATTTACCCCCATCCCGAAATAGGAAAGTGCTGTAAAGCCTGTTGATGTTTTTTCACACTGACTTTTAATATAGCTGTACTAAATTAGCATGTAGGTGAATTATTAATATCATAAATTCCCCATCCTGAAATTGTGTTGTGTGATTCACTGTGTCCTCCCTGTGAATGTCCTGCACACCGGGACGACTTTGTGTGATTGCTTACAAAGCTGCTTGTTCATAACCCAAATACATCACTTCAGATCTGCATCGAACATGACCTGTTGCACCTTCCTTCTTTTGTCCAGTCCCTGAGCCACCCCATGCTGTCCAAGCACCTCAGCACCAATCTGCAACAGTTCGGGCATTCTGCCAGCTTGAACCCCTTAATGGCAACCAAGGAAGTGCTACGCTGAGATGAGTTTTGAGTTCAAGAGGGTTAAATATACCCCTCCTGTGATTGAACATGGGAGTCAGTAAGGTGATTCCCCTCTGCCAAAAAGGGAGAACTGTTGTATTATAGAGGTGGGTTTTGGGGTGGTTTTGCAGGCAGGAGGTCTCATGTTAAACATTGGTGTAGGAGTTGAAGGGAGAACTGCAAATCCATTTGAGGAAAAATTGAGAACCTGGAAAAGTACAAGACAGGGACAGTCTGTCAGGTTATTGCTGTATGGCACAGGCAATAAACTGGGGAGTAAAATAATCCCTGGAACCATGGGTACCAAATCAGGCAGGGCAGGGATTTGAATCCCACATCCAAGAGCAGTGCCTGGACCTCTGGGTTGCTGGCTACTCGAACTTCCACTTCATTAGTTCAGAAATATAACTCTGAAACCTCCCTGATGACATTTTTCTGAAGTATTTGATCCTTTCTGAAGAAATTGGTTCTTTTATTAAACCACTCATTTCTGATAAAACACAGTGTAAAAATAAAGTTTCCAGACATCTCTAATTGAAGAGTAAGTTACACATGTGGTGCTTGCTTGCAGTGTCACTTGGGGCATATATAAACTTTTCAATACTACGTGCCTGGAAAAATGCCTACTGAGATGGCATTTAAGTGGCACATACAGGTGGCTTTGCTGTGCAGATTTGCTGAGCTCACAGCAAATCGACGCCTGTTGATCTCAGTGGGAACTGTCTAAGCAAGAAGTCTAGATTTTAAGCAGAAAAGCTTCCCATCTACAAAATACCACTTTTACTTCTTGACCTGAATTGTGAAGTGCTCGTAGGCTTCATTAAGAATATCTGTTCCGTGCTTTGCAAAATTAAACTTCTTTAGGCTTAATTTTAAGCTTAATTTATTCTTACTTTTTACCACTTCAGCCTGGAAAGTAGGTATATAAGTATACAGGATTTCCTGTATTCTCTGGTTTTATAGCAGTTGAAGGAGAGAGAGAAATTTTCAAGGTGTATCTTTGAGTAAAAAATGGAAGAGATTGTGGTTAAGGAAACATTTGACCAAATACTTCTTTCAAAGAGAGCAGAAAAAAATGAAAAGGTACCTATAGAAATAATGTGTTGAAGATTATCCTTTAGTGCTTTGAACATCAGATTCAAAATATTTAATCTCCCCAGAGCGGATAATGCAGCTGGTAACCTAAGGAGGTTTTGTTTTCCACGTATTTCAACACAGATAACTGACCTCAGAGCCCTCTCCCTCAGCATATAATATCCACTGTTACCTTCCACCTTCAGTAGCATTGCCAGTCTCCAACTGTGTCATCATGTGAGGACTTTGGCTCAGAACCTGGTGAATTAAGGGGGAACTAGTGCCGTAGTTAGCCTGTTTCACTAGGTCGCAAGGGTAGGGGAGTATTCCAGGAGGCTGGCTGAGCATAATCAGTGACTGGTAACAGCTGCTGATTAACTAGAATAGTAGTAGAAATGTAGATAGTGCCGAGTTGCTTAATGACAACTAACCAACTGTTAAATAGGTGTGGAATTTCAAGTTCGGATCTTTCAGTACTTAAATTGCTAAATGAAAATTAAGGAGCATATTTTTCTTAGTTCTCTGAAGGCTTTGATCAAGAGTGGTAAGGATCCATGGGACAGTCTGAAGGCTAGCACTGTTCCTGAGATGTCCACCCAGATTGGACAGCATTGGAATTTTATGTATTCTAGCTGCAGTTTCCTCTGTAAGCCAACAGAGCTTTGGCATTGCTTAGAAACCAGGAGGGAAAAGGGAAGAAGAAATAAACACAGTATCATGGTGCTATTCGGTCTTGGAAAGGGGATGTTGTAGTAATGAGATTTTTAGTTTCTAGATTCACTTTCTCTTTTTAATGTTGAGATAACACTTGCTCAGTCTGCAAATAAAGTGGATTCTAAGTTTGACTTTTTCTTCTGCTTCCAGTTTCCCTGTAGTCTCTTTTCAGCGGATTATGTTTTTTCTCCAATCAATTCACTGTTGCCCACAATAAAGTTTCTAACATCATGGCCATGGCTTTACCTGTGCAACCCATTGTCTTCATTGTGTATTTTACTGATGCCCATAACAGGCTATGCAAAGATGACTTGGCTTCTGCTGTAGCTGATGGTTCAGTAGACCAAGTCAGACAGCTACAGACAGAACTGAAAGTGAATTTGTGCGTGGACACCAAAAAAAGAAATGGTCTTTGGCTGTAATGTTGTGTGTCAGTGGTTAAAAGTCTTGTTGCTTTTTGAAACCTGATGTTCTTTTTTTATGCTTTCATATATCACGTAATATTTATCTAATCATGTTATATTTGAAAATCAGCCTGCTTTCTCACTAGACCAGTTTTGTGGTTTCCTACCTCAGGTCATCCAGATGGTTACACAGTTCCTTGATGTTCTTTAGCTGCATTGGCATGCGCTGTCTTTCTTTATTAAAAAATCAGCTTTTTTGGATAGTCATCAGCTCCACTCAACTTTCTTCAGTTCACTCCAGGCTCCCCTGACATCTGTACACATGCAGCATCCTGACACGTTTCAGATCTGATCAGATCTGAACCACAGCTAGGTCCTTGACACTTACCAGCTTTTACATACAAACCAGATTTTGAAGCATGGCAGCAAAGAGCCTCTATGCTGACAACTGCAGTTGTTTGGCTTTGACATCATCACACACACAAGTGGGTAGAGGCATCAACACCAGTGCTTGGCCATGATGTGACATAGTGTATGTTGATGGGAAGTTCCTGCAGCACCAGGGAGTCTGTCCCGTAATAGTTACTGTGTCTATGCTCATGGTCCCCAGGGTGAGCGGTCAGAGTGCTCTGCAGGGGGAAAGGATGCTCGTGAAGACATCCAAAAGGAAACTCATATGAAGTGTAGAAGAGGTAGGGAGTACACATAGAAAATTTTTCTCACCAAATATTTTTTCTTGTTCTATTGGCAACTTCTCAGCTTTCTTTGATCAGCTCTTAAATAAGGGCAAGTTACCAGCAGACAATTTCCATTCTATGTCTGCTTGTAAAAATTCATACTAGTACCCTGTAAGACTTATTAAGCACTCCTTTAGGTTCCTTCAGACTTAAGTTTCTGTAATGTGTGCCTATTGCCCTGAGGTTCAATTGTTGATATTTTTTTCCATGCATTTAATGTCTTTTGCTGCAGCTAAATGCAATGGATAAAATATTCTGTTCAGAGAGAGAATATTTTGAAAATCCATTTTTCAGTGGAGGTAATCTGTTGTCTGAAGTTTATGTCCTGATCTACCTGAAGGTCCTTTTGTTTCTGTGTTTTCAGCACACATTGCAACGCAACATGTTATACTGTACTTCCAGTCATAGAGACGTGTAAAAACAGCCAAGAATGTAGCAGTAACTGAGAAAAATTTTGTGATGGGTTGACCCTGGCTGGATGCCAGGTGCCCCCCAAAGCTGCACTGGCCTGCTGAGCTGCACAGGGGAGACAAAACACAAAAAAAAGTTCACCAATTACCATCGTGGGCAAAACTGACTTGGCTTGGGGCAATTACATTAATTTATTGCCAATCAAATCAGAGTAGGAGATTGAGAAATAAGAACTAAAACTTACATTGTCCCCCACCCCTCCCTTCTTTCCAGGCTCAACTTCACTCTCAATTTCTCTCCCTTGTTCCCCCACAGCAACACAGGGGGACAGGGAATGAGGGCTGAGTTCATCACATCTGTGCTGCTCCTTCCTCCTCCGTCGGAGGACTCCTCATACTCTTACCCTGCTCCTGAGTGGCATCCCTGTCATGGGAGACCATCCTTCACCATCTTCTCCAATGTGAGTCCTTCCCACAGGCTGCAGTTCACCAACTGCCCCAGCGTGGGTCTCTTCCATGGGGTGCAGACCTTCAGGACCAGACTGCTCCAGCGCAGGTCCCCACAGGGTCACAAGTCCTGCCAGCACAGGCTTCTCTCTCCACGGGCGGCAGGCCCTGCCAGGAGCCTGCTCCAGTGTCGCATTCCCCAGTGTCACAGCCACCTTTGGGGGCCTCCACAGACTGCAGGTAGAATCTCTACTCTCCATCATACACTGTGGGCTGCAGGGGGACAGCCTGCCCCACCATGGTCTTCACCATGGGCTGCAGGGGAATCTCTGCTCCAACAGAGCATCTCATCACCCACCTTCTTCACTGACCGTGGTGCCTGCAGAGTTGTTCCTCTCATATTCTCACTCCTCTCTCTGGCTCAAGTTGTTGTTGCACAGTAAGATTTTCCCCTTCTTAATTATGTTACCCCGGAGGTGCTACTGCCATGACTGATGAGTTTGGCCTTGGCCAGCAGTGAGTCTTTCTTGGAACTGGCTGGTATTGGCTCTGTCGGACATGGGCAGCTTCTCAAAGAAGCCACCCCTGTAGCCCCCCACTGCGAAAACCTTGCTGTGCAAGCCCAAGACAAATATATACACCAGGTATTTTTGTCCAAATAGTTTCCCAGATTTATACAATGTTTAGATGCATCGTGATCTGGATTTAAAGTGTTCCTGTAACTGGAAAAAGTGATTTGCCAATTTCTGAAATTTACTTTTTTTCCCTAAGGTTGCTTTTCATTATCTGCATGTATGGTTTTCTTACATCCTAATAGCCTCAGCAGTGAAATCCCAAGAAGGTATAAAGCTATTTTCGTTGGTGATGGGTATGTAGAAGAGAGTGCCACAGCTTTTATGGAAGTATAAATACTCAGTGGAGAGGCAGTGTTGTTTGCTGAAGTTAGTACAGGAAGAATTCAGGCTCCGTCCTGCTCTTTCCTCCTCCAGTCCGCTCATTCGGCAACAGATAGCGTGAATTCAGGGGGCTCCCTGTTCCTGTGGAGTTGTGTTGCTGACACCAAGGGAACTGTGTTCATCTGCTCTGGGCTGCTTCTGCTCTACGTGCTGTGCTTCAGCTCTGTGCGTTCCCTCCCACAAATGTAACGTTCAGAGCAAAGCTTACCACACGGCCAGCTCGGCAGCTGGCGTTGCAGCTCTGTGTCTGTGTGTGAGTGACATGGTGCCTTCACGCAATTAACTTAATGGATTCAGAGAACCTCCAGAATGCCTAGCTTGGAAATATTCCCAAGGGAGAGGGTTGGGTTTTTTTTTTAATCTCTTTAGAAGTTACAGGAATAAAACTGAATAGAAAGCATTTGTTGGGTTTTATTTTTTCTTATGCCTAAAATATAGCCTCTATAAAATGAAATCATTCTTGCAAGCCACATTTGGCTCCCTCTTAGTTTTTCCTTAGGGTCCCATTCTCATTCACATTGGCAGCCGTGCAAAGTTGCCTTGATGTAAATGAGAATCAGACCCCTTTATGTCAGCATCGGAGTTAAATCTAGGCCAGCGTGAGAGTCATCTCCCATTAGCAGAGGCTAAATACCTGCTGGAAATTGGAATTCAAAGGGCGAAGCATTGTACTGCATCACTGTGTTGTGTAAAGCAACTGAGATCAGTCCTGTCTAAATGAAGCAATAGTGAAAAGGGAGTCAGATTAAATTCAGTCCTTTTTGAAGGGTCTAAGTGGGAGTAGGAATTACTTTCAAGGTTTTTCTTCTCAATACCTAGCCAGAAAAAAGTCTGCCTGGCCTGAAACAGTGAATCAATTTCATTATCCAAAACAGTCACATGGAAATCTGAGATTAATGTTTAATACCTACATCCCTGTGTCCCTTGTCCTGCCACCTTCTTCAGGTCCCTCATCAGCACTGTGGGATCATTTATGAGGTGCTGCATCACAACCTAGAGCAGCACCCTAACTCAAATGTGCAGGGAATCCTACAGAGGAGTTTCAAAGAGCATCACCTGTAGAGTGTGGTTCCTTGTGGAAGACAGTGGCGAAGCCTTCTGATAAAAAAGACAGAAGGAAGTCTGTGTAGTTTGGGGGTTTTGGTTTTAAGAGGGCAGTGAACTGAGGACAACTGAAAAAAGCAGATAATGCAAATCTGTATTCTAACAGCAGGATGTGTTTTCACTTTTTTTCCCTCTGAGGTGATTCACTGGAACTCACCAAAGAAGCTGCGAGTGAAAAACAAGCACGTGGAGTTTTTTCGTAACCTCTACCTGACATTCCTGGAGTATGATGGGAATTTGCTGAGACGGGAACTCTTTGGCTGCCCCAGTGAGACAGATGTCAACAGTGAAAATGTAAGTGGGATGTCTAGGGCTTGACAGTTTGAAGGGTGGTTTGTACAAGGCACAGGCTGCATGAAGACTTGGAGAGTTGGTGATGCTCGTAGTGCGGTGCAGAGGGACTCAGGAGAATTGAGGTCAGTGCTGATTCCAGGAGTGATGCTGTGCAAATCATTTAATCTCTCTGTGCCTCTGTTCCTTGCCTGTAAAACTGTCGTATTAATCCTGCCCTTCCCCTATTTTTGTTGCTTTCTGGAGCTTTGTTCTACCTTGCCTTTTAAAAATCCTCAACAAAGGTAACATCGCCTCTTCATTCCATTAGGTTCTTCATTCCATTAGGCAATTTTGCAAATCTCACCCTTAGACCTAAAATTTTCCAGGAGAAGGACTTGTTTCTTCTTGTGTGCCTGTTCAGAATACAGTGATGTCAATTTTGGTTAGTAGATGCTAATGCACAAATAATGAAGAAAAAATGAAAATACCAAGACTGATGGATTTAAGTCTATGGGCTTTTGCCATACTGAAGGCTACAGAATGAGTTAATACTTCAAGGTACACACAGGCTGCAGGAATGCAGTTGTTTTCTGCACTGCCCCTAACTAAACACGGCATCATTTATGTATATCTGCATAAAAATTGCAATCAGAACCTTTCAGATGAAGCAAGTCCTTTGGAAGTGATGGAAATCAAGGGTGTTTACATACAGATGCTCTGATGTGTGTGTATGCCTTCATACATATAATTCCGGTGTAAAAAACTGTCAACTGAAATGTTTATACACAGATGTATATGAACTCCTTATGGTAATGCGGTCTCTGGAGACTTCTAGACCAAGTAACAATTTTTGCTACGTAGTCTGAAACGAAATAGAAAGGAACCTGTACATTTTATGTTATCTTAAAAAAATTTCTAAAATATACAGCATTCTCTATATAAAAATCAATAAAACAAAGCCAGTATCATGTACACATTAGCAGTTAAGAGGTAATTGGCAATCAATAGCATCGTTGAAGCTTGTAGTGTTTCCATTTAGTCTGTGGATAAAATGACCACAGGAGATGCCATTCCCAATTTTTTAACTTTAGCACTCAGAGACTGTATAGATCTATTTTAGCCCAAGGCATGGCTTCCCAGATACTTACTTGACCATCCCACTGTCTTCTGAAAGGATCAGGGAACGATGAGAAGCTGGAGATAAACATTAACTCAGAGAGACTGTAGCAGGGGGCTGAGGGCGGGGGGGTGGAGAGAGAGGGAGGGAGAGAGAAAGCAAGTGCACAGTGAGAGCAAAAGCACATGAAAAAAGAAAATCCTCTGCTAGAGTGAGAGGCTTTTAGACAATCAAGTGAACTGAATGGGATAAAAAAACAACTAAGGGTCTGAGGGTCAGAGACATCAAGATACAATAGACAGAGTAGAGGGTAGGAAGAGAAGAGAGGGAATGAGGCATTAAAAAAAAAAGATGAAAAAAGGACAACAGAATGAAACACACCTTCATCACAGCTTAAGAAGGAAGGTTAAAATTATACTGAATTCACAGGATGTTGTGTGGGTTCGAAGAGCATGGATGCAGTCACTGACTTGTTGCTGTATTTTCCAGAGCTCTGTAAATCCTTAATAAATAGATTTATTCCAGACGAATAAAGTGCACAGTGAATGCAAGTTCCTGCTGCTGAAAATGGCAGCCCTGAAAGTTTAAAATGGCTCATTTTACTGAACTTGTATCTGGTTGACAGACACTGGAAATGACTAACTGCTCAAGCCTGTTTCTTATTCAAGACAAGTAGAACGCAATATGGTATATGGTATGGTTTGTGTCTGAAAAAGAAATGTAACTCATTCTTCCATTTATAAATTTAAAAAAAAGAGAGAGATATACTGGAAAAGAATGAGCTAGACATACAAAAATACATGAGTCCTAACTTGCCAAGAGACACCAAAAAGTTAACAGCCTTCTATCAAAGAGAAAGGAAAAAACTTTACTTCGGACAGCTCAAGAGCAGTCACTTAGGAGAAGACATTGGTTGCCCTTGATGTAAGCTCGTCTCTGTTTGTCGTTCCTCCCAGTACTGGTACTAGTGGGCATGAAGTGGAAATAGCAAGCAGCAGGTTCAAGACAAAGAAAGACATTTCACCCACAATATAATGAAGCTTTGAGCGGGAAGTAATGTTGTTAAAAATATATATATGCTCAAAAAGTGACTCTTTATGGAAAGAAAATCAATCAGGAGCTTTGGTGCAGAAAGTCCTTCAACCACAAGTTCAGGACTAGAGGAGAGTTCTGAGAAAGCATAGCTGTACACTCACCCTGCTCTTAGACTCCTCTCTAGGCAGCCACCTCACAGCTGGAGACAGGATGCTCTGGGCTAGATGGACTTTTAGTCTGACAAGATGCCACCATACATTTCCATAAAGATTACTAATGATATATGTTACATAAAAGGCTATAATTTCTACAAAGTATGTATAAAGTAGGAATAGCTATTTTATCTTAATAGCTCTTAGTTTTCCTTTCTTCTCTGAATTGAGACTAGCAGCCCCAAAATGCAATTGGGCTTTATTATGCTAGGCATTGTATATGGGTAAACGGTGCTCCTTCAGCTGCCGGTGCTTCTCTGCACTGTGGACCAGGGGGACCAAATGTTAGAATAGCTCTGCTGGTTTTATAATCAGAGAGAATTACTTAAGCACTAAATGCACTGAGCCCTGCTGTGGAAGGAGCAGTGGCTTGGGCTGAGTCTGTCATTCACAGTCTGGCTGTATCAGAATCTGCCCTTAAGGTCTTGTTCCAATATGCCAGCCATTGCTTCCCTGTAGTTTGTATTTGTAATGATGTTTTATTTAGAATGCAACCTGTAATTAAGGAGTCTCATTTGTAATGCAAATATTTGTAAAACGTGAAAAGGAAGTGTGGCAGGTGAGTACCGTTGGGCTGGTTCTGTTACTCTGAGGCCCTTTGCACTTCTCATTAGTACCGAGATGGCTTGAAAAGGAATGTAAATTCTGCATCTTCCCTTTTTAAAGACTCTTTACAGTGCCAAAGTTATGTAAAGGGTATTACTATAAAAGGTAATGAGACTGTACATTAAATCCTCTCACTCTTCCTCTGTGTCTGTGAGCACATGCATGTGTGCTTAAATACATGTGGAAGATTAGTACTTTTTTTCACAGTCGCTAAGGAAGTGTAATACCACAGACTGAATTTTGGGAGGTCTAAAGGCTGTCTTTGGGTCTTACACTGCATAGTCCTGACAACATAGTCAGTTGTTACTCTTCATCTGCCTCGAACAGCTCTGTGAGTAGGTTCCAAAACATTGCAAATGAGAATGAACAGAACAGGTAGGGCTCCGAAACCAAAATATTCGAGGCAAAGAAATACAGACTGGGGTAATTTTCCTGTTTATGTAAAAATGCTTCTATTTTTGTGTATGTGTACTTAGAAGTTTCCTCCTTTCCTTGAAATACTCAAGCTGAAAGACCACGTGTGCTGCGGGGATGGGCTCTGGACAGGGGCCTGACACGTGGTCCTTGCCATAGAACAGTACTCGAAGTCCCCTTCATTCGGTATGTACTAAAATAGGATTACACAGAGCAGACTCTTCTCTTCAAATTACTCTTACGATCACCTCTTTGCCTTTTGTACAAATTCTTGATGGGAAATTCAGAAAATGAACCAAATCCTCCTGTAAACACTCCCATTGACTCAAGTGGCCTTTGAAGCACGTCCTTAGTCACTCCATCGTACTTATTCCATGCAATTTCCCCCTTCTCATTCCTTCTTTCTTGCTTGGATGCAAGGCAGAAGATCTTAGGGAAACCTAGAAAGGCAAAGCTCGCAGTAAGCTCTGATTGGTTTTTACTGTTAAGCATTTTATTCTAAAGGACCTACCATAAAGCCTAAAATATTTCAGCAGGATCTTCTGCATACCAGTCTTATGCTATGAGACAGATTTTGTATGCCTGATTTTAGCACATGAGCACACATTCAACCTTTCAGCACACTCATAAAACTTCTTTTCTGCAGACAGCTTCTCACCAAGTGCTTCTGCCAAAGCATTAAATCTGAAGGTTGAATGTGGTGTTCCCTATTAGTGAAACCTGTATCCTGATCCAAAGCTCGGAGCAAGATCAGTGGGAAGTTTATCCCTCATTTCATTCATTTTTGGAAAAGGACAATAGATTCCTATTAGAGAAATCTTTCAGAAAACACAGGAAAAAATTCTCTGCAGATTTTTATTTTCAGATTTTCAAATCAACGGTTCAAGGAAATGGTGAAAAAAATCTAGTTTTCTGTGAAAACACTTTCTTCAGTGTATATTTACTTACTAAATGTCTTCTTTCTTGGGGTTTTTTTTTGTGCCAAACCAGAGATCCCTGATATTAGCAATGACTCTGCATGCCATCTTGTAATATCCACCAGAAGAGCAGGGGATTCTAGCAATGTACCACATAGTATAAAATCTGGTAACAAATTTTGTAGTTTCTGAATGTGAAAAATAGCATGCAAACATTGCTGACAAGTCAGTATCAGGGTGCTGTGCATGTAATCAGACTAATGCTTTGAATATCCTTTGCTCCTTCAAAATTTCAGAATACCACATAATTTGCAGGACTGGGATTTGAAGTTACTACTTTGTCATGACATAGTCTTTCCCTAGTAATAGCAGGTGGTATATGGTAGTTTTGAGGTGAAATCCTGACTTCCCCAGCTGTGTTGTTTCTATTATTATGACTGTTATTGTTATTAAATGCTGAGCTGGTAGCCCATCCTGTTAGTTCCCTGAAAGTCGCCATTATACTGTTTTCAGCTGTTTATAATATTGCTAGATGGGGGATCACATGGACTCTTACTTTTTTTTTCCTCATGCTGACTTTTTTTTCTTTTCTCTTATTTTTTTAAAGTGAAATGTAGGGAAGAGCTTAGGGAGTTTGTTTGCACCACAAGTTCTGATAACCTCTTCATGGAAATACTCCATATCTCAGAGATGGAAGTGACATTTAGCAAGTGACTTTTGGCCAGGAACATGTCCCTTGCCAACCTGGTGAAAATTTATGCAAATTACAGAGCTGAAAAGTCATGCTCTACACATCTTTGGTAGTGCTTTCCTTGACTTTAAGGAGGTTCAGGTCTCCGGAGGCTCCTTCTTCGGAGTGTATATGGATACATCTGACCAGATTATATATGTGCCAGTACCACAGACAATTGAGCATGCTGTGCAGAGAGGGGACCAGGACAAAGATGGGCATTTTCTGTGACTGTTTCTTCTGAATCTATGCCAGGTTCTGACGGGACAGTAAACCTGAGAGCATGAACCTATTTGGTCAGTGTTCTGAGGGACATCCATTGTCCTCACTGACGTCTAGACAGCACAGAGGAAAACAAAATCTGGAGTCATGTATAAAAGAGGTGAAAGCCAAGTCAAAGACAGAAAAGTAAGAGTTAATTGAGACATAGGTTTTGGAGAGAGAGTGTTTGGAGCCTGTAGGGATAGGGAACACAGTGCTAGAAGCAGGGCTAGGGTTGACTTAGACCATTGAACTTACCACACAGGAAGAAAGAGGGCTACAGTGTGGGGAAACAAAAGCAGGGAGAGAAAACTGTCAAGGCACTCTGCTGCAGGGGAGAGCTGGGAACAGCTCAGCCAAGAAGGTTTGGTAGGGACCTGGAGAAAGGGAGATTTGGTGAGCTCCCAAGATCTGACAAGGGCGTTTGAGATCAAGGAAAGATGTATTTCATACATACAGACTTGTCTATGGTGGTATGTGCCCCAAAAACCTGAGTTCATCATGAGAAACTATTGCTTCCATTTAGTGGGAGTATTAGCTGCTTTTTACAGGATGCAGCAACCTTTCCCTTGCTAGGCAGGCTTGCACAGGCACTACACTCTTTGGCTTTAGCACAGCTTTGTTTTGCAGAAGGCTCAATTTGACCCATAGCAAATGTACACAATGTTATGGTGTGGGAGGAATAAAGGTGTAATTGACATGGGATTAGTCTGGCTTCTATTACTAATCATTGGAGAAGCCAGCAGACTTTATGTAGGTCACCCCAAACAAGTCTCTGTGAATGCTTTTTCCTCCCTACATCATCATCTGCTTTGTTTATACCGTGCTAAAGGCAACAGTTAATTCATACACTTTGAAAGTGCTAAACATTGCAATCCAAATTGCCCACTGGTGGGAGCTGGGACAGCCACACAGGAGGAAATGAAACTGCTGCAGTTTATAACCAGATTATAGTTTCATCCTGGGCTGGTGTTAGTTTTCATCTCAGTGCTAAGATAAGTTGATTTTGTGCAGTGAATCTTAACTGTGCATGACTGGGAGAGGGAAAGATGATCTGAAAGTTCGAAGTTTCATCTAAGCTGCTCAATTCCTGTGGTGCTGGCATGGTAGTGAGTTGAGGGAGCAACATAAGCCTAGTGTCATCTCACCTCACTTTAAACATTTGATGAGAGACAATCTCCTACACTAAGGTTTTTATCCCCTTTCCCAAGATCTAAGTAGCCTCCAGACACAAAACATTGTTTGTTGTGGTTGGTTTGGTTTTTTAAATATCACTAATCTCTAAGAAAATACTTCTGATCCTGGATTTTCAGTAGATCTTATCTGAAATGAAATCCTGTAGATTTTGGTGTGAAGTAAATTGTTTCTGTGACACAGCAGTTAGAGAAAAAAATAACTCAATCACAAATTAGCTTACACAAGGAACAGCTTTTGGAAGGGAGATTTATGAGCAGACTAACCAGTTTGCTGGTGAAAGGTACGTGTTGTGTGCTGTGTATCATATGGGTCTGCCATCTATCACATGGATAGAAAACAGCACCTCGTCTCATACAAATGTATTAGTGAGACAAGTAGACCTGGTAAATCATGACAATTTATGGTTTAATGCCTTCTGGCCTGCCTGTCCCTCTCTGGCCAACCTAACTTCAAAGACTACTTTTCCTGAGATGGCGTCTGATCACCTGCTGCAGCTGGTTGCCCAGAGAAGTAACTTAGCATATATTTTTATATATTTGTTTCTTTGTTTGGGCATTATGCACATCCTACCTGCCATTTTTATTTCTGAAACAAGTAACCTTGTGATGCTTGTTTCCCACTACAGTATTTCCTAAGAGAACATCTGCTGTATGCAGAGTGAAAAAAACCCACATTTTTAAACTGTGAGGGTGTTTCCTAGAGGTGACATTACCTACACACTCCTTGACAAGTAGTCTTAACATGGAAAATCTTGTGAATCTCATGCTAAGCATGTACTCATTCAGGAGAATACCTGCTGTCACCTAAGGCTGAGAAGCCTTAGTAATATTTATAACAATATTAGGCATATTGTTATAAATACAGTGGAGGGGTTCGTAATGGGGATGCCATCTTTTTATCAAATCCAGCTGACACTCAGGTCCTCCTTTTGATGCTGCACTGTGTCTAAGTAAGCATCTGTTTGGATAGATCTGTCAGCATTCCCATTATAAACCCATCTGACCTAATGTGGGTGCAAACCTTAAACCAAGCTATAAGTTCTTTGTAAATAATGGATCCACACAATATGTGTGCTGTAGATAAGATTATGTCATTGGAGAAATTCTATGCAATCGTGTAACTGAAAAATAATATGAGGAAATGCAGAGATAAACTTAAGGATACATATGTGACTGCCTTAATTCCCTGTCTTTTGAACGTTGTGCATCTTTAACATTCTCACTTTAAATATGTGTGTTAAAGTGGCGTGTGACAGTGTACAATATGTACTTACAGATTGGATGTGTGTCATCACAGTAAAGAGGAAGCAGCCTTCGTATGTGTATGTGATACTGGGACATAGGTATCTGAATGCATATATGAATTGGAGGGAATAAAGCCAGTAAGAGAAGGAAAAGGGTTCTTAAAATGCATAGAGCTGTGCAGCACCCAGCACACTGGTCCTGATATTTTGTGCACATCACAGCATTAGCTTCAGTGAGATAGCCTGGTCGTCTTCTATGACAAGGTGACTTGTTTAGTGGATGAGGGAAAGGCTGTGGATGTAGTGTACTTAGACTTCAGCAAAACCTTTGACACTGTTTCTCACAACATTCTGCTTGAGAAACTGGCTACCACTGGCTTGGACAGACTCAGCCTCTGCTGGGTAAAAAACTGGCTGGATGGCCAGGCCCAAAGATTTGTGGTAAATGGAGCTAAATCCTGCTGGAGGCCGGTGACAAGGGGTGTTCCCCAGGGCTCAGTCCTGGGTCCAGCTTTATCAAGGATATGGATGAAGGGATTGAATGTTCCTCCAGTAAGTTTGCAGGTGACACTAAGCTGGGAGGAAGTATCAGTTGGATTGAGGGTAGGGAGGCTCTACAAAGGGATCTGAACAGACCGGATTGATACAGTGAGATCAGCAGGATGATGTTCCACAAGTCCAAGTGCAGAGTCCTGCACTTGGGACATAACAACACCGTGCAGCACTACAGGCTTGGGGAAGAGTGGCTAGAAAGCTGCATGCTGGAGAAGACCTGGGAGTGTTGGTTGGCTGCAGACTGAATATGGGCCGGCAGAGTGTCCAGGTGGCCAAGAAGTCTAACGGCATCTTGGCTTGTATCAGAAACAGTGTGGCCAGCAGGTCCAGGGAAGTGATTGTGCCCCTGTACTGGGCATTGGTGAGGCTGCACCTCGAGTACTGTGTTCAGTTTTGGGCCCCTCACTACAAGAAAGACATGGAGGTCCTGGAGCTTGTTCAGAGAAGGGCAGCCAGGCTGGTGAAGGGGCTGGAGAGCAAACCTTACGAGGAGCAGCTGAGGGAACTGGGGTTGTTTAGCCTGGAGAAGAGGAGGCATGCATCATGGGAAGTGCAAGGAAGAACCTCATGGATTATCAGCATTACAGCAGGCTCAGAAAAAGTCTGACAAGACAGAGACAAAATCTTGACCCTAAGAAATGCAGGAGAAAGATCAAGGTTTCCTTTTCCTTGTACCAGAAGGAAAATCTGCTGTTTACTGCTCTCCTTCACCTCTACCACCAACTTTGTGATTTGGTGAGTTTCACCATCAAAGTACTGGGCATCTAAGAAGCTCTATCTCCTCCTCTTCCCCCACCTCGGGCTCTGTAGTACACAAAGCCATAATTTAGCCCCAAATGTTATTCTGTAGCTCATAATTATGTATTTATATCCTCTTTCAGTGACTCCCTGGTTAATAGCAGCTGTGTTATCAGAAACTTGTAGCCTGGTCATTTCTATATGCAGCAGGATAGCAAGGTACACCTGAAATGTGCTTTGCTATTGTTATATCCATTTAGATTTCAGTCATCTCCTTGATAAATCTGTTAAGAGCATACGAATGTCTCTTTTCAAGGCAGAAAGATACAATATTCTTTCTAGTCATTGTTGTAGATACTGGGTTTAATTCAAATATTGTTTGAATGTGATTTGAAAAATAAGGTATAGGCTCAGCTGAATGATGATTTGTAAAGCAGAATGAATGAAACTCCCAAGAATATCTAAAAGACTTCCTGATTTTTATTTCTTTAAAAGAGATCTTGATTTCAATAGTAATTTTGCCTGAGTAAAGATTTGTCAAGATTTGGACTCTCCTCTTTCGAAAAGCAGCCTCTCTTGAGGGATGTTTTAAGATCTGTGCAGAATAGCACAGAAGAATGAGAGCCTGATCCAAAACTCATTGAAATCAAAGGACATATTTCCATTATTCAAAAGAAGGTAATAGTGTGATGTACAAGAAAATACCAGGAATTATTCCGTCAGCCTTCACAGGAAAACATTCAGCTGTAAGCATTATTGTTGATGGCAACCATTATACTTACAGTTCCAAGAACAACAGCTCTTCTTCTTAACACAGTATCAGAACAAGAAATACCTACATTCTCCATTTTTTTCTTGAAGATAGTGAAACTATTACTCTAAATCATTCTGAACAAGACAAAAAGAAAATATTTTTATATCTAAATGAGTGTCTATAATTCAATAATCTGTCTGCTACATGAACCAGTTTTTAAGTGCACTGTGATTTTTATCAAAATTTGTAAAATTCCTATAAAATTAATACTTTTCTTATTTACTGATGAATGTGCAAATATATTCTTCTTAGAGGATGCTTTTAAGAAATAAAATATAAAAATGATACCTTTATGAATAACTGATACTTTAGAGCAACAAAACCAGAACTTTATTTGACATATATAATTTTCAGCTTCATTATATTTTGCAGTGCATTTTACAGCAGCTATGACTGATTTTTCCTTTTAAATGAATGGATTTTAAATATTCTCATCAGAAGTTTGGTTTTGAAATATTATAGTTCAGGGGTGGGATTGGTCAGATGGGTAGACTTTTCTTTGGTCTTTTTTTTCTCTTCTTTCTTTCCCCAGAGCTAAACTTTTATTCTCTTAAAACTACCTAAGTGCCTCGGGACTGGTTTGCTTTGAAATGCCCATCTTAACTTTGAAGGGGCCTGGATTTCAAGTGAGCCAAAAAAATACCTGTTGTCTGCCAATTTGCCATCCTTTGGATATATCAAACTAGGTATCCAGAAACAAAAATCCCTGTGAAAGTATAGGCTTAATTCTGGCACCTCTGCAGTTGAAAGTATATTTTCGTTGCAAGATTGAACTGGTGCAGATACATAAGCCTGAAGAGATGGAATAATGATCAGTTAAAGATGCTACTTTTCCAGCTGTCTGTCCATGCTGCTCGCAGCAGTTACTGTTGTCCATCCGAGGCCACAGAACAGGAATTGCTAAATCCAGCACGTACACGCTTAATCTGCTGCTGAGTCTTGCCCACTGGAGCTGTATGTCTGCGAGTAGTTTGAAACACTGCGTCTGATAAGGAATGACATTGTGCATCATGTTGGAGCATTAACTCTGAAACTTGGCGATTATTAAACTTGTGATTGTTTGCTGTTTCACTGCTAGTCTGGATGTTGAAAGTATGTAATATAGATAATACGTACAATATATAGACCATAATGCAATGGCCTGTCTGCCTTATCAATTTACTTACAAGTGCTTTCTTCTAATCTCTTGTGCAGTGACTTGCAGGAGTGAGGCCTGGGAAAACCCTGCTTCTCTGAATGTTCCACTTCCACTCCCCTTTCCTTTATGCTGCAAGTTCCCAACCTCCTTGCTCTCTCTGATTCGCTAAAATAGTTGTAAAGAATTTATCTTTACATCCACTCTTTCCTTACAGCTCCAGAAGCAGCTGTCCGAGCTGGACGAGGATGACCTGTGCTATGAGTTTCGGCGAGAACGTTTCACTGTCCATCGCACTCATTTGTATTTCCTGCATTACGAATACGAGCCTGCTGCAGACAACACCGACGTAACGCTGGTGGCTCAGCTTTCAATGGACAGGTGAGGGAAATCTCTTGTTCAGCTGGAAGCATGAGACAACAAGTACTTTCTTACAGAGAAATCCAACTATCTAATGCTTTGAGAGAGAAAAATCCTCACTTCCATAGAAACCTGGATGTCATACTGTAAGACCTTTCTTGATGAGGAGTGGCACATGTAGCTATCACACATGCATCCTAACTTCAGCTCTGCAGTGCACTCAGGACTGTGTGGGTAGAGTTCATGAGAGGCGGAATACTGGAAGTACAGAGGTTGTTACTTTTCAGGATTGTCAGGCATTATTAGTGTATGGAGTTGTGTGGCAACTCAGAAAAAATCAGGTGTTTATAATAGACTTAGGCAAGCAGTTGTAGATGACCCAAATTTTTACACACAGTACTTGCTCATTAGACAATGTTAGCTTTGCTATCATTGGGATTTTCCTTGCAGAAAATTTCAATTACGGATTTTTCTTACAGTGAAAATCAAACCAAAACATTGTAGTTTCAAATTGGGAAGTTGAAAATAAAACTTTTTTAATGTGCTAGTATGAAATAAGAAAATAATTTCAGATGAGTCATTGCATTTTTATACAAATGTTGGGTTTCAGAATAACATTTCTAGTTTAACTCTTTTCCACTTTCAGTCCTGATGTAAAGTGGAATTTAACTGGTATTTCACTTGGGGAAAAAAAGCTCCACTTCATGACAGGTTCCACCCGCACCTTTCTGATTGCCACCATTGCAGTTGACATTTTTCAGAAGCTCTGAGAGTGCAGCCTGGACCATCAAGCTTTGTGAAATTTGAAATTGTCAGTGTCCTTTTCCCCCCTGCTTCTCAGTTTGAATATAATCCAAACTTTGTAATTACTGCTATCAGAGTGGGTTGCAAAACAGGTCTGAGCTGCTTGAATATTAGCAAGAAGCTGGTATTTCATTTAACAGAGCACATACAAAATACAACATGACCCATGAATACCACCACTGCTTACACCAGTGGAAGGGCAGCAGTATTCCAGGAGGGTCAGAGGAATTCAGATCAACAAAGCATTTACAGTCTGTTAAAAATAAACACAAACAAATGAGGGCTGTTCTGTTTCACCAGTGCCTCAGCACTATGTCCTGCACATTGTGTTATGATCTGCTCTGCGCATCAGTGTCTGTTCTATTGATTTTTAATTGAGGAAACATTTCTTAAGTGCTCACAAACCTTTGAGTAAAAAACTAAAGAAATAAATTAAGCCAGACCCTGAGCAAGTGCCACGGCAAATTAGTAAAGCTGGTGTGTGCACATGGTGTATTTTCCCCCCAGAATTTAATTCAAAAGAATGAGCTGGGGCTCAGTGCTGATTCACTGGCACTGATGCAAAGTCTGAGCATCTGTTTCCCTTTCTGGATCCTCACTGGGGCACATGTTTTTATTGATAGACAGAACCACACATTTTTATTCAGGAAGAACAGCCCTCCTGATACTGTGCAGGAAAAATCTTCCCTACTTCATTGGTGTGTTGCTGTAAATTATTGATTTGAGTTGGAAATGCTTTCTTTCAGCTAAAATCAATAAATAATACCATACCAAAGAACTGTTTAGCTGCTTTGTTTTCCTTCACATCTTTCAGTTACTGCCTTATTTTTTCTATCTTCTTTAAACCACTTTTACTAAACTCCTCCAGCGTAGCTGTAGACATTTAAGGATAGTGTCTCTGATGTAAGATGACATGTACATAAACAATGTGCTACACGCTACATTCCTGCATCGTTCTTTCAAATGATCATTCAAGATGAGGAAAGGCAAAAAAGGAACTCCCAGTGTCTCCAATTATAGTCCTGCTGGAGATGAGATTGACATGACTAGCATGACATGCTTATGTTTGCCTGTGCTGTAAGCTTGGGGAATGGAAGAGAGGGATGCAGGTTAGGAGCTAACATTAATGTCTTTCTATAGAAGCTTCAGGGCAGAATTCGTCCAGTGTTGTTCATTATTGGTTAATTGTCACCTGTTATACTGATGTGACATTTACTCGAATAACCCCCAAGTGGTTTTCATGTCTGTGTTTTGGCTAGGCAGCCTTTTTAAAGGCATGGTATGTACCTGAGGTTCAGAAACCAGAGTTAGAAAAATGTGAGGTCAGGCTGTGGACAAGGAAAGAGACAATTACACTGCTTGAAGGTGAGAATGGGTTGTAAATTTGTTGAATATTCTTTTAAGAAGAAAAGCGAAAACAATCTCACAGAACCATTGAATTCCACCAAAATCCTCTTGGCTGAAACAGACCTTAAAAAAATGTACCAACTAAATGGCGACCTCATTATTATGCAGTACAGGAGTATATTTATTTTCTCTAGAGTCCTTAAAAGAACGCATTGCTCAAGACTGCTAGCAAAACTCGGTCATGTTGTGCTTTGATTCTCATAATTCTAAGTTTTATGGTCAAAGGAAACTGTTGTAACAACCTACAGAGAGCAGATTACAGAGCATCACCCAGCAGTCCCTGTATCAAACTCGTGGAAGTGGAGCCTGTCAATAAGAACGATGCAGCAAAATGGAGTATCCTGAAGGGCACTAAGCTGTCCAGCTGGAAATTTATACCAGCAAAACCCAGTTCCCACTTAACTGTCGTGAAAAGCTTTGCAGCCATTATCAGGTGTGCTGTTTAAATAAGTTATGTATGCCATTTGTCCACTGCATGGAGTCCTTGAAAGGCGTTTTGCTGCTTTTCTTGCTAGGGGAGTATTCCATTTTTAAAAGGCTGCCCTAAATCTGAGTGTTGATGAATTGGAGTCTCCTGATTAATAGGTTTCCACTGTGTTGAAAAAGGAAAAGGAAAAAAAAAAAAAACAAAAAAGGATTTTTCTCTATTTATTACTTGTACAATCAGAAACCTAAACCCTTCACATACTTTTTAGATCTTTTTTATCGATTTCTGTTTCTAATTCGGCTGTATGTTTCAGGCTGATAATAACCTTTGTTTCAATAATAGATAAAAAGAAAATAATGTACCAGGTGTAGACTAGTAAAGGCAATATCTCATATCTCAGAAAAAATGATTATATCATCTTGGATGTCATCATGATCATTCAGAAATGCAGGAAAAAGCTATTAATGTTAAATCAGAGTGTGTGTTTGCTGATATGAGTATATCATTCCTTTCTGCTGCAAAGCTTAGGGAGATAATCGGGGGAAATTATTTTCTCTGATTACAATGATGCAGAAACTTTTCTTGTGTTCTGTGTAAATATTAATAGGAAAAATCTGGTAATGTGGATTTGGAAGGGAGAGAACACAATCATGTTGCGTAGTCTTCCTAATTTTTAACAGAATATCTGGCTAGGCTGCATAGCTTCATTTCCCTTTATATTAACTCAAGAGGCTTTGTAATCAGTCCTTGTTGTGTTTTTGGGTGGCATATCTTAATCTTTAGGCAATACTTTATAAATTACCCAAAGTGCTTAAACGATTTTTGACCAGGCTGGGTTTGATTTATGTTTGTGTATGAGAATTCTTCTTGTCATTTTCATCAATAGTATTGTAACCGATGGAAGTTTCAAAAAAATATGCATCAATACAACCTGTTTTAAAAATTACTTAATGACATTTGAGATACTGCTAAAACATATCCAAATTAGCACTTTAAGTGATGGTTTTGTCTGAAGTGTTCTTTTGACATTCCAAAGCAATACCTTATCTCTCCCTCTCTCTCCTTAGTCACTACACACAGTAAATCCCATTTCTATCGATGTGTCATCCTTTTGCCCTTTTGCTCACAGTGAGTTTTCTTCTAGTCAATGCAGATGTTCATATAAGCCAGTATTCCCTTGACCTATCACTTCTAACAGCTTTTAAGATCTGACTAACTGCCTTGTAAAATTTTGGAGAAGGTTTTCCTAAACAGGAGGTAAAATGGCCCGTTGGTCTGTGCACACCTGTCTCCTCCACAAGCATGTTGAAGAGCGCTGTAGTATGTTAGCCTGTGAGAATAGCTTGACCTGAAGTGGCAACTGGGCACTAGCCACTGCTGGAAATTACAAGACCCCTATCCTATAAGTAGACCCACATGGACGGATCCCTGCAACTACTTAAAGCTCCCATAAGATGAAGTCTGGTCATCCATGTGGGTTTTCCTGAAGCTGAAAGGCTGAAAGGCTGAAAGGATGGTATTGGTTTCCTGTAGCTTTATGTATCTGAGTTGTGGATATATGTATCTGAGCAAGGACTGGTTTGGGCTCTCTTGTATTCAGCAGAGAGAAGTAGGCATATCTAGGGTGCAGTCCATCTGTCCAGAAGGAGACGTCAACTTAGATGAGATAAACTCTGCTGTAGAAATATTTATTGCTTTCCACAGCATATAAAGTGACCCCAATCTGTCTCACTTAGAGACAGATATCTGCATTTGATCAGATGAACCCAGGAAAAGAGTCCCAGCCTTTTCTTATTCTCACCCTTCCTCTTTCAGGCTCCAGATGCTTGAAGCCATCTGCAAACACTGGGAAGGTCCAATCAGCCTGGCACTCTACCTTTCTGATGCAGAAGCCCAGCAATTTCTGCGCTACGCCCAGGGCTCAGAAGTACTTATGAGCCGCCACAACGTCGGCTACCATATCGTGTACAAGGAGGGCCAGTTCTACCCTGTGAATCTGCTAAGGAATGTGGCCATGAAACATATCAGCACACCATACATGTTTCTGTCTGACATTGACTTCTTGCCCATGTATGGACTCTACGAGTACCTCAGGTAAATGGACGGTGGAGGAATTCCCACTGTCACCCGTGTTTTCAGTCCCTCCACACCACATCTTTCACACAAATTCACAATGTCATTGAGCAGATCTGAAAGAGGTAGCTTATAGGTGTTTAAGGTGTGATAATGCCTAGCAAGGCACAAGAATGTTGAGGGTAGAGAAAGGGACTGTAACTGGAAGTAAAGCAATGTGAGTATGAAAGAAAAAACCTCAGGTCTACATGTTAGCCCCATTAGCCATCAGAATAATTCCCTCAGAGCAGCAGAAGAATCAATTTGAAAATTGAACTGGACTAAGTATTACTAAATATGAAAGAGCATCCTGTATTAGCAGAGATGTGGCACGGGTGATTTCCCTAAACATCCCTGATTCTTAATGTCAGTGACAGAAAAAACATGCAAAGCTTTTCTGAAATTGTTGTTCGTTCCTGTGGCATGCTCCTAATCCAGTTCCATATCTGAAAAGAGGATGATAGTGTAACCAGCTCAAAAATACAATTGCAATGCCAGCACCTGTCCAGGCAAAACAATTAGCATAAGGAAACTGGGAAGAGTAACCTCAGCGTGTACTGTATCACAGTGAGCGTGAGGAAGCTGAGTTGGGATGAGCAAACTACAGACCTTTGTTCCATTAACTGAGGGTTTTTTTTAATAAAGACCTTTCTCACCTGCAGAGGCCGGTCATCTGAGGCCTAAGCATAGAGTGAGGAGGACACCCTGTGGCCAGATAGGAGGATTTCAGCTCTTTGTCCTGGCCAGTTTTGCTTTTCATCTCTGGTCCAGTCTGGTAAAAGTTGATCAAAGTGTTCCAGTGAGAGCCTGTCTGTAAGTGATCCCCTGCAGTCCATAGGGCAGGGTTTTGGAGAGTCAAGGGAAACGTGCCTTCTGATATTGGAAATTTATGGAGGAATTCCTGTGTTTCGAGTTTAACGACTCAGTAAGCATCTTCTGATTTCCCCCTCATGTGGAGAATTAATTGCCTTTTTCAATATCTGGATTCATGTACAGGGCCAAATTCACTATGGCTTTTAAGACACTGGATTCCGATGGTATCACTGAAGTTTTATCACACTGTGCCAGCTTGTTTCACACTTACTTTAGGGATATTTATTTTTGGTTTGTGCTCTGCAGACTTCAGAATGATTCTGTCCTTTGCACACATTAGCTGTTTCAAGACACATGTAGGGATAGTTGGTAGCCTCTCTGTTCTGTGCCATTAGCGCTGCATACTGTTGCATTTCTTCAGATCAGTGCTGGGTACAGTAAGAAGAGCAAAGGTCTGTACTCACACCTAGTACTAAGAAAGCAACTTGTTCTTCCATGCTGTTTTGCAGTGCCTTGGTGGGAGCCAGTACTGAAAGGAAGAAGGGAGATGACAGAATGATGCACCACAATATACTTGAGTTATTACAATCATAGAAATAACTTTCAGATGGTGATAATATATTATAGAACTAAATACACAGCGATGCCACCCATTAGTGCTGTTTCAGAAAGCTGTTGCATCCGAGACCTTGTGTTCTTTTTCCAGCCTCTTGTGAGTCCCATACCATTGTAACTCTGACTGTGAGTTCCTGTTGCTTGGGAATACTGAAATCGCTAAGCTGCCACTTCTAGCTCTTTAAAAGAGGATCGGATTTTATTTTTGCATGTGGACTAGAGGCTTTGATTGCTTTCTCAATAATGATTTTTCTGAGCAAAATAGCAGGGACGTGCAGTGAGATTATTTTAAATACGGATACGCTGTCTCTTTCTGCAGTGACTGTTCCCACCGCCTCTGCAAGCAGCTGATTAGTGGTATCCGTCTGAATGGCAGCGATTGTTTGTTAGAGACACTACAAACATTTTCACCTTCATTTCCTCAGATAGAATAACCAAAAGCAAATAGAAACAATGTGGTGTTTCAGGTATTGCTTTTTACATGATGAGCCAGACAAGTCCCTCTCACTGTGAGTTTACTCATTTACATATATTGTATATTGTGTCTCTACAGGCAATATACTCTCAGAAAGAAAGGGATTTTGAAAAACATTTTCAATATATTTTGAAGGTGTATGTGAAAGGTTATGGCCAGTTTTGAAGGAGAAGCTGGTGAAGCTGATGCTTACCTGTTCCTCTAGGTCTGTTGCTTGGATTTGTGCTAATGGAGCTTTTTCACAGCTGCTAAGACCATTTCAAAGCATTTAATCTCCATCAAACCCCCTTTCTGTCCCACTTTACTCTTCTATGAAGTACAAAAGGAAAGATACCAAGATTTCCTGTTTATGAAACTCAGACACTTTTCATGGTCTGTACAAGTAGAAGTCTTTTGTCACCTTCTCTCATTAATTACAGAGGTCATCATGTCCTTATCCCAGGGGTAAAAAAATCTTTCTGGTTGCTACAAGTAAGGTGTGTGGGTCATCCTAAAGGTTCCTCTAACATAAAATAACTGGAGAGGCTCCTTATCTACAGTTCTTAGAGCTGGCTTCAGTTTTCTTTCCTGACACATTTGTCTAAAATATGCCCTTTGCTTCCAGTGACACATGTAGCATGAATTGGGAGCTGGCATCCAAGCTCTATCCACAAGCTTTATACCTGTCCTCTGCAAACTGAGTTGTGAAATACCTCTGTTTTTTCTTCAACATCTCAACACAAGACACACTTCATGTTGTACCTCTTGTTTGTCATTTGCTGCATGCCATACATTGGTTGCTTTTGCTGAGAAAAAGAGGTTCTAATGAATTAACAGTGGACCAACAACTGTGTCAGTTCTTATCACAAAATCAGGGACTGGTGTGTTTGTTGATCTCGAGCTAACCTCTTAGAGTCCTGATTGTGGAAGCTAATTTGAATTAATGGACTCTCTTGTTTCTTTCTCTTTTTTTCTGAATTCAGTGCTTTAGGATTAGGTTGCCAACCTTTCTGTGTCTGAGCCTCTCTATCCTCTGTAAATAGAAATGCTGTTACTATCAGCCCACACAAGGGGGAGAATTCTTTGTTCATTTTTGAAAGGACTGTGGAGAAGAAAAGATTGGTATCAACATGCTGGAGTTCATTCAACCTGTGAGGAGACTCTTGTGATTTAAGATTAATTTCTTTTATGCTAAACAAAAAATAGGGTTGATTAGTAGATGAGAAATTTAACCCAATGTTCACTGTGTCAGAATGACATACTTCAGGTCTGATCACAAAGATGCCTGGGAAACGGTTTCCTGGACAACACCAGCAAAGAGAAAGCTCTTCATAAAATCATATATCCTTAATTTGGGGTCACAGAAAAGGAAAGATAAAGGAAAATTGGTATTCAATTGACATTATTGAATCCAAAAAACATTCCTCATAATGATAGTGCAGGAATTAAACTTTTACCCAGTGTTAGCTTGCAAAATAACCCAGTGTATCCATTATAGTATATGCCATGTATCTTACAACACCAACAGTGAGAATATTCCTATTACAAGTGTCACAGAAGCAGTCAACCAGCAAGCAGCAGCTCACATAAAACCAGAAAAAAGTCAACCCAACTGCAAAGGAAAAGCAAATTTGTTTCCAATAGGAAGAGGTTAGATTTTTCAGCTGGCTGTCCAAGGAGCAGACCACCAGTGAAGTTACCAGAAGCAAAAAGAATGTGTTTTTTTCTCTACCAAATCCTCTCCGCCTTTATCACAATCAATGTGACTTCTGTTGTCCTTTATCGATCAGGTTCAAAAACTGGATGTCAGTACTGATTCCTTCTCCCCCTTACATTGTCTTCTATGTCATCTAGTCCACATCAGAGGAAGGTTATTCTGTTCAGAGGTCAGTGCTGCTGGACTTCTTCACTGACTGTGTCTCAGCTCCAAACCCAGTCTTGGTGAACGCCTCCATTTTGGGTTTTTCAATATGCACCTCAGATGCTCACAGATCTCTTGAAAATCTTTCTGGAGAGATTATCCCCCTATGTTATTTCACTCGAAGTACCTCCAGCAGTTCCAGTGTTTGACTGCATCCACTACAAGTACCTTTCTCCAGATGTCTGGTTCTCTCCTCTTACCTGACTTTTCATAATGCACTTTGGCAGTGCAAGTGATTTCAGGCTCTTGTATCAAGTTTTTTCTCTGCCTTTTGGTTTTCTTCACAAAGTTACTGTCATCTATTCTTTCAAATAGTTTTACGATTGAAATCTACAGTAAATTTGCAGATATCAGGAGTAGGAAGGGTGCAGATAGGACTGTTAATATCCACATAATTGTTGTGCTGATATCCCATATCTTACAAAATGAGTCATGTTGAACCCAATTTGCTGTGTGACAGTCTCTGAAGTTACCCTTCCTTGATTTCTATAGCTATTTCAGCTTTGTTCAAATTCAGATGATGAACCTTGATAGGCAGAGTTGTCTCCTACTCTTTGACAGTGCAAAGTACAGCAAGGCCTTGATTTTTGCCTGTGCCTTTGGAGCTCTCCATCAAGCAAAGAAATAGCAACAGCCATACATGAAAGCTGCTGTTTCCTTGCAGAGCCCAAAGGGTGAGCATCGCTGCAAATGTTACCTGCTCCTTCCTAGAACTGAACCCCCAAAGCTGTACTGCTCAAGGCTGATAGATTGCCAAGTCCAGAAAGCCTGAGATGTGAGAAGAGAAACTATGTTAGTGACCCTGCTCTCAGAGAAGGTGTGAAGGGGAAGAAACGTTAAGAGCATCATAAAGACTGGATGCTGGCACTGCTCAACAATTCTGGCAGTGGAGACTGATTGTGAGGGAGTCATCTGTTTACATGCAGGTATCTTCCCTATTACTGATGGTGAGGAAGAAGCTAGTGAAGAAAGTATAAAAAAGTTATAAGAAGATGTTGAAAACCTTCAGTTGTAAAAAGTTTGGTGGAATGTGGCAGGGGTTCTTTAAGCAATGCGGACTTTGCAGCAAGGCACTGGGAACAGATTTCTTTTTATAGAACAGGCCTAAAGGTGTGTGAATTTTCTAAAATTCAGATTTTATTAAATAGCCCCGCTCTTCTTCTTTTTCTCTGATGGCAATATAAATGAGTTCTAGGTATTCTGGGCCTAGAAAAGTGGTTTGTTTGGTCCTTCTGTTATTATGACAGTGATCCCAATTCTTTCATCTTATAAGGCTGTAGAGAGTATGCTGCTTGTCAACATTGTCCTTGATTGCTTGTTGCAGTAACATAAAAGTCAGGACAGTGAATCCTATTAAGGAGAACTGACTTTGACAGAGAGAGAAGCATATTTCTTGTATGAAATATGAAGATAATGAAAGGAAAATAGGGACAGAGTTATTTCTAATGACAAGCATAGCAAGATTGAGTTTGGGAATGGAAAGTAACTTTTTCTTTGGGTTTCAGTTTCTTAGGGAAGAATAGGGAATACCTCCAGCAGGCAGGGCGTGAAATTACAAAGCTGTTGCTCTCCTGCAGCATTTGTCTGAAGGCCACTGTCTGGAGAAGGGCCCTATTGTGCAAAGTACAGCGCATACACACACACACACACTCAACACACCAAAACAGTCTCTGCATTGAACAATTTGCAGCGAAAGGGAAGAAGTGAGGTATCCCAGGGCATCCAGTGCATAGTGCTTCTCTGTAGGAAACAGCCTCTTTGCCCAGTGAGCACAGCCAAACCCAAAGGACTCTGATCTCCAGGCACTATCATACACATCAGTGGCAAAAGAAAACTGGCTAATGTACAGATTTGGTGATTTGCACCATGCCTTGTTGAGGTAGATTTGTGTCTTGCCTTGAACAAAGACCGACTATGGTGGCAACAGTGTTCATGAGAGAAAATATCTGGTCCGTAGTGTGTAATCAACTTGCCAGAAACACAGAGGTCTAAAGCAGAGGTGATAAGCAAGTAAGAGAATAGCTAGGCTGTAATGCAACCAAATTTTCCAGCCACTCACCTTGTGAAGTCTCACTGAGTCCTGGAAAAATCCTATTTTTTCAGAACAGCCAGTGAGCAGGTCTTTCTTATATCTGTAGTAACATTCAACTATGTTTCTCCTAAAAGGATGGTCAACTGGCTGTGCTCAGAGTGCTGGTTCAGCTCTGTGCACCCTGTACAGACATGCAGGGTGGCATTCATCAGTCAAACATGCAAACTCTGTTTGAACTGCATTGTTCTCCCTGTTCTTAGAGCAGCAGATCAAAAGTAAAGGAAAATACAAAGCACCCCTGGTAAAAAATACAGTCTATAAATACATTTATAGTATCAAACTGCTCTTTATTTTGAATAACCACATGATTTGCTCAGTTTAAAATGTTTCTGGTTTATTTGTTGTCTCTTTTCCAGGAAGTCCGTCATCCAGCTAGACCTGGCTAACACCAAGAAAGCTCTGATTGTACCTGCGTTTGAAACCCTGCGCTACCGCCTCTCCTTCCCCAAGTCAAAAGCAGAGCTGCTATCTATGTTGGACATGGGAACCCTCTTCACATTCAGGTACTGTGCAGTACTTTTGTTGAACCTGTGGTCATTATCTGCAAAGATTTTGTTAATGTTCTTGTGAATATTTGGTTTTTCTGTCGCAGTGTCAGCTAGCTGGGTCCATTAGGAAACCTCCTGGATTTTTTTTCTATTTTCATAGAGAGGCAGTGACCAGAATCGTACAGGGACATAATCCATCTGTATGCTCAGCGTATTATCTAGTATTATAGTCCTCTACCGAAGGATTTCAGTTGTTAAATTGAATTTGTTTTATTTTCATCATTTTTTTATTGCCCGACAAAATCAAGCGCGACCATTACACTCATGTGCGTGTAATTTGCTTTTTGGCTGCCAAATACTATTCAGATAGCTGTGTCCCTCATGTGACCAGGAATAATTTCTCTCTGGTCATTGTTTTTCTTCCTTGCTGACTTACTGGAAAAACAAATGCAGGCTTGTCATGTGCTCCTTTAAAGTGTGAAACAGCTGCTTAAATAGCTGGAGTTTCTCAATGCAGAGGTAAAAGTGTACATTGACTAGAAGTTGAGAAGTGAAGAACACCTAAATTTGGATCTCCTCTCTGAAGCAGACTCCTTTTGTGGCTGTGAACAAGTCACTTCTATTATCTGCCAGACTCTTCGGTTTTAAAATCTAAGTACCAGGGGTTAACTGTCTCTTGGGTGTGTGTGAGGTAAGGTCTGATTAGCAGACATTTGTGAAGCATTGCAGTGATGGGAAGAGCACAATATGGCCTTATGATATTGCACAGAGAGGGGGCTTAGGAGACCTGCATTCTCTTCTCAGCTCCGCTGCTGCCCTGCTGGGAGGTGGTACGTGAATCAGTTCACTTTCTTACATCTCTGTTCTCCACCTCTGAAGTGCAAGTAACAATGTTCACCTCTTCTTTTTACAGTATTTTGAGATCTAGAGATGAAAACTGTGAAAAAGCTAGGTGTTATCCATAGCCAGTGGAGCTCTGTATCACCTCTCCCATCCTTCCCTTACTTTAGAGCTTTCCTCACACTTCTCCCATTCCCTGTATTACCCACCCTTCTCGTTACAGCAGCCACCCTTCCCTCATGCAGCCACACATACGGTGTGAGCCTGGAAAACATAATTCTGACCCTACCTCTACCAGTGACTGCCTCGAAATAGAAACTTGAGGCGACTGAGGGAGGCATGCCTCTCTCTGGAAAATTACTTAAGGATACTTACTGATACAACAAGTGTCTTTCACTTTCCCATACTCCTTTAATAGTCAAAGACATACACATTAACGTGAGTTTTGTTGATAGAAAATAGCTGTTTCCCCCATGGTTGAAAATCCTTCCAGTGGAATATAACACCCTCAGGATTTTCAGATGTTACATTCCACCAACAATCAAATTTTCAGCCTTCACAGCAGTGGCCTTCCACTGCAGATTTGGTCTTCAAGCTATACAGCATGTAGGCATGTTAACGCACACAGTCGGATTTGTGGGTCCTTTCTCAAGTCTCACTCAGGCAAAAAATCTCTTTAACATCAGTGGGAGTTTTGCCAGAGCAAGGTTAAATAAAAACTGAAGGACATGTGCTCTGTAGCTGGTGCACATATAAACGTAGGACACATTTTCCAAATGCTTCCCCAGTTTGCTTTGGCTCATTTCATTGCTGAAATCTATCAACAGCCACAAAGCAACTGTGATCTGGGCTGAGAATTTCCACCTCCACCTTCAAGGTGCTTTAATAAGTCTGCAATTCGAGGCTGAGCGGGTGGGAGTGAGCCGGGGAGGACTGCTGTGACAGTGATTGCTGAGAGTGCCTGCAGCATCCCAGTCCCTCACACCACATGGTAGATTACAATCTTTCCCTCACTGAAATTGCTTTTGTCACCTCTTTTCCAAATGGTGACCTTTTCTACCTCTGGGCAGCTAAGAACTACAAAACAGCTCTCAATTACATCCCCCAGTCACCACCGTAAGAAAAGGGAAGGCATGTGAGCACCAGCGGCTGGCGAGGTGTGCGGGGTGGAGCCCCTCCTCGGCAGTGGGCTGCTCTGTGCCAGCTTGCTGGCTTTGTTCACAGGTGCTGGCTGAGACTGTTCCTTGTGAAGATGTGTCTGCTTAGTGCTGGGTAGTAGCTGATGGACCACAAATGTACTGCCGAGACAGCTTTCAGGCACAAGGAATACCACAGCTTGTAGAAAACACATCGTATGGAGAACACATTACCAGCAACAACTGATTAACTAATTAACTGGCTGCCTGCACAATCCAGCAAAATCTTTAAGCGCCTGAGAACAGAACAGGGAAAGGTTTTCTTTCACCAAATCGTCTTTCTCACTGTAATGGGAAGGTTTGAGAGACAAGACGGGGAGGAAAAAATACTCTGAAAAGAGCAATGATTTCATTTTGCTGTCTTTAGCAAGTTTACTATAGTTCTGAAGTGTTATTTCAAATAACATCAATTGATAATGAAAGTAAAAGGAAACATAGGACCCAAAGCAGGGGATTTTGTGCAGTTGTTTTCCATGGACCATGGGAAAGAAACTCATCATCATTTTACGGAGATCAAATTATTTAGTTTGGATTTGTCAAAATTGCCAGTGTAGTGAAAAATAATGTTGTTCACGTTTTTTACGACATTCTCCTGGGAGTCAGTGAGACTGAGTGTAGCCTTAAAATTCAGTGTGCCTTTAAATCTTGAGTGAGAAGGTCCTGAGCAGAAAAATCAGGTTTATTCATTTCTGCTGTGAGATGGAAGACCAGTACAGAAAGTGAACCACTTCTCCTAACTGCGATAGCACCAGTAAAATCTGTTGGAAATGACTGCCTGTATGGACATCCAGGTAGTGGTGTCTGCATATCTGATTTTGCAGTACCTTTCATGTGATGATAAGACATTGGCCAAGGCCTAGCTCCAACAGATTATATGTGTGTATGCACAGACCTATAGGTACTGTATGTGCAGCTATGTGTGTAATCCCAAACTCTCACAGTTATCATTTACAGTCTAATTATTCCTTTATAGCTAGTGAGAGCATACCTTACTTGAGTGTGCCGTACTCATTTTCCTCTTCATCCTGACCTTAGCCATCCTTTTGTCTTTTTCTTTACCTCCCCTCACATCAGTCACTCTGAAGAGGCAAGTAGATCATCTGTGGTATTATTTTGTTTTGTGCAATCAGGTCTGTTCCTTCCTTTCTGCTTTGTTTTGTCTCTCCAATCTCACTTCCATTATTTTCCCTTCACTGTCTCTTCCACATCTATTTTTCTCTGCTGGTCAGCTCTCTTGACTCACAGAGGTTATACCTGAGCTGCTCTAATGGCTTACAGTGCTTTCCCCAAAAAGGGTGGAAAAAAATTGTTGGTTTTATGGTAAGTGTCGTGTTCCCTCTGTTTACATCAGTGGGAGAGTGTTACTGGAATAGCAGCAGCATTTGACTGCTGCTCTGCGGGAATCTCTCAATTAACCAAAGTTTGTATGGGGCTTTGAAGATACAAATCACTTCATAAGTGTTTAGTAGTCATTATTATTATTATCATAATTAATTTCAAAATGCCGGAGGTAGGATGTAAGAAGATACAGCATCCTTCACAATCCCTTGTCATTTAAAATGTCTCGCTGTGATTGTGCTTTTTTCCAGATAGATAGCTGCCCGTTAGAGACTGGGTAGGTTACCAGCGCATTTCCAAAAGAGACCAAGGGATAGGCTTTTTGGAGATGATGCCAAAAGGCACTAAGGACTGTAAGCATCTTTCTGAATCGGGCATTAGTTTCTAATAACCCCTAGAGAATTAATTCACGGTCAGGTTTTTAATAGGAAGGGCTTTGTTTTTCCAGGTCCCCAAGCCAGGTACCCGAAAGTGATGCAACCTGTTCACAGTTTAGAAATGCAGCCTTCAAAGGACCATACGTTCTTGTACTCCTGCACTGCCCCTGAACAAGGAGTGTCAGCGAAGCTGAATGCCTCTCTGCTTGCCCAGTTACAAGCCATACAAATACACAGTCCAAGTGGAAACTCCTAGGTTGTGGTTTTACAGGTTTTTTACCAGTGGCTCACAATGTTATGAGAATTTCTGGGGTTGAAACATTACCTCAGGTCCTAATTCTGCAAATATTTAATGCCCAAATCCCTTTCCTTTAGCCCATGAGTCATCCCTGTGAATTCAATGTACCTTACATTAAAAACTGGCAGGATGTTTGTTTTGCCCCTTCTGTTACACATTTCAGAGCGTTGTAATACAGATGGCCTGCTACGCCTTTGTTTCATTATTTAATCTGTGAGTCTGCAGAAAGAGCCTGTCTCATTGATCTTTGGAAAGGTGTAAGAAGAATAAGTGGGCGAGAGAATCATTGACCCTGGCACTAATGGGGTGGATTCAAGCTGTGCTTGGAAGAGACCCACTGTGACCTAAACAAGATTAACGAAGTATAAAAGGATCTTTTCCTGTAAATCAAATTGATTACCTTACTCAGGATCACATGGGTACTCCCCACAATGTAGAAAGTACAGCAGAGAGCCTTTATGTAATATTTTACTTATTAATTTAATTATGCACTTTGGCTCCTGCCATAGTAATAACAGTAATTAATAAAACGGAACATCTATCCAGAGCCGCAGGTGTCTCTCATACAAATTATAAAATTGCATATAAAACAGACTGTGAATGTCACTGTGGTGTAGAAATAGCTAATTTTAGGAACCTTATCTGAGCTACAGAATTTCACACCGATTTTAGAGCACCGATACAGCCTCTTGGTTGCTAGGAATGAGGCGCAGCACTTTGTAGTGCAGATGAACTGTCTGTGTACTTTGTAATTGTTTCTCACATTAGCATTAGGTAGTGTTTTCACACCATCCTTCACCAACTAGACTGTTTAAGCTTTAAGCACATAGAGGCTCTGGGAAGCATGCTGGAAATAGTCCTAGAAATTGCCTCCGATGTGTCCTGAAAATGATGATGTGAACTGTAAGCTAATGTCCTTATTTTTGAGCATTTCATCTAACAAGTGACATTTTGTTGCCTCGCCAAGATGCCTTCTATCTAATTGCCTCCCCACGTCCATGCCATTTATGTCTGTTTAAGGTATCACGTCTGGACGAAAGGGCATGCGCCAACGAACTTTGCCAAGTGGCGAACAGCCACCACCCCCTACCGCGTTGAGTGGGAAGCAGACTTTGAGCCATACGTTGTTGTGAGGAAGGACTGCCCGGAGTATGACAGGCGGTTTGTTGGATTTGGCTGGAACAAAGTAGCTCACATCATGGAACTGGATGCACAGGTGAGGAGACAATGCCTGCATCTCCCACCCTGGGCTTGCGCCGCAAAAATCTGTGTTCTGTACAAAGGCTTCAAGCTTTGCATTACCAGAGTGCTCATTTGGCCTTACTGAGCTCCTTAATGGGTACTTCCTGAGTTGAGAACACTCGGTTTAGTCCTTATCAAGCATTAAAAGGAGAACTGAGTCTGAGGTAGTTTATTTGTCAGTGCTGAGAAAGTTGTTGTCTCGCAGTGACACAATACCTGCAGTGCCCGCATCCTGCCCAGCAGTGTGCCAAGCATTGCAGCACTTGTTGCCAGTCACCTACCAGGTGATCTATAGACCTAGATGGAATTTCTTCAGTTAAATAGAGGCTGGTGAGTACCAACTGCTAATTTAGAATTCAAAAAGCAATCTTAAATAGAATCCAAGGCAAGCATCTTCAGTTTCTGGCCTGGATTTACAGCACATCTCTGCAAATACAAGGATTTTACATTTCCAAAGTCTGGGGGCAGACTCCAGAGGATCCAGGCACTGGATCCTTGGGCTACCCTCCTCTTGGATCTGTGATTTGGGATGGAGCTGCTGAGCAGAATATATAAGGACACAGCAAAAGCTCGAGAGACCCAGACTGGCACTAGTGCTCCCAGAGCTGCCAAGGTCCCTGCCACCGACCTAGATCTTTGAGTCTGGAAGTGACCATGGCTCCATGGGAGCCCAGTGCTGCTGCTCATGGTTTGCATCTCTCTGCTGTTCCTGGATGTGAAGCTGACCACTGTGCTAATCAACAGGGTCTGGGTCATGGCATTTCTTTTTATTCTGGGGTTTGGGTGGCGTTTTTTAGTTTGGTTTCAGTCCAAGCTTTTTGTATGAGTAGCATTTCATGCTAACCGAAATCCATGCCTTTTGGCCATCTGTATCCTCCTATGCTAGCTTCTGCAGTGGATCTGGAATACAGCCAATCCTTCTCTGCCCACCTCTTACCGGTTTATGTAAAGCAGCGTAGCACAAGGCATGCAGCAAGTTACTGGGAGATTTTCTCCCTGGGGTGTGGGCTACAGTGTATTTGTGTGCAGGCACATTACGTGGGAGGGTTATTTTCTACTTCTGCTTACAAAACCACACGGTCATCTTGAGCCAGCAGCCACTTGGCCTTTGCTTACAAAAGGGCATGCGCAACCAATTTTTGCCTACTTATGTTGAGAAAAAAATACCACAGACCAGAAAAAATAAATCTCCCTTATAGTGTCATTAGTAATAATACTCTGCTTTGCTATAGCACTTTAATTTTCCAGTGCACTTTCCAAACAGCAATCAATTAACCATCAGTTTTGGAGACCGCCAGTGTAATGATTTGTTAATCTGGGTAACAAGGCTTATGTTCCCACTGGCAGCTCTCATCTAGCACTCATGATTTAACTCTTCTGTTCAGAGACATTTGCCCAGCATACAGATTCACATGTGGGAAATTGGAACATTTTTCAAAGTTGATCATAGCACAGATATTTTAAATGGTCATTGGGTTGGAACTAAGTCTGGGGAATTGTTTTGCTCACTCTTCCAACCTTAAAAATATTCTCACATTGAAAAGAATTTCATTTTCATCTGTAGCAACATGGGTATTGGCCTGTTCTCCCAGAAAATCAGCCTGGAGGGTCCGTGGGATTGCACAGCTACCTCCCCCTATGGCATTTCTCTGCTTCAGGGTGTCCACAGATCAGGTTGCTGCCAGCTGCTTGGCTGGCTTCATTATCAGCAAGCAGAGCAGCTTCGCAATTGAATTATTTCACTGCCCCTCACAACTGCAGCATCTGTCAAGAAGACTGTTTCAGACTCCTTACTGTGGGCCTGTGCCACTACTGTCCTTCAGAGCAGCACATAGCGTGGAGATAATCGTCGTTATTATTCTGGGGGCATGCAGATGTCCACTGAGCCAGATGCTGTACAAATACATAGATAATGACACTCTCTGTCTAAAGAATTTATAACCTGGGAGGTAGGGACAGAGGTTCCTGCAAGTGCATTGCTTTTTCAACAGACGATTCCTTCTAGTAGAGATGGGCACCTTTCCCTGCTCTTCCAGTGACTTTGGAATCAGACTGTGAGCAATCCTTTTTCCAGGACCCCAGCCCAGCATCTTTCAAAGGGGCTTATTAGCAGCAGACTCATAAGTTTTTGAAAGCTTTTTTGTGCCTGAAGGGCTTTCAGAGGGGTGGGAGCACCAGTGTTCTGAACAGTTTACACGGCAAAGCATAGATGGTCTCTGACCTGCAGGATTACAGATTTGAGATGCAAACAGAGAACAAAGAAAAGGTTGTACGAGGGGGAGGCATCTTCCTCTGCTGCTTAGTTTTCAGGTCCTTAGTTTTCAGGTCTTGTAAGTATATTTTGTAGTTTATCAGATGTCCTCACTCCATCATGCCAGCCTTTGTTTTCCTTTGGTTCCCCATTAGCTCCAAGCCTCTTCCAGCTGAGTGAGTTCTGCCTGTGAGCATCAGATTATTTTGCTCTTGCTGCACATTTGTCACCCCAAACAGAAGTTTGGAAGTGCCCATTCTCAATATTCATGGCACTGTAATTTGGCATCGAGATTTACCACTTCAGCACTGTCTGGCAGGGAACAGGCATTCCCATAACGAAAAAGGAGCAGCCATACAGCTGCATCTGTACCGAGCTGCCCAACATGTGCTACTGGGTGTCTCTGGGAAGGCACTGTGGCCTTCGCTGGGCCAGGGCTTACCAGTACCACTGCCTGAGTTGGGAAATGGATCCACATTGTGTTCTCCTAATTTACCATTTTGTTTGGGCTTCATTTTGGGTTGTGTTGCTGAAACACTTGGTTTCTGGTAGCATCATAACCCAACAGTTTTCAGTCTTTTCCAGGTTGATTTTGTTATGTAAAGAAAGAGTTAGAGGTGAAACACATTTATTCACACATGTGTGTTCTCTCCCATATATCTCCTTCCCTAACAAAATAGTTTGGAATACTCTGCCTGTGTGCTGCAGATACTCTGAACAGACTCCTGCATCTACAAGTGACTGGACTTTGGAAATGAGGGGATGTTGTGCACTGTTTCTTTTAAAGCCAGTGTGATCTGTGGCTGTTCTTTTGCTGCCCAGTGCCCTATGCAGAGATGGTTCATGAGTCATAGAATCATAGGGGTTAGAAGGGACCAACCCTCCTACCAAAGCAGCTCCCTAGCTCATATTGCACAGATAGGCATCCAGATGAGTCTTGAATATCTCCAGTGAAGGAGACTCCACCACCTCCCTGGGCAACCTGTCCCAGTGCTCTGTCTCCCTCACTGTGAAAAAGTTCTTCTGCATGTTGGTGTGGAACTTCCTGTGCTCCAACTTGCAGCCATTGCCCCTTGTCCTGTCTCCACAGACCATTGAAAAGGGGCTGGCCATTTCCCCCTGCATCCCATACTTAAGATATTTATAAACATTAATAAGGCCAGTGCAGCAACAGTTGTAAATAGAAAATGTTTAAGGACAATAGGAAATTTGTCTACGGAGGCTTCAGAGTTTGTCATTTGCATCCCATGCAACTCAGACTTTTTTGACATTTCATATAATAAAAAGTTTAGCAATCAGGGTACTTATTTTGGCTGTCAAATATTGGGGTTCACATCCCTTTTCTGGAAAAAAATCTAACAGAAGTATTTAGGCTCAAGTGAACCACCATGTTTTAACAATAGAAATTGTCAAAAACATGGTAAGATAAAAATAAAGAGAATTAGGGAAGAAGTTTTAGAGGAGAGAGGGAATTATCACAGTATCTCAGACTTTGTGAAGAAGAACTTAATTTTCATAAAACCTTCTCAAAGCATATGGAATTAGCAGGTCCATTTTCACACATCGCCTATAAAAGATACCATATTCTCTCCTTATTCCAGGCTTATAAATAGTTTTAGACATTTTTGTCGCTGTAAGTATCTTAGTATACAGGCAAAGCAACGTATGTGGAGCAGCGTGTGCCTTTTTAAATATAGCTTATTCCAACATTTCAAGGGAGATAAATGATAGGGGCAAAAGCATGCTTTTGGCTGGACACTTGAGAGTCATGCTGTGTGTGCCATCACAGCTGCGTTGGTTGCAAGCACACTACACTGTGCTGCAGCCATGGCTTCAAGCGTGCCTTGTGTACTGTTTCCCCATCGTTTGAATTATATGGACTAAAACATTTTACAAGGTAAAGCTGATCTTTCATAAACCCAAGGAAAAATCAATTTAAAAAAACCAGAAGGTTTATTTGGCAGATCTATTCGAGTTTTTTGGTTTTGAGACCTATGATGAGGCATGTTTGGCTGTGGAGGTACGTGAAGAGGCTCATGGCAAGAGCTCAGGAACACCCTCACAGCTGGTGTCTTTCTCCCCCAGGAGTACGAGTTCACGGTGCTGCCCAACGCCTACATGATCCACATGCCACACGCCCCCAGCTTCGACATCACCAAGTTTCGCTCCAACAAGCAATACCGGATCTGTCTAAAGACCCTGAAGGAGGAGTTCCAGCAGGATATGTCACGCCACTACGGCTTTGCAGCACTCAAATATCTCACGGCAGAGAACAACAGCTAGCACAACGGAGCCCGTGTGTGGGAAACAAGGACACTGGAGAGAGGAGCCACTCAACATTTGGTGCCCAGTCTTCAAACTTCAAACTGAGAAATACTTTCTGTTTTTATATCATACCTGGCAGTTCTAACAGTAGAGATTTGAAGTGAGACGTCTTCGGACTATGCTCATCCATCCCTTCCCCGACTACCCCAGGCCTTTCAGCTTTAGCATTTGTGAGATGTCAACAAGAGGGGCCGGCCACGCGCCTGCCATGCCCCCGGAGGTGGGGACTGGGCAGGGGCTGGGAATGCACTCTGCTCTCCTGACTGCAGAGCAAAGACAGACCTTCAGAATATAGGATTTCATGTTGCTATTTAATAATTTGACATGCTTTTTATCTGTAAAGGAAGATCTTCGGGTCGCTGTCCTGTGAATTTCAAATCTGCACTACTCTAAAAGGGAACTTCCACCTGTGAACTTTCACAGGGGCCCTGTTACCATGGATGACCTTGTTAATGCAGGATGAGCCAAAGGTCTGAATTAGCCTTTAAAACCAAGGGGACGCTTATACAATACTGCACTCCAGAAAAGATGTGTTACTGGTTTAGGTGTATCCATGACATCGGTTGGTCTTTTATTCTCAAATTAGTTGTTTTATCAGGAAAATCTTCCATACCCCACCCTGCCTTTTTTTCCCCAGTCCTAAATGCTGCTCCTTTCCTTGCCCGGGAAATGTCTCCCTTGTGTTTCTTTCCCATCTTCAGTTCTGGTGGTCCAGTAAAGATCAGTAACTCTGCCAGAAAGTGACCAAAACTTACCAGTGTAAGGTCTGTTTTCACCAGAGCAACTTGTTCGTGTACGTCTCGTAAAATAAAGGGCCTGGCTGTAACTCTTTATCTTTTTTAGGCAAGAATTGGATTTTGCCTATAAGGCATGTTGTGTGGGGGGATGTTGATTTGTAGGCTCATTTCAGTGCATGCCTGCCCATGAAGGCATTGGGCCTTGGGCTTTCAGTGGACTTCTTTGCTGAACAGGGAATATAAACATGGCAACTAGTAGCCTTGGTGCTCTCCTGCTGCCTGCTGCAAGGTCTCAGAACTACTTCGTTAAAGGAGTTTATAATTAAAAGGAGCAGAACTGTTAGGAATAAACTCCCTATTCGAGGGGGAGAAAAGAATGTGTTGGGAATCTGAGTGTGAGTGTTTGCTTGAACGTGGGCTGGTCAAGTTCACAATTTCGGTACCCACAGGAGTATGCTGGAGGGCGGACAGGAAACCTAACAAGCAAAATGCAGAAAACAAGACACTGGACTTTTTACCATTTTCTTTATTCTTCAGTATTAATGTTGTGTTTACATGGGATGAAGAGATGAGGTTTAATGCACTACCCCTTGCAGGGCTATTTGTAATTTCTGTCGCAATGTTAATAGAGAAAGCAGAAAGAACTCGGTGAGAAATGTGTCTGTGTCCCTACCCCAGCTCCCCATACAACCACGCGTACCAATACCACTGCCTGAGTTGGGAAATGGATCCACGTTGCTTTCTGCTCACTTTTTTCTTTCCATTTTGTTTTTCAGCCACTGGACCTTCTACTTTCCTCCTCACCTCATCCCTCTAGAGCTTGGTTTTATTTCTAACCTGACATTTTGTGAGAGCTTTCTGTTACGGTGGAAACCACGTGGTTAAACCAGACATTTAAACTACAAATATCAGTTCATCATACTGTGTATATATAAGAAAAGCCAAAAAAGGCAACATCGTTGACAAGAAATAAAAAGGGGCGGGAGGCTATGTGTAATTTTCACTTTGTCCCCTGGGAGTGTTGGCTGCATAAGAATACATCACTGCATAATTTCCCAAAGTGCTTTTCCTCTGTTCTTAATGGCTTTGTGTAAAGATTTACATAAAAAGCTGGGAAGAGCTGGGGGGAAGTTAAATGAGTGCTTGGTCCTGGCTAAGATAATTGTTTTTTTAAGAAAACCAAAATCCTAACTCCCCAAGTCCCATATTGATCACCATTGGGGTCCACATCACTGTGCACTTTGAGAATGAGAAGAACCCTGCAGCACAGTGGATTAGCTGATATGCAGGAAGATACCAAAAGCTGATCCTAAGAGAGGCTAACATTGGGTGTACCTACATAAAATCTCCAGTCAGAGTTTCAGTGTGGCCACCATTAAGCTTCATCTATATTAAAAACTTTCATTTCCAGATGTACATTTCTCCTTGGCTTAACAATGTTGCCCAAAGATGGACTGGGCTGCCCCGTAGCACGGACCTGCACATTGTTTGGATGTGCTGTTATCAATGTGAACATTATTCTTTCCTTGGTGGTGGTGAGATGCAGATGGGGGAGCAGGGAGGTAATCATTTGCTACTCGCCTGTCTGTGTCATGGCACCTCCTGGGTAGGATTGGGGATGCTGGCTGGTGTAACCAGCTCAAAGATTGGTAGTAGGTTCAAAGATCCCCTTTTTTTTCCGTTACAGACACTGTACTGACTTGTATCTGTCATGTCATGTTTGTCTATGTGCTTCATATTTGGGGAATTTGGGGGCTGGGGTTTTTTTTCAACATTTTGGCCAATGATAGCAAGTTAGGATTACGTATCTTTCTGTAACTGCCAGGGCTTCTCCAACACCATGAAAAAAACAACAACAAAGATACCCCGCTCAGTTTTAATACTGTCTTCCAGTCCTCTGCTGTAGTAGGTATTTGCTAGCAACTTTATTACTTAATTCTCAGTTTTCTCCTGAAGTCTTCAAGAAATACCAGATAAACCTGGTGACTTAATGCCTTTCATTTATTGATTTGTTCCACCAACTTCTCTCTTGAGTCTTCAGTCTATGACCTGTCCTTATCTTTGATATTTGGAAAGTGTGAGTCTCTCATCTAGGTATTCACTCCAGCACCCTCTCTGGTGAAGACTGATGCAAATAAATCATTTAGATTCTTGGCAATGTCCTTATTGTCTTTAATTGTTTCTTCTGCTTATTGTTTGGGTGGCCTACCGGTTATCTCTGATTTTCTGCTTTTGGTGTCCTGAGCAAATGTGTGTTTTCCATTTTAACTTCCTCCTGTTTGCTCTTCCAATTCCCTCTTAGCTTGCTCAAACTCCATCTTAACCTGCCTTTCAGCTTTACAAAGTTTTGATTTCCATTCCCTGAAGGGTTTCTGTTTGGCCTGAATGACTCCTAAAATTTCCAATTTAGACATACCAGTATTTCCTTGTCCTTGTCTTCCATTTATCTAAGGGAATACCATACTCCATGGCTATTTATAAGCCCTTTTCATTTCTAATCTGAGGTTTTCAATTTTTCTTTTTATTTAGGGCCACTGATTCTTCTTTTAAAATTAAAAAGGATTTTTAATTTTTTAATTTCTATATCTAATATCAGATACCACCCTACTAGGTTTTGGAGGGGTGTATTTTCCTCTTTAACCATCCTAAATGCTAACCTTCTCCTAGTCAAAGGATCAAAAATAAAAACCTAAAAAATTCTTTTGTTCTTCAAATTCGGATTCTTGACACATTTTGTTCTCTGTCTCCCTTTTCCCCTTCTCGAAAACACTGACACATGTGAGTTGCTGCAAACTTTTCAGCCCCATAAGGTCCCTTCCAGCACCAGAGCCTGAACTTTGTATTTCCCAAGACCTCCTAACATCCCACAACATTTCAGATGCAATTATTTTTCCAAATAATAATCCGCTGGCTGGCACCCAATCCTCCTATTTTTGTTTTTATATAACAGGCTTTGCAAGTTTAAGTTTTGGGCAAAGCACTTGCCTGTATTTAATGCCTTATTTTAACCCTTTAATATGGTTCCATGGTTTCTCTCTGTTGCCACTGTATGTACCTTCAAATGTTTGGCTGTAGATTCCATCCTGTCATTTTCTGGCTAAGGGTCATCTACCATTTGCCTACCTGGTGCTCCTAGAAAATGTCCTTGTTTATCCCAAATAGTCCTTAATACCTGTCAGCTACTTTCAGTAGTTCCTTGCAGCCTTGCTAGTTTCCTATGCAACCAATCCAGTCCCACGTTGTAATTTGCCATTTTTACTGTATTTGTAGCCATCATCCTTGGCTTAGCAACATAAAGGAATTAGCAGCTGTACCTGCAGTTCCATCACTTCTGTTAGATGGGATATGATCGCATTATTCCTAAAGTACTGCATTTTAACCTGGGAAGCTTGGTGTGGTTTGTATGTGAAGGATAAGCTGCATTTTCCATTGGCTGCGAGAAGTGGGGGCACTTTGCAGTGCTGCTTACAGCAGGGCGAGCCCTGCATAGAGGGAGAAGCACAAAAGCCTTGTCAGCACTGTAGCTACTGCTTCTCCCTGCGGGGGGAAATAAGACCCTAGCACAGCTGAACAGTTTTATAAATGCCCTGCACAAAACACGTTGCACATTATTTTCTGGTAGGTATAATCGTACATCGTCCAATTAAATATGAAAAATACATTTTTAATGTTCTCATTTTTACATGCAATTCTATCCAGAAGATAATGCATTTCCTTCTGTGTCTTGCCAGCTTCCCCCATTACTCCAGCCTGCCTAATAGCCCCATCTGTTTTTGGCTGAGAAAGATTAATGACCAGCAGCACTGGGAGTCCTGGCAAATCAGCAGAGATATTACTCTCAGCCATAGCACGGGACATTCTTTCCTGCTCTGCCAGATACCGTAAGGGTGTTCCTCAGGTTTCAGTGCAGCAGCAGGAGGACACAGCAAGCTCAGCAAGCAGAGCAAGAAGCTTTATTTATGAACTTCACAAAGGTCTAATGCGTTAGATGGTGGGAGTGCAAAACCAAAAATCATTGTTAGCTCAAAAAATATTTCAGTTTTAGGAAAAGAATCTCAATTTCTGCAGCTCCAGGAAATGAGAGTGAGACTGAAACAAGTAAGTCACTAGTAGACAATGACAGGCAGTAACCTGGTATTTCCACTGTAGTACTAAAAATCCAGAAGCACTGAGAGATAAATGAAGTAATTTTTACAGCAGCAATTCATAATGTATATTTAGAAGGTATGTTTATATCCAGACACTTCAGTGATTTGGGGGTTGTTTGAAGATTGTTACTTTTGTTCACAATATAAAATTAAGTTTGGAAAAGATTCTGGCTGCACACAGCAAATTATGGCTCAGGAAATATGTACAGACCTTGCTTTTATAGGAATTTGTTCTCATCAGAAGTTACACATTCCCCAAACAAGACACAAAGTCCTTGAGGATTTCAGAAGGAGCTATGTACGTTTTGAGAGTCTGGAACATTTTCCACTTAGGAATACTTGGGATTTGGGGTTTGTTTGCTCTGCAGAGTAGAATCATTATGATCAGTTTAGAAAAATAATCTCGGAATTAGAAAGCTAGCCAAATATTTATTTGTGGGGTTGGATCACATGGATGTGTTTGTCTGGGCGTGTTACTGGGTACTGCAGGAGAAGTGTTAGCTGACACAGGGGTGACTCCGATCAGGCATGTAGATACCACTCTCACCAAAGGTATTCAAGAAGAGGTCCCCAAATACACGAGGCGAGTAATTCAAGCCAAGCTAAGGCTATTCCTCAGGATCATGGCAACATGACTCTTAATGGATTTGCAACTTTAGCCATTGTATCACAAGACTCCTGCAAAATCAGTCATGGGAAAGCTAAAGGGTCTGAAATTTAAAGGTGATGATGGAGCTGGTGATTTGCTCATACAATTTCTTCCTGTCTCCTGGCACATCTAATAGGACCTAGTCTTTACACAGGCATTTGTTTGGACACTCATCTTTCATTCTGTGCACAGTGGATGGTGCTCAGGGAATGAAGCGCTGAGTGATACTTCTTTTTACTTTTGCTGTCATTGAGCTTTTCATAATACGATAGCTGCCTTGATTCTGAGAAAAGCCAGACCTTTTTCTCTTTTTTTCCAAAGGATAGGTTTAAACTGTGATTTAGGAAAATCAATTATCCCCCGTGCTCTCCGACTTTCTGAGCAGAACGCCTGCGGTTCTGTTCTACAGGCTTTTCTTGTGTGGAGGGGTCCTACGGAGCTGATGGAAATTACACACTTGGAGGCCTCCTAGCACTCACCCCCAACCCATGAAAGCTAACAGCAGAACACGCAGGAGTGATGAATCCCAGCTCTGTCCAAGCATGTCTGCTCCCCCTTTGGGAGCACTCTAAAGGCTACCAGCACAGTCTGTCAGGTAAACAGTGAAAAGATGGAGTAAATAACTGGGGAGGCATGAGGGGTTTGTTTGAAGTAGCCACGTTTCCAGAGGAATGAGGAATGCAAAAAGCATTCTGAGATCCCTCAGAAGGTCTGTTCATAGGATCTGTGGGTTGAACTGTGCTCATTATGGATCTGTGGCATTTCTTATCAGACACTAGCCAATGCATCCCACCTGTAGTAAATTCTGTGGGTTGTAAAATTCATGAAAGTCAGCACTGAGATTAAGCCATTCTCAGCCCAGAGATATTTAATTTATTTCAGTTCTTTGGATTCCCACATTGCTCCTTTGGTGCTCATAAGAAAAAGAAAGGGGAAAAAAAAGATAATAGCTGCTTGATAGCAGTAGGAGTGTGACTACCCAGCCTTTTTAAATTACCAGCACTGGGGTCAATGGTTGGGGCAAAGCTGGAGTTAGTGAGGTTCACAGAATTTCTTCTTTTGAACTGCCTGTGGATCTGTTGTTCCAGCGGTGCTCTCCAGTGATGCTGTAAGGAAAGGAGAAGCGATCCAACGCTGATTGATCCATGAACTCTTCATCCAGTCAGAACTAACCACTAGCAGCAGGAAGGAAGCTGCACCACTGTCTGCTTTGAGTTTTTTTTAGATGGTGATAGCGAGTTCAGTATGAAATCTATTCTTCTGACGAGAGACTTCGTTGAGCTTTTCTGCATTTTACATGTGTACTCACCATGAGTGACAGAGGCCCCTTGGGGTTAGGAAGAGGTGGGACTTGGCAGTTTGGTGATTCAGAATGAGAACAAGAGATTTGTGTATTTTCCCTCGACACCTTGCCCAGTTTGCACTAATTATATTATCACCAATTAATCCAGCTGGTTTGGGACTCGGTGTTCAGGCTCAGCAGTTAGCTTCTGCTGTCTGTGTTGATGAGGGAATAGACAGATGAACGAAATGCTGCTTTCTGTCTGTAATGTCACTGAATATTTCCACACTGGCTCACATGGCTCATGGAGAGTTTACATCTTCTACTTTTCACTGTTAACGTTTATTTAAAGAACAGAAGAGGCAAACAAAGCATGAGTTCTGTAAGGACCCACAAGGATCAAAATTCATGAGAATTTATCAATGCAAAATATCCACCAGGTTAACTTGCCAGCTTTTGTCAGGAATATAGAGAACACAGGTACTGTCATCTTCTTTCTGATTACACTTCATAGAGCAAAACAAGTGCATGTAATATAAAGAGTTCTCTGAATCAGATCACCCAAGACCCAATCGTTTTATACCTGTTGCTTTCATTTCCATTTTCATATGTGAAACTTAACAGTTTGCAAAACTTGTATTTTCTTCAGCTGATACAGATTTTATTCTGCATCAGTCATACTTGCAAATATTGCGGCATCGTCTGGGGTAAAGAATAGAACTGAAGGGTCAGTGAGATGTCCTCAGCACAACTTTAGGACAGAGATAGCCTTTCCAGTAGCCTCAGGGATTTTCTTTGCTTTGTGCTATCACAGGATTTATTTCTATCTTTGCAATGGCTCTTCCTGTAAGCATGAAGGACCGCTGGCTTGTGCTATACCACTGTGTGAGTTCATTACTAAACCAATATCAACACACTTTGATTCTGGCATGGCACCTGGGCCTCCACACAAATTTATTCTGCAGGGTTTTTTTCCAATTTTAATCTTCAAGCCTATACCTGAGAGAAATTCAGCGACTTGAAGCTGTAAGAGTGGGTTCACTATGTTCATTTTATTTCTAACATATTCGTATTGTTCAAACTTACCTGTTGACTACACCTATATATCTTCCAGCAAAATATTGTTTTTAGAGGAAGAGAGTCATTGCAAGTAATTCAGTGGGGCTGAAATAATCAGAATTTATGAAGATAAGTAACCTACTCAAGCCATAAATTTTAGCATATGTTTCTACAATTTACAAATTTACTACTTCTGCAGGGCTCAATTTCAAGAGCCTTCCTCAGCCAGCTAATTATTGGGATTACCACTTTTTCTCCACATTTCCAATCTGCTACACCCTGAAATCCATGTTTATATGAGCCATAGGTAGGTGTTGGCAGGCATTTTAAAAACAGTATAGACAGTTTCCACAGTGTTGAGGTTTGCCTACAACTATTACATAGAAAAAGACATCTCTCCATTACTGTCTCCCTTAAACCAGTAAGAACTCATTTTAAAAAAAAGAAAAAAGATAAAGAGTTGGACTGCTGGGGGGAGAGCAGGAGGCTTAGGCCTTTGACACCACTAATGGCTCAACAAGATCAGGTTGCTTAGGGCCTGACACATTCCTACAACTTGGTAGCCATGTGTCTGATCAGAGAATCACAAACTGGTTTGTATTGGAAGGGAACTCAAAGATCATCGAGATCCAACCCCCCTGGCCGTGGGCAGGGACACCCTTCACTAGAGCAGGTTGCCCACAAAGCCCTGTCCAGCTTCACCTTCAACACTTCCAGGGAGGGCGCATCCACAGCTTCTCTGGGCAACCCGTGCTAGTGCCTCAGTAAAGAATTTCTTCATGATATCTAATCTAAATCTGCCCTCCTTTAATTTAAATCCATTACCCCTCATCCTATCACTGCAAATGGCAAGGGTGACTACGTGTGTCTCTGGTAGAAACACTGAAGAGCTGACATAGGATTCTATGATTCTATGATTTGGTTGGACTCCCTAAGTTTCGCTTTTCTTATGCATTTGAATTGCCTTTCACAAAGCCATCTCCCAGTAGCATGGTTCCCAATGGGCAAGCACTAGCTAGCATAACAAGTCTATAAACACCCCCTTTCCTTCCACGTGGATCATTTTGGCATCACTTTCTCTGTTTCTCCACCCTACAGAGGATCCAAAACCTGAAGAAATGATCTAACCATCAAAAGTACCCTGCAATGCCAGGTTCCACAGGTTTTGAGGTGCCCAGCTGGAAGCATTCAGGCCCAGATTAATCCCACTCGGCAGCTGTCCAAGACCCATGATACTGGAGTTAGTTCCCTTAGTTTCTTTTGATAATTATTGGGGTGAATGAGACATCTGCAGAGGTTATTTCTGCTCACCTAAGTCCTACATCACCCTTTGACTAGCAGAGCTGATGGTGCCCACGCAGGTGCCTCAGGTGCACACCTGCCCAAAGGAACATGGGACAAATCTGGGCCAGTGAGCATCAGTTTTAGCGCTACCACCTACTCATTTAAGATTACTGGTGTAAAAATCCCATGGAAGCTAAGCAGTAGTGCTACAAGGCCATATCCTTAATATTAGCTGACAAACTTGAAAACAACAATCTATATGATGGAAAACGTGTGGGCAGATCAGCCATGGGAGGGGAGCGATTCATGGACTCCAGAGACTGTGATGCGTGCTGTGACAGACAGTTTGTGCTAGCAGACAGGAAAGCACTCATTTTCCACCCAAAGCCGTGGGCTTCATAATGATGGTTAAAATAACACTCCTGGCATTGCTGGTCCAGTTGTGCAACACTCGTGGCACTGCATTATCACTGTGCAGCTCTCTCCAGGGCAGTGGCAGCATTTGCAGTGTGTCAGACTGCACTTTTCCAAAAGTGCAGGTAAGAAATCTGTGAGAAAAGAGAAAAGGGGGGAGGGAGGGGAGAACCCAACAAAAAACAACCTCAATAGCAGCCTTTCGTGTGTCTTTCTTCTTATGAGTCCAACCACATTACTTTTCTGTCATGACCAAGGTGATTCTACATTCTCCAGGGGAAAACTGGGATGTGGCGACCTTTAAGGTGAACCATGCATGAAGTGAGGCTTGTCATTTCCTTGCAAGCCTTGCAGCACTGAAGGGTTTTGAATTTCTAACTCACCATGCTGTCGGGATGTTACCTGGCTGGCCAGCCTTCTGCTTGAACTAATACTGAACCCTTTAGGTTTTTTTCTCTGGGTTGGGGAAAGATCCTTAAGTATTATTTTCAGGAAAGAAAAACAAAAAGTATGTCTTTTTTTTCCCCTTCTTCTGCTGCCCCATCTTCCAAGCGTCTGCCCCTCCAGGGCCAGACTGAGGCAACTTACATTTAACATAAACCACTTAGGTTACATGTATGCTTCAGTCTGTGTGTAAGTTTTCTAGGTGACAATTTTATTGGGGGAAATGCTGTTTAGATTGTGTGTGCGAAATAAATGGCTTGTAAATATTAAAAAAAAAAAGGTAAATTTTCAGTTGTTCAATAAAATTGTGAAATAATCCTCTCAATTCCTTTCCAGTGTCTGACTTGACATGTGCTGGTTTCAGGACCATACCAGCTATTGTTTCTTCAGATGGAAACCAAAAAAAAAAAGAGAGGTCGTAAACTCTTTCATTTTCATCTTTAATCCTTTTATTACTTTTTAATTTTGCATTGTTGCATTGTTATTGCCTTTAATCAGACACATTAGTACAAGGCTTTTCCCACTAAAGACAGGTGAGTCCTTATCTGCTCAGAGTTAATCATATGTTTATCTGCTTTACTTGACCTTGACCTTCCTGCTGTTGCCTTTCTGTAATCAAAGACAAGACTTCAGCAGATGGGGAAGTTCATTCATTTTGTGTTTAAGAAAACAAGCAAGTGGATGATCTGCAATGAATGGCACTTCACTGACACCATGGAAGCAAACCCAGCTCAAAAGTAAGTATTGCAAAGGTGGGAGTATGGGTTTTCCGTTATATAGGAGTCCCTTCTCTTGATAATAGAAAAAAAGAAATACACAAAACCCAGATGTCTTTGCTTTTCTATTAATTAACCCTTGCTGATAGCTTTTTCAGCTGCTCAGAGCTGCAATTGCATTTCCCATAATCTCACTTACAGCTGGTACATCTTTTAGCACTTATAAGTAGAGTCATAGGACTACAGTTCTCTCTCTTCTTCCTCTCTTTCTACATGGTGGCCTGAGGTTCCTCAGCAGAATTTCACTATCAAGAAAGAAGGTGGGGACAAGAGTGGGAAGACAGGTCAGCTACATAATTATTTGTGGTTTGTTTTGGGATGATTTTTCTTTGTTTTTTTAACCAAAACACAAAGTAGAGGCTGCTACAAAAGTGCATTTGCCAGGGATATCAATGCAGAATTTACATTTGTAGAAACATCACAAAGAATAGGATGTTGCTGGGTGTAGAGTACGAAGCCTTTTTTGAAGATTGAGTTGCATATGAACAAAAGCTAGTGTAGGTTGCAGAGCTTGCTAAATTTCTTGGGTTTCAGACGATTATAGAATCAGATGGGTTTTGTGTGGTGTAGGAACAGGCTGGGAGGCCAATGAGAGTTAGAAAGAGAGAGCTTTGGATTCATTACCAGAAACATAAATACTTGGAAGCATGTATATATACATATAAATGGGTAGAAAAAGAATTCACAGAAAAGGAAGATGAAGGGCTGGAGATGTACAAGTGGGAGTTTTATAAGCTGAACTCTGCAGTCACTGGAGAGAAAACCTGCAGGTGTAACTCCCTTAAATTCTCCAGTCCTGCAGCAGGGCAGAGATGGCTTGCACTGGGAAATGAATGATTGAGCAGGTGCAAGAAGTGAATGGCATTAACTGTGTAAATAGCAGCTGATTTTCAATAATCAGGCTCCCAGAAGGGACCCTCTCCCTGTGCCATTTCCATATTACCCACAACCCTTCCTATCCATCCACCTCTGACAAATCATCAATAAAGAACAGAGTTTTCTTCAGGATTTATGTCAAATATTAAAGTTCCAGGACAGGTGTGGTAGTATGTTTGCCCTGGGGTCAGAAGTTACGTTTCTTCAAAAGGGGGCAAGTTGAGTTCCCAATACTGAAGTTCTGATGCGGCATTACCTCAACTCTCCTTAAGGCTCTGCATGGTTCCCAGTGTCTTTGTGTAACCACTTTCACCTTCAAGCTGCTTTAAAAGAAGAGTTAGTGAGTGGCTGAATTGCATGGACAGATGTGGTATTGTATGTTTTGCTACCTTGGGGTATGTTATGTGGCTCAAAAGCCTGGTGTTAGACCAGCTGGGGATGTTGAGGGGAGTTCTGCCACAGCTGTAGACGTTAGAATGGCAAAAGAGGGTTATCTCTTTCTCGGTTTGCCACTGACATCTCTGTCTCAAGATTCCCCCAACCAAATCTGAATGCCGTTTCTTCCCTGTGAATCTCACAAAAAATGTAACTCACCTCAAGAATAAGTCCTACATGCCAGTGCTATGAATCATATGAATCAAGTCCTGCATGGTCGATCTGCAGAATCTGACTGGAGGCCTGTTACTAGCAGTGTTCCCCAGGGCTCGGTGTTGGGTCCAGTCCTGTCTAATATCTTCATTGACAACCTTGATGAGGGAATAGCATCCACCCCCAGCAAGTACGCCAATAATACAAAGATGGGAGGAGTGGCTGACACACAGGAACACTGTGCTGTCATCCAGAGAGACCTGGACAGGCTGGAGAGCTGGGCAGTTAGAAACCAGATGAAGTTCAACAAAAGCAAGTGTAGAGTCTTGCACCTGGGAAGGAACAACCATTTGTATCAGTACAGGCTGGGGGATGACCTGCTGGAGAAGAGCTCAGTGGAGAAGGACCTGGGGGTCCTGGTAGATGACAGGTTGGCCATGAGCCAGCAGTGTGCCCTGGTGGCTAAGAGAGCCAATGGGATCCTGGGGTGCATCAGGAGGAGTATAGCCAGCAGGTCAAAGGAGGTGATCCTCCCCCTCTACTCTGCCCTGGTCAGGCCCCACCTGCAGTATTGTGTCCAGTTCTGGGCTCCTTGGTTTAAAAAGGACAGGGATCTCCTGGAGAGAGTCCAAAGAAGGGCCACGAAGATGATTAAGGGCCTGGAACATCTCCTCTATGAGGATAGGCTGAGTAAGCTGGGACTCTTCAGCCTTGAGAAGAGAAGACTAAGGGGGGACCTAATTAAAGTTTATAATTATCTGAAGCAGGGGATGCAGGGGGAATCAGCCAGCCCCTTTTCAGTGGTCTGTGGGGATAGGACAAGGGGCAATAGCTGCAAGTTGGAGCACAGGAAGTTCCGCACCAACATGCGGAAGAACTTTTTCCCAGTGAGGGTGACAGAGCCCTGGGACAGGCTGCCCAGGGAGGTGGTGGAGTCTCCTTCTCTAGAGATATTCAAGACCTGTCTGGACGCCTATCTGAGTGATATGTCCTAGGGAGCTGCTTTGGCAGGGGGGTTGGACCTGATGATCTCTTGAGGTCCCTTCCAACCCCTACAATTCTATGATTCTATGATGTAGCTGAAAGGTACACAGCATTTGTGGGGAAAAGAAAAATTAAAATCTAATTCACATGTCAAAATTTGGGTTTTGTAGCCCAGGAATTGGGAGAGTCTGCAAACTTTAGTCTCGGTAATTTAGTATTTGAACATATATAAAAGTATAGCATATATTTATTCATAGCAAAGCTAAAACAGTGTCGCAGTTGTATTAACCCAAATACTGCCTGTATTTGGTGAAACCAGCATCATCTGATCACAAACCAGCCTTTGTGTACCAGGAGAGAAATAGCATTTTGCTGACACTGACTCCCCAGCTTGGCTCCAGAGCCAACAACTCAGGTGGTAAATGGCAACAACCTCTCAGGGCTCCTGTTTCAGAACTTTGCTGATAGAGCATCTTCATTTATGTTGGGTTCTGATTTTGAAGGTTAATTTTGCAATTATAAGTGCCACACACATTTTTTTAAACAAAAGACAGTATTTTGAAGTGGCCATTAGGGAGAAGGATGAACAACTCTAATGGGCTCATTTCATCCTCTGCTTCAGGGCATAACAATAGTTCTTAGAAGCAACTGTTCCTCTTCCCTGAACTGCATAGGCAAGTGTGAGATGTCCGTATGCAGTTGCCTTTCCTTTATCATGCCCTTGGATTATTCTTTCCCTAGAGGACTCCCATGTATTTCTTGCTGTGAATAGCTCTTTCATGATGATTTCAGGGAGCAGCCCACTTATTACCAGCCTGTTATTCCCAGCACTGCTCCTGGAGAGATCCAAATCCTTGTTGCTTCTTCAGCTGATTTAAACTCTTTATCGAAACCGGAGGAGCACATGTGCACACCCACACAACTTCTCATTACCTGCTCAGCTTGAGCAATGTTTGCAGCAAGTGGGAAGCCTTTACTTACGTTGCTGGTAAGGAAATTGGGAGATCTGTACTACTGCTACATCTTGCTGTGGGTTTCATAGAATCACAGCAGGGTTTGGGCTGGAGGGACCTTAAAGATCATCTAGTTCCAACCACCCAGCCATGGACAGGGACACCCTCCACCAGTCCAGGTTTCCCAAAGCCCCGTCCAGCCTGGCCTTCAAACACTGACAGGGAGGGGACAGCCACAGCTTCTCTGGGCAACCTGTTCCAGTGCCTCACCACCCTCACAGCAAAGAATTTCTTCCTGAAACCTAATCTAAACCTACCCTCTTCCTATTACTCCATGCCCTTGTAATCAGTTCCTGTCCAGCTTTCTTCTGGGTCCCCATTAGGTACTGGTAGGCTGCAATAAGGTCTTACTGGAGCCTTCTCCAGGCTGAACAGCCCCAGCTCCCATCCTGTACTGACATGAGAGGTGATACAGCCTTCTGATCATCTTTGTGGCCCTCCTGTGGACTCATTGTTTTGGAATAATCCAGAGAAAGTTTGTGAAGTCAGGCTTGTCCATCATGGTTACCTGGACAAACCATTAAGAAGCTTTAAGGAACAAAGCAACGTCCAGACACTTGTAAGGTAAACTCCTTATTCAGATTGCAGGCCTGATCTTGTGTGTCTTGTTAATTACTCAGAATGTTGTTTGCTTTACATATTTGATAACAGGACATCAGCGAGTTTAATATCCTGTAACTAATTCTTTGATTAATGTCCTATTTCCCTAAATAGGGTACTTGCCACCTGGCATGCATGAAACATTAGTTGCAGGGACTTTGGGAGCTGTCAGTGTTAAGTCAGTTTGGGGATTTTTAGCAGCATTTGGCAGGTTGCTTAGTTTGGTTTATCATGGGAAAGTGAGGATGGGGATTTGCAGTGGTCTTCTGCAAGAGCACATAGCCACAACGTGTTGTATGTCAGCTGGTTGCAAGTCATCCAGTGATAACATATTTGTTTTCCTTTGACCCAAGGCTGTGGGTACCCTTTACAGTGACGTCTCACCAGCAGTCTCTTGCTGAGAAATCCCATGCAGCTCAAGAAGTTTTGTTCTTTGTGTGTCTTTGGGCATCACCCTGATGGTCCTATATGGATGTCTTCAGGGGCTTCTGCAAGGAAACTCAATCCTCAAAGGCTCAGCTAAAGAAAAGCAAACATGAGATGCTCCAGTAAAATAAATCACTCTTTTCAGTTCCAAAATTACTTTAATAGGGGAATAAGCATCTCTGCTCAGAAGGCTGCCACACTGCTCCATCAAATAGCAGAGACAGCTTTCAAAGACCAGAAATGTCACTTCATAACAGCAGCATGTATTTTTCTATTAAGATTTTTTAAAAAAACAACTCTACATATTCTCAAGCCTTAAGTAACGTTCCCCTTGGAGCTCAGTTCTTGTTTCGGTGACGCTGCCTTCAGCCTTTCTTCACTTCTCTTGGTATTTTTCCGTTACGCACTGGCTCTTCAGGTAGTGAGGTTGTGTGTGTTTTCATGTGGGTAGGCTGGATGCCCACAAACCATGGGATGCTTCAAGTGTTGGGAGAAGAACTGCAGTGGCAAATTCCTCCTTGCTTTCAATGTGCCACTGCTCTCCCAGGGATGATTTTTGCACAACGTCCCTCTGAGGTGCTGCAGAGGCTGTGGGAAAGCTCAGGCTACTTCAGTGAGGCTCAGTGGTTTCCTTAGGGTTACTCGGGAGGCAGGAAGCAGAGGCACAAATCTGTGTCACTGGGTCCCCATGCAGTGACCCCCATTAACATGGCATCACCATGCTTTTGCTTTCCAGCTTAGCAGGGGTGTGTTTTGCACTGTATGTTGAAGTGGTTCATGGATCAGAGCGTTCTCCACTGACAAGGAATCACCTTGCCATAGGGACGTTTGCCCTGCATAGTCTGGCTTAATTTTCTTGTGTTCCCTCTGCTGAGAGGGTCAGTTTATCCTGAGCAATAGAAACTATCCACCAGCTCTGCTCATTCCAGTCAAGTATGAGACATAGGACCTTAACTTTAAATGTCCCTTAAAATAACAACAGGATGTTTAATTTTCAGCTGGAGACTGTAAAAGTCCTTCTGCCGCTCTGCTACAGCTACTCCCCTCAGCTGCAGCAAAGCACATGAGAGGCCTGACCGTTTATCTGCCCTTCCCAACACAGCAAGGAGCAGTCACAGCCCTAACCCTGAGCTGGGGCACTGCTCCCTTCACGTCTCTGGCTGTCAGGAAGGTCAGGAACCATGAGCTGGGGGCCCCTTTCAGCTCGGTGTCTCAAGTTTGGTGGTTATTTATCGCACCTGAATAACTGAAATGTTTGTTTCATGAGAAGCAGATTTAAATTGGATGGTTCATTGATTTGATTAAGAAAAGTGATTAGTATGGCAGTGAAAACCTGTTAGTCAAAGATTTTTAACCCAGCTGTTCCTGTGGAAAAATAAAAATCAGATGGGATTTTACTGCTGAGTCCAACATTCAGTGCAGTTTGCTTTACAAACTGGTGCAAGGCTAAAGGCACAGGAGCTACAGCATTTGTCTGTTGAAAGGGAAAATATTTCAGCAGTGTCACATCTCTGCTTGACTTTGACAAGAAGCAAAAGGTGTGGGGCTTTATATGTGCATATATTGAGATGAGGTGAGGAATGTGTGATGGGGTCTCTCCTTTTGGGGCAGAGCTGCCATGCCAAATTTTCTGATTCTCTTTGAGGGTGAATGAGGAAGCAGTGGTGTGTCTGCCAGGATAGCAGTACTGTGAGGCCTTTGTAGGTACTTTCATTCTTGTACCTATCCCAACTGTGGAGTTCAGGAGTTCAAGATGAGAATCAAATACTGAAGCCCTACACCAAAGGCTTAGTGTCCCCTGAATATTCATCTACCATGTACATAGAGAGTCCTGTGACATAGGAAAGGGGCTTAGCCCATTTTAGAACTGAGTTATCTGAAGTGCAGTGAAGTGGTTAATGGAGGCCAGAAACAAGTGGAGCAATGCAGGGGTCTTTCCTGGCGATGCTGTGTTTTATGTCTCTATCAGTGAATTGGAGGAGGTGACAAGGTGCACATACATCACATTCACAGGTGACACAAACCTGGTGATGGTAGCTGAGCGGGTCAATACAGTGGTGGGGAGGGTGGCCATCCAGCAGGACCTAGACATTCCGAAGGCATGGACTTACAGAAACCTTATGAAATTCAACAAGGCCAAGTGCTGCTGCTGGGATGGAAGAGCCCTATGCAGCAATATAGGCTGTGACTGCTTGCTTGGGGGGCAGCTCTGCTGAAAAGACCCCATGAGCCCTGGTGAGCAATGAGCTAAATGCAGAAAAGTAGTGGCCTTGGCAGAAGGAACGGCCACCAGCCTCCTGGGCTGTGTCAGCAGCAGCACAGGTAACAAGGAATGGATTATCCCACTCTATGCAGTGCTCATGAAGCCAGATATGAAATACTGCATCCAGTTTTGGGCCAGGACATTGATAAACTGGAGTGAGTTCGGGAGAAAGCCCTCAAACTGATTAGGGCAAGGAGACCTCTCGCTCCATGAGGAGCAGGTAAGGAAGGTGGTCTTCATCAGTTTGGCGAAGGGAAGGCTTCAAGAGGACCTAACCACAGCTTCCTTGTGTCTAGGAGGAGGTTATAATGATGGGGCCAGACTCTACACAGAAGTGCATAGCCTTTACCAAGACAATGCACACTCATCCAATCCAGAGAAATTCCTGCAGCCATCTACCTGTTATAGCCCTGCTCTGCCCAAACATCTGCACCTCAGTCCCAACACTTTTGGGGAACTCAGCAAGCCCAGGCACTCTCCTCCTCTTCCGTTTGCTCTCCCTACGCACTAGCCCTCCTGCTCTCCTCTTTTAGCTGTGTTCTGGTCCTGTCACTACAAAATACAAGCCTGTATTTTCAAGACCTGAAGTTTATGGTCAAAGACAGGCAATATTTTATTATCATTTAATGCATGAAAACTCTGGCAACAGATCAAAACGTGGCTGCTTTACTTCTGGAAACAAGTGATGGGCAAGGGAAAACTCTGAAAGAATGACCCAGGACTGTAGCTGCTAGGTGGGTAAGTTAGCGCCCACCTCTGTCCTGGGCCCTGTTAATCTAGACTGCAGTTCTGTTTGGCTCCTCTATGAAGGCATGAATGACATCAAGCTGCACATTCCAGGGCCAAAGGCTTAACCAGGCATACCCTAAAAATACAGAGAAATCATGCAGCACAAACCCACTTATCGTTTACCTGCTTCAGAGCTGAAAGACAGTCGATAATAACTCAGACCATTGTGCATAGCAAGTGATTCAGGCAAGCCAATTGCACACACTGCAAGACTGAGAAGAGAAAGAAGAGTATCTGTATTGAATGGGTTGGACGGGCACCTTACAGGTCCCGGTTTGCCCACACTGTGGCACATAGAGCTGTTCAGGGCTGTGTCAGTGAAAGCAAAACTGCAGTCAGGACTGGAATGTCAGAAGCCTGCAGACAGGAAATATCCTATTTAACTCCTGGTTTTCAGACAGCGTGGTGACAGGGGCTAGCAGTCAGGGCCACCCACCCACCCCGGATCTCTTTTGCGATGGAGCAGGGTGAGAATGCGGACTGGCATTGCCCTCTGCTGGCTGCAGCCGCGGCTGGGTGATGCTGGGCACAGGGTGGGCACAGGCGGCCTTCTCTGCACCTTGCCAAGCTTATCAACCTCACCTTCCCTCTGTATGACACGTCACCCAACGGCAGTTCTACTTTCCTGCCTCTCTGGTCCAGCGGGGCAGGGTCCAACGTCACCTTCTGCACTGGGCACGTTGTTCCACTGATTTTTCTCCCGCAGGTGTAGATTTAGCCTTGTCTTCCTCCTTGCTCTCAGTACTAAGGTTATTGCCCCCTTCTATAAGGGATGTTATCACACACCCTGCTAGCAACCACATGGAAATGCTAGCTCATGTTTTTAACAAGGCAGCTAACAGATTTTAACCATCACAGCGTAAAATGCTGAATAAATAGGGCAGGATCCCTTTGGAGGGAGTCAGGAAGCTGAAAGAGGTTTCTCTCAGTTTTATTTACTTTCAGCATAGTGGTTAATGACTTTCTTTCTGCTCTTGCCTAAGCTTCTGGGGCACTGTTCCCTGATGAGCACAGACCCATTGCTTTTAGTGGCTTTGCATTAAAAAAAGAGCAAACCTCACAGCCCCAACAGCCCCTAAGAAGGGTCTTCAGTGCTCTCCCCAGATTGCATCATACACGTTGCATTCTGCAGTCTTGCCTTTAGAGACCTGGTGTCTTCCCAGGACAATATGGATCTCTTGAACAAGATAGAGTGAAGGGAATGAAAATCATAAAGCCATAGAGTCACCAGGGACAGAAGAGACCCTTAATCCAACTCAACCTAACCCTGACTAGTCCACCTCTAGATCATGTGCTTAAGCACTTCATCTACACGCCTTTTAAATACCCCCAGGGATAGTGATGCCACCACCTCCCTGGGCAGCCTGTTCTAATGCCTGAGAACCTTTTCAGTAAATAAATTCTTCCTGATATCCAACCTAAATCTCCCCTGGTGCAATTTTAAGCCATTCCCTCTCATCCTATCACTTGTCACCTGAGAGAAGAGACCAACCCTGACATCTCTGCAGCTGTCTTGCAGGTAGCTGTAGAGAGCAATGAGGTCTCCTCTCAGCCTCCTTTTCTTAAGACTAAAAAGCCCCAGCTCCCTCAGCCATTCCCCATAGGACTGTGCTATGGAACTGAGTGTTTCCTTTGCCTTTGCTGGCACCATGTCCCTCCACTAGAAGGCCTGTGCTGCTGTCTGATAGGTTGAACAAGCTTATTTGCTGGAACCAGTGAAGTTAATAAAGAGTACTGAGGAAAGGCTGGTTGGAAGTTGTTTCCTGCCATACTAGCAACTCACACTTAGAGCCAGATAAAGCTACTGGCTGTAGTGTTCCTTCTTTGATTTGATTTCCAAAGTCTCCCAGTGAAAAACTGGCAGAGCAACCAAACACTGGGAGAAGGCAAGAGTAGCCATGAAAAACAAGTAGGCTTCATTCACCAAATGCAACCAGTAGACATCAGTGCTCATCTGGTGCAATAGGCATAGCAATTAGCACCAAAGTAAACACCCTTGGTGGCAGCAGTCTGCAAAACTAGGCCAAGAAACAAAAACCTAGGAGGAGAGCAGGGGAGCTGAAAAAGATCTTGAGACACTACTGGCAAAAGACTGTGAAGGATGCTCACCAGGAAAGAACCACTGTGTGTGAAGATCCTTGCTGTCTGGGGCCAAGGATCAAATTTAGGTGGATGCCACTGTCAGATGAGCTGCATCTGTGTTGTCCAGGATAATGGAGTTGGACAGACAGGGATAAAGTCAATGTTAAAAACCTCACAGTCAAAGGATTGTCATGAAACACTGAAGCCAAAGCCAGGTCAGTCACTTTAGCTGGGAAGAAAGGGCCCCTACATTTCCTTGCAGTTGTAAGGAAGATACTCCAAAGGGAGGCAGAAACCCCTAATGTGGACATGAAACCATCCAGCTTCCATATCTGGCACTGCAGTAGCCTTGGGTCATCTACTCCATCTCTTGGTGTCTGTGTAGTGTCAAGACACTTCACAGTTGCTTTACCGTCTGATAACAAGTTGTCTGTTATGGTAGTATATTCTTCTTGTGATTAATGGTGGTACTCTTGTGGTGGAACAAACTTCAAAACTAGTGTCATGGAGTGCAGCCTACACTGGGGCTTTAATACCACTGGTCAGTGGCTTGGATCCTGAGCAGGAGAGATAGGATCACTGCTTCTCACAAGTACTTAGGACAATATCTTCTGTTGGACATAAACTGATGGCCCTTGGAGACACAACACTGACAAAAAACAAGGCCCATAATCTCAAATTGAGATGTACTGCCCTCAGCTCAGCACCCCTCTTCAGCGACTCTCTGTGTGACATAAATGCGTGGAGAATCAGGTGAAAGATCCCTCTTATGGCTGATGTTGAACAGGAATCTGTGGTTTGCTCAGTGTTATTTTGCGTTCAAGATGATTGGCAACAACAACAAAAATATGAACAGTAAATCATGTAGAGCTTGAGAAGCTGCTGCCCTGAAACTTTGTTCTAAAGGGTCGGCGTAAAGTGATGCTAATCTAGTCTGAAAACAGCTGTTCCTTGGGGAGCAGGAATTCTGCTGGGGAAATCATGAGTACAATGATTTTATGTTTTTAATCTGAAACTTGATCTGCCTGTTTCCTGCTGCATTTTGGGTTGTTTTTTGGTTTTGATTTCAGCAAAGACAACAGTTTCATCCGGAGGGCCACCCACTTACGATGTGAATTGTTGCCTGTACTCTGTGAGTGGAGAGTAAGGGGAGAGAAGGAGGAAAAACAAGTTATAGTTAATTATAGCCACTGTTCTGCCACTAGAGACTTCTGGAAAATATCTGTCACCTTCCTGAGTACCTCATAGCAGTTACAATAGGTTTAACAACGCAAGCAAGGTGAAAGTCTATATCAGGTAGAGACAAATCTCTGAGGACATATTGGGAACACTTGAAGAAGGGTAAGCGATATGTCACACTGACATTACGGTTGGGGATAAGGTTAAGCAAGAGATGTTCTTAGCAAAGGGCCCAAGGACTGAACAGCTGTTCACCTGGGAGTGTAGGCCTGCTTTCTCTCAAGTGGTTGGTAAGTTGGGAAGCCCAGTCTGGACCATGGAGACAGCAAAATGAACTTCAGAACTTGTATGCTTATGCCCCACAGTACATGGAGTACAATACTTCACCCACTTCCCTTATAGTCAGGCAAGAGGATAAAAATTCTTACAATATTAAGCCCTTTCTGAGAGTAGTACCTGCTACGTATGGCAGTTCTGCACTGGTCGCCTTTGGTGAGTTCTCTACCAGGATGAGGAGGATATTTGTAGGACAAGGTACCCAGGGGAGTTACACTGCTGCTGCTCATGGTGGAAGCAGAAAGAAGGCCATGTGTTGTACCTTTAATAATAACTAGCCTGGAGGGGGTTTTGTGGGAATTAGGCAGCATTTAGGAAGGCATGGGGTTCAGGTTGTGTTGATGTGTGTCAAGACGCAAGGTCTCTGTCTATGGGGCAAGCCCAGGGAAGTCTTTGCTGGGCCTTGACTCAGTTGCCTCCCTGTGAAAAAGACAAGGCTCATTCCCTCTGCCTATCAGCCTCTACTACGTGCATCCTGGCACAGGAACAGCACACCTCTTCAGATCAGGGTGCCCTAACCTTTTTATATCATTTATATCTAGGGAGGTTGGATTATCTACAGGCACCATAAAGCTGCAGGTACTTTAAGCAGTGATTGCAGCATGTTTTATGCAGGTTATTGTTGTAATGGTCCAGGGGACAGGGGTCAGTCAAGATTCTCAATGAATGAGACTGAACTAATGAACTAATTCCTGTCTGTACAGCCAACCCACAGAAAACTGTATTATGGCACAGCTGGGTTATCTGGTACCATTGACAGAAATTTTGCTCTCGCTTGAAATAAAAGAGAAAAAGAGTTCTGCAGGGGTCTTGGCTGAAGGGCATATAATCCTGGAACTGTAAATACACTTTGTGATGCTCTCGAGTTACCTTGAGTAAGTTAGGGTAAGAAGGGCTGTGAATCTTACTGCAGTTGTTGTTCCTGGATAATTCTGTGGGTGGTCCAATGTAATCAATCAGAGTTTTATCTCAGGCCCAGTCTGATATTCCAGCCTGCAAAAAAGCCAATATTCTTCAATTAGACTAAAAAGGGAACATTTAATCTTATGTAAAACCACTCGATGTTTTAAACTGAGGTTTCTACTTCATTTATCACGGTGGGCTCTATCCCTCTGTCCTTGCAGGAAGCTGAAGAAAAAGTTGTCTTAGGAAGCCATGTCCTTTTGCTCCAAATGCTACAGTTAACTAAATGTCACCTCTAGAAACATTGTAATTCAAGTTAGTGGGCTGTATGGGAATATTTCTGAGAGCTTGATTTGCTTAAATCTGTCTTTGTGCCCATAATCTCAGATCCTAGCACTGCCCTTTCTAAATGCCAAATGCAACAGCTTGGATCATTAGCACACTTTGAATTCTGTTATTTGGGTTGTGCAAATGTGACTCCTGTCCTTTAGACAGACACTTTCATGCTATAGGGAGAGCAAGGCGGGGAAAGGGGATCATATTTAAAATACCATAGGACAATTCTGATGTCGTGTACTGTGTTACAACTCCAGTGAAACCTAATAGATCTATCCTAAAAGCTTAATTGACATGAAAAATTTGCCCAGGTGCAAGAGGCTTATCATTAACCCATTTCTCTGTTAGAAATTTCATTTCCTCTGCAATATCCCTTATCAAGTTTGCTCACCATACATTTGACTTTGAATTGTATTTCTTCTCTAAGAATTTAACTTTCTCCTGGGTGATTCCATACAAAAATCCTATCGAGAAGGAAGAAGAGGCAGAGCTTTGGCAGAATCCTTCTAGTTTGCATAGGCTGCCACCAGCCATTCAGGCTGCATGACTGCCAGGATTGCAAGGAGATGCTTCGTGGAGCAATGTGGCATTCACAAATTCTCCCACGCTCTGCTACCTGTTGTTTTTCCTCTCTTGCTTTTGATCTCTTCTCAGTTCCACAGTGCAGTTTGTAATTGAAGTGATGCCAATTTGTTGCCACAGCTCTTGCCAGAGAAATTGTTTGTTATGTGGAGGTGTTTGGTTGAGGAAGAGGAAATTCATAAATGGGGCTGTAACAGAAATGACAGCAGCATAACATAGTAAGATTAAGTGCAAGTGAGGGAAAGAGACGAGGAAGACTAGGGTTTGAGGAAGAACCAGAAGAGTGTGTGAGGAAAAAGCAAAGACGAAAAGGAGGAAGGGCAATCAAAAGGTATGAAAGCAGAGGAACAAAGGAGAGATATAGAAATTGAAAAGGAGCAGTATGGGATGCCACAGACATGACAAAAAAAGTGATCAAATAGAAGGAAAAGCAACAACATTGAATGCCAAAGTGGTAGCAATCCCTGTCAATTGCACTACTATGTCGTGTTGCTTTCCATCAGTACAACATGCACACCAGGATGGATGCTTCCAGCATTGTGTTTTATCACACACCACTAGATACTTAATTCTTTGTTAGCAGAAATCCTTCAATACATGGCTGTTTAGGCTTGTGGCCAACATCACTCACATCCTCACAAGGGAGTCTGTTGCCTTTGTATGTGTATGTCACCTTCTATGCATATGTTAATAGGGGAAGAGCATTTGCTCTGCAGCTGCTGTATGCTCTCCTGAAATAACATGCCATAATTGCAGTGTGCCTTGTAACACATGCAGACAGAAAGCCCAAATTAAGATTTTACTGACGACCTTAATTTTGGCATTTCCCAGCCTTCAAATGCCTGAGTTTGCAACCTTGATATTTTTAACATAGGGGTTCTTTTCTCTGCAATTATAAACAATATTTTGCATTTCTCTGATATATCCTGCCTGAGAATTTGATAGTATTCTATAAATATTTTTGTGATTAGTCATAACAGCAGCCTTTTGAAGTAAGTAACTGTTGCCATTATTTCAGCTTTTGAAATGAATACATGCAGAGATCACGCTTTACTGAGAGTCACACAGGATGTCGGTGGATCAGAAGTGACTTCTACATCCTGATCTGTGTTTTGACCTTCCTCCACACTTCTTTTTCAGATAAAAAAGTCCTCCTTGAGATCATAGAATTGCATTTGTGACTCTGCCTAAGGCCACCTCTCATAAACAGCAAGTCTGAACAGGATGCTCACTAACCAATAGCAACCCCAGTCAGCCTGGGGTTCACAGCAAAGGGCCACATGAATACTTTATGAATAATATTATGGACTGGAAAAGTTTGGATAATGCAAGTAAGGTCTTTTGTAAGAGCTATCTGAATTACTAATAACATAGCATCATTAAATTCTTGTTAGCTGAGTTCAAATTTGATCTCCTTGAGATAGTTTCTTATGTGTCCATCAGTTAAGGTTGTCTGTGCATCATGTTGCCTTTTGATAGAGTAGCTTCTGTCTGTTGGTAAGCTAATTACTTATGTTTTCATCCTGCCTGGTAAACAAATCTCCCCTTGTTCTTATCATGTTCATGCCTCACTTGTTTTCTGGTAGACTGCTTTATTTCTTCTGTCGAGCTATAAAGGTCTCTTCCAAGACAAGAAATAATAAGCGTTAAAAACAAGTCCAGACTGAAACTTTATAGTCCTTTGTCTCTTTCGGGCAAAATACTTCATGAATTCAGAGCAAACAAATCTTCACTCTGCCTGTGCTCACTCACCTTTCCATTCATTTCATTTCAGTTCTGGGCTCCCTGGTATAAAAAAGACAGGGGTTTCCTGGAGAGAGTCCAGAGAAAGGCTACAAAGATGATTAAGGGCCTGGAGCATCTCCCCTGTGAGGAAAGGCTGAGTGAGCTGGGACTATTCAGCCCAGAGAAAAGAAGACTAAGTGGGGACCTTTTTTAATGTTTATATATGGGATGCAGGGGGAATTGGCCAGCCCCTTTTCAGTGGTCTGTGGAGACAGGACAAGGGGCAATGGCTGCAAGTTGGAGCACAGGAAGTTCTGCACCAACATGTGGAAGAACTTTTTCCCAGTGAGGGTGACAGAGCCCTGGGACAGGCTGCCCAGGGAGGTGGTGGAGTCTCCACCTCGGGAGATATTCAAGACCCATCTGGCTGCCTATCTGTGCAGTATGAGCTAGGGAGCTGCTTTGGCAGGGGGGTTGGACCTGATGATCTCTGGAGGTCCCTTCCAACCCCTACAATTCTGTGATTCTGTAATTCTGCCCCCCTCCCTATAGCCTAACATCTTACTTTTGCCAGTTCCCATTTCCTAACAGGTATATATAAAATGCCTTGACAGAGCTACTGCAGACCATCTTCCTTGGCTGCCTCCCAGAACGGATCTTTCTTCTCTCTAGACCCAGCCAGCTTGGTTGGGTACCATTCCTGGAACAGAGGACAGGTTTTGAAGCCGCTCTGAGGAGCCAGTGACAGCAGTAGCAGTGAGTCCTATGGTTTCATCTAGCATGAATAATAGGAGTGTGTTTCACCTCAGCCCCCAACCAGCAGTGGCCCTGACCCACAGTTACAAATGACTTTGTGAAAATTGCTCCTCCCTGACACCTTTTCTGAAACAGACCTTTCTGACATTCCATCTCTTCCCTCCTCTTTGCCTCCTCCATCATGTGAATTGGACTGATGGATAGACTAATAGTGTAAAGCAGCCTTTGCTGAAATAAGGGGTAGATTGAAGTGTAAAACCTGGAGTCAGAATCATATTTCTACCTGTGTGCTTTGGAGCTTCTGAGTTTTCTCCACATGGTGGGGGGAGGTGTGAGAAGCCCCTCTGCTGTCATTAGGGGGAGAATGCTTAGCATGCAGTAAATTTCTCTCATTTCCAACTCATTCTGGAGCATGTTCACCAAGATTTTAAGAGTTATAGGCCCATAAGTCAAATACCTTGCAAAATAGGTGCCATTATTTTCCCGTTTTTCATCTGAGCTTGTAAGAAGGCCCCATATATCTTTGGTTCACTCGACAGCACAGATTTCTTCCATGTTCTCTTATGACAATTAAACTCCAGCAGGGAAGTGATGTATGAATGCATTACATCAAAATAATCACACCCAGAGTCTGGCAAGGGTGTTCCAACAAAAGCCATGCCACAGACACAACATGCCAGGAGGTGGCATCAGGTTTTATTCTGGTTGTACCCAGTGACTCCTACAGGGTAGCACCACAATTGCTTCATGACACAAGAGGAAACATTTTCAGTAAGAACAATTGCCATTGGAATAATATCCCCAGGGAAGTGATGGATTCCCCCATATTGGGCACTTTTAAGATTCACTGGGTGGGGTGATCGGACATCTTCTGTAGATGGTCCTTTTGACTAGATGGAGCTTTTGCTAGGAAAGTTTGGACCAGATGATCCTTGAGGTCCCTTCCAACCTGGTATCTATGATTCTATGTTAGATGCATGGCCCATACCCTATCATTGCTCCTGTGTCCATGTACTTCATAGCGTGCCTCTTCCCTTGCAGCTACACTGGGAAGAAAAGAAACATTCCCACCTCTATTTTGTGGTGGTAGAACTGAAATACCACCAGGCTAGGTCACTTACCCAGGGGCCTCATTTTTAGGATTAAGGATGACTGCAAAGTAAAGAGACTCACCTGGCAAATATAGATGAAGAAAAAGTGGAGGAATACAATGTTGGGGCTTTTTCACTCTGTTTTTTTTAATACTTGGTCTGCCTGGTCCTCTGAGTTGCAGGACCATGACTGCAGGAATAGTGACATTAGGAAACATTTCTTCACCAAGAAGGTAATCAAACATTGGAACAGGCTTCCTAGAGAGGTAGTCGATGCCCTATGCCTTTCAATGTTTAAGAGGTGCTTGGATGATGCCCTTAACAACATACTTTAACCCTTGGTCAACCCTGATGGGTTGAGGCAGCTGAGATAGTTATTGCAGGTCCCTTCCAACTGAACCATTCCATGCTGTTAAACTTTTCCATTGTGAAGGTGGTTGACCACTAGAACAGATTGCTCTGAGAAATTATATAGTCTCTACTTTTTGAGATACTTGAAAACCAACCATGGCCCTGTACAACTTTTCTATTCTAGGCCACCCTCATCTGAACAGCAGGGCTGAACAAGACCATCTCAAAAAGCGCCTTCCAAACTCAATGTCTCTGCCATTCTGTGTCTCTGTGGGTTGTGCAGAGCCCTTGGGCAGGGGCCTGGATGCAGATTTCTTCCATCAGGTGTTACTAGTAACCTTAAAATTGTTTTTATTTTCTTAGAAATGTAAGGTAGCAGTGTTGTTCTTCAGCACAGACTTTGCTTGTTTTAGATATAATTTGGGGTTTAGTGTTAGATGAAAGCTTATGGCGCAGTGTCTGCACTAATCCATTGGGTTTTAGTGAAGCTGCTGGTGGGTTTTTCTGTGCCGTTATGGCTAGTGGGGAAATACCCATGTTCGTGGGTGTGGTGTGCTTCTCTGAGGTGTGTATCTACCTAGTATCAGCTCACATAAAGGAGAATGCTCACTTGGGTCTTCTACATGTTCACTGGCTTTTTAGCTGTTTGTGAACTGAATGTTAAGCCATTTCCTTCTGTTCCCTCTGCTGCTAGCCCAAAACAGCACCACAGTCTTTGCTAGGTACAGTGACTTTTTCAGATGCCTTTTAGAATTTTCCCCCTGTATCAGTCTTCTGAGAGACCTGACACAGAAGTGAAATGGCTTCATGACTCAGTGAAAATTAAGTGCTTGCCTTACCACAGATTTGTATCATCCAGTCTAGTCTGACAGCCTTCAGCCAACAAGCAGTACCACTTGGTCAGTCAGTTAAATGCTCTTTACCAAGCCAACATTACCCAAAGTGAGTTGCCAAATGACCAAAGCCTTTCAGAAGACAGAGCCTGACACCTGCTGTATTGAGGTTGTTGCGGGCATTTCCCCTCAGCCTGGTCATGACCCACAGCCCAGAGCCTACACGGACAGAGGCTGCAGCTAAGGAGACTTCTGTGATTTACACCAAGACACAGGATCTCGTCAGCAGCAAGAATGTATGGGCAGGGCAGTGCCCTCCATGGGAGTGAGGAGAAGGGTGATATTGCAGCAAACACTGAGTGAAGGCAGCCACTGGCAGGCACAAGCTCCATAATCAGCTACTTAAGGGATTCCATGGCACCAAATCACAGGGCTGTCCCACCTCAGCAGCTGCAACACTTTCAGATAGCCAAGATGGTACGTCAGCTGAGTTGGCTCCTGCACCCTGAGTATTGGGACACTGAGGAGCTTGCATCTGTTGGGATGCTTGCCCACATGATGCATCTTCAGAGGTAGTGACCAGCCCAGAAGTACTAAATGAGAGAGGTGGAAGAGCTACAAGACACCCAGGACAGCTTAGCCCTTTGCAGGACATTTGGGCATTGCAGAGTTCTCTTTTTGGATCTTTAACTTTTTTCTTTTCCAGTTTTGGCATATATAATGTGAGGGTTCCTGTCTGTATTGTGTTATGGACATCTCAGAAGGCACAGTAACATCTACCCATGGCCTTTCTCTAGGTGTGTGCACTTCTCAGTTTGGAGCAAAACCAGAAACAGAGTGTGTAAATTATCCTAAATCACCTTTCTGGGCGGGTGTGCAGGCAGAGTAGAGAGAAGGTAATGGGCCCTGGTTCATGGGTCAGGGTTGCTGTGAACAGCAGCCATCAGCTGGCGAGTCGTTCTTCAGGCAAATCTTGGGGTTTGAGGTGTTTATCCACCTCCTGATTAATTTTCTGCAGGACACTTCAGATACTGGCAATTTCCCTATTGCCTCTTAACCTCATGGATGTAAAAGATAGTAAGATGGCTGCAGCATGACAATTAGAAGAAGCCTAGGCAGGAAATGACAAGTCAATACATCTGCACATCTGTGCCAGGAACTTGCAGAGGATCCTATTCCTCCTATCACAGGCCCTTATGGGGAAATATTCACATCACTATACAGCTAAGAGTACGCATATGTATTTGATAATGAGTTTTCCAAGTGATGGTAGAGGTGTGAAGGAAATTTGCTACCACTGATCTTTTCCGTTACAGAAAATAATGAAGTGAATAATGAAGTGTCCATAAAAAAGCAAGGCTTTGCAAGGTAATGGGTAATAGTTATTTCCCCTCTCAGATGGAGGATTGTGACCTCCAGCATGGGCGGTTCAGCATGACTAAACTGCTGCTTGTGGTTACAGCAATAGAGGGAGAAGTTAGCTACCCGCAGGGAATGGAAGAGTGGGGAGATGAAGGAAAATATGCCTGAAGAAAGTAGGATCTATTGGTTGGCCATGGAAGATGGGCAGAGTGGGATGCAAGTAGGTACCCTCCTTGCCAATGTCATATGGCAAGAAGACAAAACTCTCTTGTCCTGTATGGAGTTTACAATAGAGCTCTTAAGGAGGTAAAAGACCTGCACATCACCATCTAGAGAATCCTTGTAGGAGTACTGCAGGGACAGGCAGAGAACCAGGGTCGTTCTGCACCAAGTGGATGTGCCTTAGGGACTTGCACAGGGATGGCCCTCAGTAATGACCAAAGAGGACAATGCAGTTGCTCAATTACATGGCTGTAATCTCTCCTCAGCATTAACGCATGCAGAATGTTGGCCTTTGGTTGGAAATGTTCCCAAGAAGGGTCTGACTGCAATCACAGCACTAAAAGCTGATAATTAACAACATTTCACATCCATCACCCAAACTAATCCTAAGAAAGAGAAACTGATATAATAAAGAAATGGCTAGTGAAAGCACAATTGGAAACACATTAAAGATTTTATGTGAGGAGAAATAAGTAACTTTTATTAACATGTAAAAAAAAAAGTTCATTAAAATGAGACAGCCGAAAATAACAGGCCAATGTTCCAGGCTTTTCTAATGGTTTTCCCCATTCAACTAAAATGTGTAAAGAAATTCTTTTTTTTCTCTTTCAAATGAGTATGCACTCCAGTATTTTTCCATTCTGAGATATTTCATGAGCATCTGGCTTGAATTCAACACTTTTTTAGCATTGGCCTGTACTTAGAGAAATTGAAGTTACATATATGGTGGCATTCAATAATTGGTTAGATGTATATGGCTGGTAGAGAACTTTTGGTAGTTAACAGAAGGGGGGTTTTTAGCTTCTCTAGAAACTTAAGTCATCCAGATAAACAACATAGGTTTTGTTCCCTAGTTAGGGAAGCTAACAGTGAGATGACAAAAATAGCTCAAGAGTTTGCCTCATCTATTATATCTTGAGTACACTTATCTTTTATCTGCCTTGCATGAGAGATTAAATCCATCTGTAGTTTGTTTGATAAGTGTAGACCCACCACTTCATCACACACAAAGTCAAGGAGGGTGTCTTAGTGCCCTGTCACCAGGTGTAGCAAGAGGCACATGCTTATGCTGCAATTCACGTGTTTTGGTCAGGGTAACAAAACCCCATTCAGTGCTGGAGCTGGTCAAAAGTTTTCATTTGGGAATTGAGTGGACTTGGCCAAACTGGTAGGCACATAAAGTGAAGACTGAAATATGTCTGAGCCCACCTGGCAACCACAGCTCTCTACCTGCCTTCCTCCAGAGCAGGTCTGTGAATCTTAGATGCCATTTCACTTTTGTTATCTTGGTAATATCTCACTTCTTGTATTGACTCCCCAAGGCATTTTCAGGCCAGCATTCCCTCTGGGATAAGCAGATAGAAGCCAGAATTTCCCTTCTCTCACGTGTAAATGCAGTGCCAACAGCAGTCTGGAGTATGCACAGGAACCACCTTTGCCAGCACACACCTTTTGGGTCTTCCCTTCTGAGGGTTTAAAGAGTGGGACCCAAAATGGGCTAGGAAATATTGGCTGTGTTTCTTGCCTTACAAAAAAGGCCACAATCATCACTCAGACGTGAGTGCCTGAGGACCACCTTGCTAGGGCCATGGTATCCAAAAAAGGCTGCCTACAGTCAGGGTTCTCAGCTTGTGCTTGGGCATATAAAAAAGGGTCTTTAAAAAAAACCCACAAAACAACAATAACCTGGTATATCTAACTTGATGTTTTCACAAACTAAGCATCAGAATTAAAAATAAATGTTGAAATGACACTGTGGTTTCTAAAATTCTCTTACAAACTGAGGTGAAAAAATAAATTGAGGTTAACAAGAGAAGTCAGGAAAGTGGAGAGGCAGGAAATTAAACCTTACTGTTCTCAGCACTTAGAGAAAAAATTAATAGCATTTTGTTTTGCAGCAAACGTTTTTCACAATGGTTCCCAGCAAATATCAGGCACAGATATATTGCTTTATCAGAAAGCTGGCAAGCGACAGCACAAAGAGCACAGATGGGAATGCAGAGATGGAAAAATAAGCAAAAAGTACTCTGGCTTGTATCTTAAGTATTTATAAGGTACTACCCTGGTATCTAATTATAGGCTGTGCGGGAAGTAACAGCTATAGTTAAGGTTTCTTGACATTCTTATCTGCATGCCTTCTGTTGTTTTCAATGTCAACAGATTGTTTAAGCTGCTGTTTTCCATGGTGGGTATCTGCCTCTGGCTGAATATATTCCAGACAGAATCAGCCTTACAATTTCAACTGTTTTACAGGAAAAGAGTAAGGGAGACAACCCTGGAACTGAACTTTACCCATCCTAAAGAACTATTTGCAGCTTTGTTTTGTAATCTGTGTTTAAAGGTATATCGCTGTAAAGCTTTATATTATGGCTGACACCCACAGTGACCGAAATGGTCCTGCTTTTGACCACAGCTTAATACTAAAAGAGAGCTCCCAGGCACGCGATCCCTGCTAATGCCGAGGCAAGACCCACATTAGTGCCTGTCAAGAAGCCAAGGACAGAGCTGTAGGTTCCCACCATAGTTTGGCTTCCTTCTGTCTTCAGTTTGGAGCCAGTTGCTGGGCTCAGCTTTCACACTGGTACCACTCAGGATCTCCGTCCTCTTCCTGCTCAGCTGTCACTGTGATCCTGGACTTGCTGACCAAAATGGCTTTCACTGCAGCTCTGGTATGGGGGCTGGTCTCACTTAAAGCATGCTCAAGTGTAGCTGTTATATTAGTCTGATAGTTCATTGATTTTTGGAATATTTCTTGACAAAAACCTGATTACCCTGAAAGAGTGCTTCTAGTGCAGTATCTGCAGAAGATGCTGAAAAGGAAAAGTTATATTCATTGATACAGGTGAGGAAATTCCAATTAGTTTTATATTCCTTAAATAAATATATCTACATGATGAAAACTGTCCTTGGAGAGACAGTATAAACAGTAAAGGTGCTGCTTTCTTCTCTGTATGGAGAGTTAAGGCCCGAGTAACTCTACTAATAAATAATTGTATAACATACCAGTGCCACAAAAGAATAAACCACTGCTAAAAGTGACAAGAGACGGTCCAAGACAACATACACAAAATCATCTCAGCCCTGTACTGGGAGGCAAAGTGAGGCAAGCACCAGCAAGAAAACTCTTAGCCCTTTTTCAGGGTCAAGTATTGCTGAAAGAAGCTGGACATTATTGTCCTCGGATGTTATGAATGCAACCTCAGGTAACAAAGTGTGAAAACTTTATTGTCTCAAGTACTGTACAGGGTTACATATTTTTAAAGCAATATGTTGTCTTCTGCTTAAGAAGACTTATATGTAAAATACCCACAGCTACAAGAGCAAATTCAGTGGGAGCTAACAAGACTGTTCTTGGAGTGTTCTAAAGGTCAGGAAAAAAAAGTTATTGAAGATAGAGAGGGAAATAACTGCAATTTTTAAGCATTTTTCTTCCTGGTAAAATTTAGGATAATGTCCACTTTCTCTTGGATGCAAAACAGCCTGATGGAGCTGGGTTTTGGCTTATGTTTACTGGAACCCAAAAAAAGTGACTGAGCCCCAGCCTCCCACTTTCCGCAGGGTTTTCAGGTGACATTATCAAAACTCATCAATGGGCACCTCTCAATAGCCCCCTGGGTTTAGATCAGCTTGCCCTTTGGAAATGACCTGAGAACATGCCACGAGACACTTTGCCTGTGATCTTTGCCTAACTGAGGACAAACACATCACTCCTGAGCTGCTATTCAATCCTCACTAAAAAACTGGCTGTGATGACATGGCAATGGGCACCTTCTGACCAAAGCATCTTAGACTTCAGCCAGCACCACCCAGTACCCACCAGATTCTTTGAGGTGAATGGGTGGCATCATCCTGGCTTGTGTATGGGGAATTGAGACACAGGCAATTTCTGATGAAAAAGAGTTTTGTTTGGGTGCTATGTTTTCATCTGTGAAGATTTGGTGTTCAGGTTTCAGTTTGTTTTGGGGTCGGGTTTTTTTCTATGGAACTTAAGGCTGTATTGCAGGCATTCAAAGCACAGATATCACTGTCTGGCACACAGAAAAAAGGCAATTTTTTTTCCCCAGTTTCATCACAACTGCAGACTTCTGACAGGATAAAATTTCACCTGAGCTCCCTTGTCATCCCGAATGATTTAATAATCACTCCTTACCTTTGATTCCTGTTTTCCTGGAGGGCCTACTTTTCTGGCCAAGGCTGAATTTTCTTAATATACACATTCAAAGCAATTTTAGATTACCCATCCCCCAATAGTAGGCACAAAAACCCCCTTCTACATGTCATGGTTTCATACAGCAGTGCTCAGAGTTATGTCTGCGCTCTAATTTTACAGCAGTGGGATTCATCTGACCATACAAGCTTGCTCAAGATTTCCAGTACAAGTGGGGAGCCCCAGCCCCTCAACAGTGGTGTGACACAGATGAATTTTCTGCCCTTCCTCTGCTGTCCCAGAAGACAGGAACAAGTTCAGTAACCTCTCTGCAGATGCCATGGTTTCTCTGCACAGCCACGGAGGTGGCTGAGAGGCTTTTTCTAACCAGTGCTTCTTACCAAGCTCACTACCACAGTCCTGCCTTTCCCCGGACCCACCACCTTTCTCTAACCAACAAACTAGTTTGCCAGCTTCCCATCGCTTCATTACATCCAAACAGATTCTCCCCAAACAGCTTTGTTTCTCTCCACTGCTTGCTTTGCCTCTTAGGGATAATAATGTGGTTTATCTGATAATGTCTACAACAAAAAGCTTGCTGTAATTACTAAATATGGGTACTGAGCCAAATGCAGCCCTGGCAAACTTGTATTGAAATTAATGCAGTTGTGCTAAGGATGCATGTGTTCCCTTCCCTTCATCTCTCTGCCAGCAACCATTGTCTGATAAGCTTTGGTATATGGAAGGTGAAACAAAAGGGTATCAGGAAAAAACAAAGTGGTTTCATCATCCGAGGAACAGGCTCTTGTTTGGGAATGAAAAGACCTATGTACATCTAAGCATTTTACTCCAATGTGTAGTTCTATTTGACCTCCAAGCTTTCTTAAGAAAAAAAAAAAGAGCAACACAAGTGTGAAATACAAGAAAAACAGTTGATAAACCCTTATTCTATCACTTTGCTCTGAGGTCCTTTGTGTTGCTTGCCAAGAGATACTCCATCTATTGTCATAGCAGACCACAGAGAAATCACCAGTTAATGCCACCATTACTGCCACAGCTCTTTCATAGTCTTTTTCTTGTATAGGTCTCATGATGTTTGGATAGTGTCAGTGCAAATACATGAGAGTGAATAGTGAAGTTAAAAAGTCATCCGGGGCTTTGGAGACTACCCACAACTTCACGCACCCTTTGGTCGATGTGGTGGCAGCTGCAGCCCAGCAGCAGATCTGTTTTCACTTATGGTTCAGTACTGCATCTTTGAAATACTTTATATCTAAAAGCTGAAGGTTTTTGACTTCTCTAAGAAGCCTAGTGAGTGCTATCACCGGTGTCACAAGTTCTCATGTGGTAAGCCACCTTGCTTTGACTGGCTGAGAAGTAATTTGGACTGCAAAGTGCTTAAAGAACATAAAGCTATTTGGAACCTGGATTAGTTTTTATACAATAGGGTGAATGATTACAGGCCTGTAACAGAGGAATTAACCTCATCCATGTCTGAATTCTGGGGTACGGATTCATTTGCTTTTAAAACATGTCCCAAGAGAACCAGCCCTCAGTGTTGTTCTCACAACAGGATTTTCCCCACTTAAAAAACAATCCGTGTCAAACATCACTGATGGACATCAAGTCCATCCTTGCCTATGTTATATTATGTGGGCGATTAATGAGCTGGCTCACACCAATGAGTGTGGTGGATGGTTCTAAAAGTCCAGGAAGGAGCTCCTGTTATGTTGGTTTAGACAAAATGTTGTGGGAGCTTGCAGTGTCATGAGAAGTTATGAGGCTCCTGAGGAAATGTTGACTTGGTACTTGGAGAGGTATGTCAAAAACTGGGCAAATGCCTACTTTGACCTAAATGAAGTTTAGGATGGTGAAGGGTCGGGAGGGGAAGTTTTATGAGGAAAGGCTGAGTCCCTTGGTTTGTACAGCCTGGAGAACAGGAGGCTGAAGGGAGACCTCATTGCGTTCTATGGCTTCCTGATGAGGAGGAACAAAGGGGCAGGCACCAATCTCCTCTCTTTGATGACCAGTGATAGAACCCAAGGCAATGATAAGAAGCTGTGATGGGAGGTTTAGGTTGGATATTAGGGAGAAGTTCTTTACTGAGAGGGTGGTTGGGCACTGGAACAGGCTCCCCAGGGAAGTGGTAACAGCACCGAGCCTGACTGAGTTCAAGAAGCATCTGGACGATGTACTGGGTTACATGCTCTGATTTGGCTGGTCCTGTGTGGAGCCAGGAGTTGGACTTCATGATCCTTATGGATCGCTTCCGACTCAGGATATTCTGTGATTCTATGAGTCTATGAAGTTTTCCGGAAAGCTACCTTCTTGTATGTCCTTCAAAGATGGGAGAGCTGAAGTGACCATAAAGGATGGATATACTGGGAGGTAAGAAAGATTGAAAAGTATGCTGTGGCATATAATTGTAGTAAATGCTGTGTGTAGACTGCTAGCCAAAAGCTTGTGAAGGTAGCTCATTACTCTTTTCCTGCAGATCAAAAAATCCTTTATTTACCATGGGACAAGAATTTATGTGTCTTATTGTGGAATAACTGAAGGTCTTTAAGTTCTTAGCATGCTTGCCCCTGAAAAACTTTTTTGAGTGCATGTAACTGAAGACGGACTGCAAATGCTGAGTCCTAGGCAAGGTCTGCTTCTTACTTTGTATCATTGTCTGCTTTCATGGCTTTTCTGAGAAGGCTAGGAGGAGAAATGCAAGTAGATATCAAAAGGGAAAGCTTTCTTATGCAGCTTAGTTTAGTCTGGAGCCAGTCCAGTACTTGGGTGACAAATTGCCTGTGATACCTCTTTCTGCAGAGCTGTCCTGCCTAGTCTGCACTAGGTTTCCTTCCCTGTCTGGAAGAGGGTAGGAGGTGCACACTTAGAATATGGCACTAACTGTTTCTGAAAGTCTGAGCAACTGCAAATTAAGTGAAAAAGTGGAGTTTCTGGGCACCACTAGATGGTGCTTCCTGATCGCTATTGCCTGGAAAACAGCCACGCTCAGCCAGGAAAACGAAGGGCAAGAAGTCCGGGGCAGGGGCTGGGAAGGATGGTGCAGCTGAGCCGGGGTGGGGGAGTGGGGGGGGAGGGGAATGGCTCAAACCCAGCTGGGGATGCATGGGCAGGTGGTAACCGGGCCCGTGGGCGGGCAGAACTGTCCCTCCAAATGCAAGAGGATGTTGGGTTGTCATCTTTTTTAAAAGACTATGGAAGTATTGACCTCTGTGTTATGTGAGCATCCCCCCGCTGAAAAGAAAAGGTGCTTTGGAGGGAAGAGGCAACTTTTGATTCTGTGTTAACTGTGGTTGCTTCCTTTCAGTATGGAAGGAACTTCAGTAGCTTATGCTTGCTGTAAATCCATGCCATTGGATTAATTACAGGTCCCTGGATCCTGTGGCCTGCTGCGGCATTGCCAGCTCATATCTGTCTTTGGCAGTGGAGGAACTAGGGGTAGGTGAGGGTGCAGGAGGGGAAGAGCTGCATTGCCCCCTGCTTTGCTGTTCACGTCTGGTCTGTGTCTGCCTGAGGGATGAGGTGTGTCCAGGTGAGGATTCTTCTGATATGCTCAGGGCCAGATTCTGATTTTTGTAAGCCTGGGGTTACCTATGTCAATGAGTTTATTCAAGGACTATGAATGAAGTCAGACTGGTGTCTGTTGTTCATGCAAATGATTAGTATATCTGTAAAAGATAAATGTTTGACCATGTTCTAAATGGACTAGGGTTCAGCTCTAGTTTTGATCTTGCCTTATTTTTTTTCTCCCCTTCTCCTCTTACTCTAGTGCTTATTTCTCTGCTATTGTAACCATACTTCTAAACTAAGCAGGCCTTCTGCTAGTGGATGAAAGCCTCAGTTTTAGAGATGCATCAATCTTTGCCACCTTGTTTCAGTGCTGTGGTTAATGCCAAGAGTGGTGGGGAAGAGAAGCCCGGTATAGAAACCCTCCCATGGTACAAATGCAGAGACAGGAAGTTTCTATGTTTAGCTTGGGTTCCTCTTGGCAGTACAATATTTTCTGGAAAAAAGTTTCCATAAACTCTAGGTCGATCTTTGAAATCCCATTCAGACTACTATGATCAGTAAAAAGCGCAGTGAAGAATTAAGACACTGTGTAGCACTCAGTAAAAATATGATGTGAAAGTAAGAAAAGCTCTGAAAATCTATGGGTTTAGGTAGAAAGAGGCAATCTTGCAATTAACGAGTCAGTAAAGTGATAACCTGTAAAATAATGATGCTCTTACCCCATATTAAGTCCCTGCATACATTTTTTTCATCAGTGTGTGCCTACACTTCAAAAAGGATAACTGATGGGAGAAGACTGAAAAGGTTCAGAAGATGTTTCCAAGGCTACTTCATGAAAATGTAGCAAAAAAGTCACGAGAGGTTATTGTGATTCGTGTGCAATAGGTATCTATGAAGCACTGAATCTGCTGCTAGGTGGCTCTCTAACCTAAGAGAAAATTCTGACACTCAGTAGTTGGCACCTAAAATGAGACAAAGTCTGACTGAAAATTGAGTTCCAGCTCCCAACAGCGAGGATAATTGGTTAATGGGATGACTAATTGCAGGGAGGACATGAGGACTCTGTGACTTGAATCTTGATTAAAATCCTGGCTCTCATTCTCAAAATGCTTTTTATAGCAAAGGTGGGTTCTGGGCTTAATGCAGAAATTTCAACAGAAGTTTTAGGTCTGCTCTGTGGAGGGCAGACTTTGCCCTGTTCTCTGAAATAAAGGAACTGCAGAAGAACATTTTCTGTGTAAGAAATGCCAATGTGCAGCCACTTTGTAGGAATAAGGGATTTTGTTACGTAACATGAGTTGAGACTGAGATCAGACGAATGAGCTGTGTACAGTGACACCGATCACTAGAGAAAGCATGTGCATATGGGTGTTCACTGAAGGCAAGTAGTGCAGAGCAGCCAGTGCAAGACTTCTGCTGTGCTTTGCTTTTACACTAGCATGGTCCTCCTCTAAGAGGTTAGCCTAAGATCCCCAGTGTGGATTACAGGGCTACGCTATCTCTGGCTTTGTTTTTTCATGAAATGTGAAGCACTAAAATGAGCTGCTGTCATCTGTGTTCTTAACTTACAGATTGGTACTATCTTCTCTCCACTGTGGTGGCTGTTATCTTGTGAGATTACTGATCTGAACACCTATCTATGGTAAGACACTTACCATTCTCCATGCACCTCGAGAGCTATGTAGATACTCAGTCCTGTATGACTGTAGTCAGTGGTTTGGCTTTTCTCCACCTTTCCATCTTTTTGGGGTTCAGAGCCCTTTGCTTGTCTCATGCACATATTTGTAACTGAGTTTGCACTCCTGGGAGTATAAATAAATGCAGTGGTATAGTCCAGAGAAGCTGTCTTGGCCTGTAAATAATGTTGGGATTTACTAATAAGGCTTTGTCATATAGCTGCTTCCCTCAGAGCAGAAAAGGAAGCAGCATGTCTCATGCAGAGCTGTTGCGGTGGCTGGGAAAATCAGCTGGGCTTAAAAGGAGCCATCTCAGCCTATGCCAGTTCAAGGGATGTCTTCTGAGGTTTCCTGGGAAAACTGCCTTGTCAGCTGTGCTGGTAGACCTTCAGAGCTGCTTTTCTCTGCCTGCAGAACAGTGCTGTGTCTGGCTTGCTTGAAGAGATTTACTGTGTCTCTCCAGCCTGTTCTCTGTTAAACCTTCTGTGGCTAAATTTGGCAACTTTTGCAGGGAAATTTGGGATCTGTGATTGCATCCATGTAAAATGTTACTCTGAAGAACACCGGGTTCAGAGAAGAATGGAAGGGGTGGCTTTGAAAGGTGCAGGTCTTACTTTCCATTAACTTGTGGTTTCACTGTGCTTCTATTGCATAGGGCCCTATAATTCTTGCAGGAGAGCTCTGTTACATGGCCATAAGCAAATGGTCAAAGCATACTTCCAGACTTCTTTAAAGTTCATACAAAATAGCCTTAGAGATATTTCATTTGCAGGTGAACTACTTGACAGCCCTCTGTGATTTTCAGAAACCTGAGCAGCTCTTCCAGCTGTTGACGGCCAGAGGAGCACAGCTGTTAGGGTTCCTTGAGAGACATAGCAAAGAGGTGCAGCTGTCTGTTGCTCTGAAGACTATCTGGGGTCTTTTGAGAAACTGAGATTCTCTGGCCCTTCAGTTAAGCAGAAGTTAGCACAAAAGGCCTGTTGTGATGCAGTAACCACTATGTTAAATGGATTTTCTCAGTACTGTTTTGTCCTGCAGGATAACAGATACAATGGCCAGACACCCCAGAAGGAAACTTCACTGCTTCCTCCTGCTGATGGTTGAAAATTTACCTCAGTGATGTTGCTAAGCTTCTGTAGATTCCAGATGATGTAAGCCTTATCTATTCACTCACAGGAACACTCAATGGATTTTCATATTTAAATCTCACACACTCTCTTCATTGAGTTTATGAACAAGCCCAGCTTCTGAACCGTTTGTAGGCTTCATCCATTTGCAAAAACATCTCATTGCGGAGACTCTGCTCACTCCATGATATGAATAATGCAGAAGAATTGCTCTGTTGAAGCTGGCTTCATTGTCAGTTTAAGCTGAACATGAATAATTGAACACATTTTCTTTTCAGGGATGAGAACAGCTGCTATCTAAGCTGTTTAACCCCATTTGCCTTCTCATGTTTCTCCTCAAACTTGCTAAAGCCCCTGTGCTTAGCCATGCCATATAGGAATGCATCAAATTCATTTGGGGTTTTTCACATGCTTGAGGTTGTGTCATAAATAATCTGCTATGCTCATTTAGCAGGCCTAAACAAGGGCTAGTTATAATTATTATGTGTGCACCATTTGTCTCCAGCTTTAACTCTTTTGTTGCTGGGTCCCTGCAGGACTCCACTGGGACTTCAACAGCAGGGTTCTGGGTAACTCGTAAGTGCCTTCACAAAGCTAAACCTTCACCAGTGAGGAATATCATTAAGACATGTCAAGAAATTAAATATTTAAGCAGTTGGTGTGGAAACTATGGAATTAATAGCCTTTCAGTTAAGCCTTCAAAGCTGTAACTGACTTCCCTGTGGAGCTTGGGCACTGTTAGTCCCATTAGGTGAGGGAAGGAAACCTGCAATGTCTATTTCCCATGTACCCTTTTAAAATGGAACATGTTGCTTTGAAATCATGGGAGCTAACCTGCAAAATTGAACTTGTCTGTTCATTGAGAAATTTATAAGTGTTTATACTTATATACTCATAAAATTGTTTATGCAGGGATAGCACATGTAGCAGACATTCTAATTAGATGTGAGGTCCCTGATGGGGAACCTGAAGAGAGGAGAGATTTTTTTTTTTGCTGATGCCTGGTATGGGAGGGTTAGGAAATCGTGCTAAGGACCTGTAGAATGACCATTCAAGGAAGAGTGCAACAGCATTTAGAGTAACTGTATCATAAAACTACTCTCCTTCAAAATGCTCTCTCTTGTAATTGTCTGGTTATATTCCTTTTGATATATTTATTTCATATATATACTTGCAGGTCTTATTTGCAAGTGTCTGTAATCTTGTGAGTGTACTGTAATGAGAATATTTTACGATGGGTTCTTATTTCCCTTAGGAATCTTATAGAATTATAGAATCACAGAATCACAGACTGGTTTGGGTTGGAAAGGACCTCAAAGATCACCGAGTTCCAAGCCCCCAGCCATGGGCAGTGACACCCTCCACTAGACCAGGTTGCCCCATCCAGCCTGGTGTTGAACACTTACAGGGGTGGGACTTCCACAAAATCTCTGGGCAACCTCTGCCAGTGCCTCACCACCCTCATAGTAAAGAATTTCTTCCTAACATCTAATCTAAACCTACCCTCTTTCAGCTTGAAGCCATTGCCCCTTGTCCTATCACTGCACTCCCCTGTGAATAGCCCCTCTCCCACTTTCCTGTAGGACTCCTTTATATTTCTTCTTGGTAGGGAAGTCCCTCATTACACATGCTGTTTCTGAAGCATGTGAGCACAACTTTTTATATTTTTAACAAGCCAGCACTGATGTTTCTATTTCCAACACATTTCCCTCCATGGTAGAGGCTTTGTGCAGCAAGAAACACACTACACTACCAGTGAGTGGGTAACTAAATTCATTAAATAAGTATGATTTGAGTAATGAAAGTTTTACTTAGTGAGGGGGCCGTTCTCTGTGTTATATGTGCCAACTGAATTACACTGTTTTTTCACATACTTAAAGCAACAGAGTTTTATAAGCAAGTAGCTATTTACAAATATTTAAGCTGTCCCTGAAAATAGTTTTCTGGAAAGGAGCTGGATGTGGGAGGGTCTTCATCCTTCCAGAAATGCACTTCTAGAAATCAAATGTTTCCTGTTTTAGACACCGTGATGAAATTGTATGGACTCTGTGGAACTGCTGGCTTATATCCTGGCAGGGGATAGACTGCCCTGTGGTGTTATGGGAAGCAGAAAAACAGCCTTCTGTGCAACTGGCTGTATAGTGGCTATTGGATGAAAACTACAATGACTCACAACCTGCGTGAGCTTGTGTCTTATGCTACTCCTAGAACTGCAGTCTTTTGGCAAAACTTCCTTTCCCAGCAGCTGTAAATTGGCTTTCACCTTCCGAGCTCCAGCTTCAATGTGTTTTAGTGGTGTCATGGCTTTGACCCCGTGAGATCAGTAGTATAACATGAGATTTCTGCTTAAAAGAAAATAATAATCTAAACTGCTGAACAAATGTGCTTCAGGATACGACCTAGGAGACGGGACCAGGGGACCTGGGATGATCAGAGACCCGGTTGCCGTTACTGCACCAAAGTAGCCAGGGATTGAACCTTTGGCATTTGATGACTTCTGTCATGCTGGTGGCTCAGCTATGGTAGATGGGGCCACTGCTGAGTCACCTGTTTTTAAATGTGGTTGGCACTAACTTGTAGGTTATGTTCCCTTTTAAGACATTGAGGTGCTGGAGCATGTCCAGAGAAGGGCAACGAACCTAGTGAGAGGACTAGAGAATAAATGTTATGAGGAGCAGCTGAGGCAATTGGGGTTGTTTAGTCTGCAGAAGAGGAGGTTGAGGGGAGACCTAATTGCTCTCTACAACTACCTGAAATGAGGATGTAGAGAGGTAGGTGCTGACCTTTTCTCTCTTGTGACAAGTGATAGGACAAGAGGAAATGTCACCAAGTTACACCAGGGGGGTTTAGACTGGATATTAGGAAAAATTTCCTCACAGGGAGGATTGTTAGGCATTGGAATGGGCTGCCCAGGAAAGTCATGGAGTCTCCATCCTTGGAGGTATTTCAAAGATGGTTAGATGTGGTGCTGAGGGACATGTTTTAGTAGTGGATGGCAGGTTAGGGTGATGGTTGGACTTGATGATCTAAAGGGTCCCTTCCAACCAAGACAATTCTATGATTCTATGTTGGACACGGCTCTGGTGAGAGAGGCCAAGCTTACAGCCTCCTTCTCAGGCCTGCTGTGCATCACATCAGTAACATTTTTGACAAGAATCCGGACAATGCTCCCTTTCCCAGCTGTGTTGCCACAGAAAAACTTAGTGGTTTTTTTTTCCTCCAATGATGAAGCATCACAAAAAACTCAAAAACTAATTCAGCCGTTAATTAAATATACTGGTTTAAAGTGTTTTGTTTTTTTTTTTTTTTTAAATGACATCTGCCCAAAGCCTTTTCTGTGCTGAAAACCCTATCTTGATTTGGGAATTTCAGCTAGTTTCAAGCAGCCCACTTACAGAAAGCAGTAAACTAGCTAGGCAAAAGGCACTTAGGAGGTTAGTGAGAGAAAAAAAGCTTAAACATGAGCACTTAGGTCCTAACCTCTGAGATGTAAGCAAACCAGAGACCAGAGCAATTGCCCTCTTCAGCAGCCGTGCCACTGTGGAGGAGAGATAAGTGTAATTCATCTGGGCATGTTGCTGGTCCAAATGTGATTTGCAGCCCACACAGGATGAGCTGTCTCTCTAACCCTTACTGACAAGTGCCGCATTTTCTTTTTTTATCTTTTTTTTTTCAGTAGTAGTAGACAATACAGAAATGTGGTTTTGCAGGCCTTCAGGAAGTTTTCAAGTTGTTACTTTCTAGTCTGTAAGTTGGTAGGAAGTGAATAAAGAAGCAGTCATCACTTCTTCTCTCACAAGTGATGCAGTGATTGCTATGAGGCAGGATATAAGGAAAGTTCCTCTCATGGCTGTTTCTTAGCTTTAATTTTAATATGATGTTATAGGGGTTTTTTGATATATCATGTCTGTTTCTACTTTTCAGCTTTGGTTTGCGTTTAACGGACTAAACTCAGTTCAGCTGGGGGGAAGCTACCAGAAAGGGAGCTTACCCACTGCTGCAGCAGGTTGGATAACTTTGGGTACCCTTCATAGTTCAGTGTTCTCTTCCAGTAGACAGCAAAATCCCAGAAGGTCTAATCTGATAAAAGGATCAGAGGTAACAGCTAAGCTGTCACATTCCTTAGCAAGAGAAATTCTTGAGTTTTGAATGTGGTCTTTCAGATGAAGTAGTAATAAAAACGGTATGTGCATTTTGCACAGCCTGCAAAATGGTTTAGTGTTTGCCTGCCTGGCCTTGGCTGTACACCAGATATGTGACCAGTGCTAATGTGTGGTAGCTAAAATTGCTAAAGGAGACATCACGACTTGAAATAAATTTCCAGTGATATTCTGAAGCTGTTCAAGTCCTCTCTAATCTTTCTGATGGGATGATAACAGTGTTTCACAGCAAGAAAATGTCAGTGTTTCTTATGGCAAGCCTTTGTTCTTTTGCATCCTTCTAGGTTGAGCTGTGCTCTAGCAGGGACACAGCAGTGTGCAGTGAAACACAGTAATGCTATGTTTGTCAGCCAAGTGAAATCACCTGTTTGCAGCTGAGTCTATTCCTTCCAAAAAAAAAAGTCCTGTAAAGACTAATGAATGCAATAACAGAGTATATCACTTCATGGACCTCTCAGATACATAGGGTGAGCTCTGAGAACCAACACAGAAAGCAAACTGGCACTAACATGGGACATAGCAGGAACAGGCCTTCTATCTCCAGAGCTGTCTTTTAAAGCTCACCATGGTATACTTGGAAGAGGACGCAAAGTGAGCAGCAGAGACTCCAGATCTACTGCATCGAGAGCTGAAATGAACTGTTTGGTATCAGATGTAGGGATCCTACACACTGATTTGACATCATTCTCCTCTCTCCCACAGCAGGCTCGGTTCTGGGAGTGGATAATAATGCTAATCCACCCCTCCACTCCAATACTGTCTAGACCACCACCCGAAGTGTGGACACTGGTCTGGGAAGAGTTTGATAAGAGCTCATCTTAAACATAGTTGCAGTTTTGTGAGGCTGTGCTGCTGAGACGGTTTCTTTAAGCAGCAGTTAGAGTTTTCTGCCAGCCTAAACTATAAACAACGAGCAATTCAAGGCCAAAATTGTGGCCCAAGAGATAGTCAAACGCCTCTGAGAATCACATACAGGAGAAAACAACCCGGAAGCAGCTGCATTTTGCCACTGGAGAAGGGAGAGAGAAGATGTAACGAGCTGTGCAGACACCAAGGCTGGAGAAGGGCGGGGGAGGAGGCGCCCCAGGTGCCAGAGAGAAAGATGCCCCTGCAGCCTGTGGAGAAACCCATGGAAAAGGCCGAGACCCCACCTGCAGCCTGTGGAGGAGCTCCATGCTGGTTGGAGCAGGTGGAGACATAGAGGAGATGCTGTGACCCTACGTTGGAACAAGCCGCTGCCAGCACTTGCAGCAATGAGGAGAAACAGAGACACAGAGATGAGTGAGAGATTTGCACCAGAACAGGTTTGCTGGGGGAGGCTGGTGACCCCACAGAGGACTGGGACTGAGACATTGTGATTTATGACTGTCCGTCATAGCAGTGACCCACGCCAGGGCAGCTGGTGAATAGATAAAGCCCTGGGGAAAGGATTCACGTTGGAGAAGTTTGTGGAGCACTATCTCCTGTGGGTGAGACTCTATGGTGCAGCAGGGGGAAGGTGTGGAATGAATGCCCCTCCCCCCCCCCCCCCGGCTGAGAAGGAAACCAACTTGCAAGGGACTAACCGAAGCCCCCATCTCCCAGTCCCTGCCCCCCTGTGCTGTGATCGGGGGGAAGAAGGGAGTGAAATCATGACTAGAGTGAAGTCTGCTAAGAAGGGAGCAGGGGAGGAGGTTAGAGGTGTCTTAAGATCTGGAAAAGGAAAACAGCTCATGAAGAAGTAACAGAGAACCCCATTTTTTCCCACTCCCTGCCCCCCTGTACAGCGAGCAGGGGGAAGAAGGGAGTAAGATCATGGCTAAAGGGAAGTCTGCTTAGAATGGAGGGGTGGGGGAAGGTGCTACCAAGAACCCCATTTTCCCCAGTCCCTGCCCCCGCCCCGTACTGCAAATAGAGGGGAAGAAGGGAGCAAAATCCTGACTAAAGTCTGCTAAGAAGGGAATGGTGGGGGGAAAGTGTTTTAAGATCTGGTTACATTTGTTTTAAGATCTGGTCATGCTCCCAAATCTGTTTTTTTCCTTCACTGTTCTTTGTAGTTGTTGTGTAGTGTAATGAAGAGTAGTTTCTCTCTTCTTCACTTTGTGTTGAGTCTGTTTTGCCCACGTTGTTGATGACAGAATGATCTCTCCCTGTCCTTATTTTGACTCCTGAGCCTCTTAATACATATTTTCTCCCCTGTCCAACTAAGAAGGGGAGTAATAGACTGACTTTGGTGGGCATCTGGTCTCCAGCCAGGGCTAAATCACCACAAACATCTAAGGCCAGACAGAATCCTTGGATCACTTAGTCTGAAATCCTGTTCTTTACAGGCTGTCTAGCTTCAGCACTGTAAGCTCAGACTACCCATTGCATGATCATGGTAAATATTGAAACACATTATTGTCAGCTTCTCTGAGCTAGTCAGCTGCATAAACAATAGGTTTTACTCTTGGATCTGGGGACAGGATTGCCTGGGAACTGCTTTGGTTTATCTTTGCTTTCAGTAGCTGTTCTATGAGGCTGTTTTTCTTTTATCTGGATGGGTTGACCTACAAAGAAAAGCATCTTTTTGAATGCCATGCCTCCAAAATTGCTTTTCTTTCCCCCTCCCACCCTTCTCTGCAAACTGGTGTAACAAAGTCTGCAGAAGTGGTTAAATACATGCCTTAATGCAAAGTGCATGAGCTCTGTGTGGAAGACAGTCTTTGCTAGTGAAGTATTTTACACTGACCCAAGTTTGAGTCAGCGTTCACCGTGTCCCAAATTTTTCCCGAAGTTGATGGAAGACATCTAGAAATAGCAGAAGTAAACCAAGCTTCTGAAAGCAAAATCTAACATGTTATCACTTTCTTATGAACGAGCTGGGTGGGGTGGTAGTGTGTGAAGGGGCTTTTAATAACAGCTACCTCTAGCTGCAGAAAAAGTCTGGGTTTTGGTGATTTGCAGCAGCTCCTTCCTCATGATAGGAGCGAGCTCTGACTGTCATGGTGTCAGCAGGAAGGAAGCAGCTCTGTGAAGTCTGCTTAGAGCTAATTTAATGAGGTGCAGCTCAGTTAGAGCAGTACAGGCCTTCAATCACAGTGAAAGGCGAGGAATTCCCTGCAGGCAAACTGAAAGAGTTTGACTCCAGCAGCTTACTTCCAGCTAGAAGATTAATTTTCCCTGATGGGTTCCATGGAGACAAATGAACCAAAATGAGTAAATGTATATTGCCTGTTTGGCAACACATTTATCAGTAGTTGTGATTTCCATTGCAAACTGAAAGAGAGAAAGACTAGAATCTGTCTTCCACCCGGCGCCCCTTTTCCTGTCTAACACTACTCGGTGGTGCCAAAGTGTCTTTTCCAGGGTGGGAAGAGGAGAGTTAACAATTTCCTTCTTGTAATTATTTTCAAAAGTCAGGTACAGAAAGACCATAATTCCTCTTGATAGTGATATTTAAACAGTCACTTTGATTAAAGCATGCAGGTTTTGTAGCTGCTCTGGGTGAATCTGTAGAACACTAATCTCTTCCATTTTTTCTAGTCCAGTAGCATTCCTGGATGTAGGCATACTCTTTTCTTCCCCTTCCCAGCAAGATCTAGCGCCCCACACACCCCACTCCTCTCTAGCTAGCTTTGCTCTGGTATATGTGAAGTATACAGCAGGTCTCTGTCCATTCTGCTGCCCTGGCATATTTGCTGGCTTGTCTCATCCTTGCCTGTCCCACCAGTGGTAGGTAAAAAGCACTCACCCTGCAAATAGGATATAGTTCACACCTAGCTGTTGTATCTTAAACCAGGTTAAACTGATCTGGATGATGTAGATGATCTGACTGATCTAAAGCTTCAGTCACTCATTTGAAGAACCCTTTGCTTCAATATTTCTTAGTACTTGCTCTGTATTTTTAAGCTTTGATTAAAATATCACTTCAAAGAGAGATTGCTTTAGGTGATATTTCCTCACCTAGCTATGGGAGTTAAGTATGCAGATCTCCGTCTGGACACTTTTGTACACCCCCTCTAACAAGAGAAAGTAATTAAAATTCCTTACCAGGATCCAGTCTTTTAGCCAAACTGGTACCCTAATGTCCACAGTGTTCCTCAGAATGCACTATTGCAGTATTTTCTTCAGTTTCTTCCTCATTAATAATACCAAACATATGCTGAAACATTTCTGCTCTGTATCATATCTCAGAATAATAACAGAAATTTAGAAAATATCAGGTGAAAATACAGAAAATATCCCAGCCTTTACCCTATGGGAATAACTGTCTAGTCTGTGGAATTGCTTTTTCTACTTAAAATTTAAATGTAGCCAACTTCCTTCAGGCAATTGAATTAATTTATATATATGTATATATGTGTGTGTATATGCCTGCATGTGGATGTGCCTCCACATGAGCTCCATTTTTCTGTCTTTTGGGCAGCTCACTATTGATGTTTCCGAAGAGATAGTATTAGTCTATATACATATAGCTCTGAAATGGAACACTAACACATTCTGCTGTCATAGCAGCTTTGTTTCCCCTCTCAAGGAAGGTAAAAATGCATTTGCCTGAATTAAAAATGTGTATTTTATTAGATCTCCTTCTGACACACAGTTCCTCAAGGGTTTGTATGCAACTGTTGTTAATCTGTGAAAGTCTTGCAAACAAACAGATATGAAATTTTTTTCCAAACTCTACCTGATTGTGGCAGAACAGTATTGGCAAGACCTGCTCAAGACTAAACAAAAAACCCAGTCTGAGCCTTCTTAAAGACATGCACATTGGCAGCATGGCCTGATTTCCTGAGCAGTATAAATGTCTTCGCTGATGGTGGTCCCTGCAGTAAATATAGCTCTTCTCAAGTGTGGTGAAGTCCTTTTGGAGAATGCCCAGACTAGCTGTGCTGATGAAACTCAAACCTGTGCTCCTGATATTAACTGCGCTGTCAGTATTTCTTGCCAAGTAAGCTACAGTAAATTGCCATGGGACTGAAGGTGTTTGTCAGATCCCTGATCCCATTTTCTTAACTACTTTACTTGACCATATTGTTTAACAGATTAATAGAAATGTATGTATTCTGAAAGCAGTTCTTCAGAGGACATAGTTAAGGATGATTTTGAACTGCAGTTTTCTACCTCAGTGGATGCCTGCACTTTTTCTGGAGTTCTTATTTATTGCAATTCATTGTGATATGTTCTAATATCTAACAAGGAGGCTATTCTCAGTCCTTCATATTTCTCTATTAATGAGAAAGGAGGGGACGAAGCCAGGACAGGTGACCCAAACTGGCCAAAGGGGGTATTCCATGCCAATTATGTCCTGCTCAGTATAAAGGGGGACTATTGGGAGGAGGAGCAGGGCAGCTCCAGGACGCGCGGTTTTTGGGGGACAGTGGGGTTCCGGGACGGCTCTGGGTGGCACGGCCTGAGCTGTGGGTTCGGTGAGAAACTGCATTGGGTATCAACAGTTTCTTTTTTTTTTTTTTTGCTCTAAAGTCCTGTTAGCATTGTTATATTTTATCTTTCTGCTATTTTAGTAAACTATCCTTATCCCAACCCACGGGCTTTTGATTTCTTCGTTCTGGGGTTGTTATTTGGCCCTTCCTTTTCCCTTCCCTTCCCTTCCCTCACCCCTACCCACACTTCTCCCCCTCCTCTTTTCCTTTAAAGAGCAGGCAGCCTCGTGGATCTCGGCTCTCAGCCGGGGTAAAACCACGACAATCATGTACTATTATACTGTGCTATCACTAGCTGCAGAAGTAATAACACTATCACAGAATCACAGAACATTAGGAGTTGGAAGGGACCTTGAAAGATCATCTAGTCAAACCCTCCTGCCAGAGCAGGATCACCTAGACTAAATCATACAGGAACACATCCAGGTGGATTTTGAATGTCTCCAGAGAAGGAGATTCCACAACCTCTCTGGGCACTCTGTTCCAGTGCTCTGTCACCCTCACAGTGAAAAAGTTCCTCCTATGACTACACATACCTTAATTTTAATCTTTTTTTTCTAATTCTTTTTTTTTTCCATATTGCTTATCCTTGGATGGACTTGAAATGTTTGGGACAGTACATGGCTATGGTGGTTAAGAACTATTCCTCACCTCACAGCCTCTACATTGCAGCTACTTCAGCCTCTTACTAAACCTGTCAGTAATGTAGGTAATTTGGAGACTGTGTAATTGGTAGGTAATGTAGGTAATTTGGAGACTGTGTTCACATTTCATCCCTTTTTTCTCTCCATACATATTTCCTAACATCCTTGTTGCTCGTGTCAAAACTCTAGGATTTCTTGGAGTGTCCTAACCAAGAAAGTCTCACGGGTTGTTGTCTCTTGGGAAGAAGCACCACTCGGTTTATGTGGACTCATGCTTGGGAAGGCAGCTGCCCTCTGAGCACCATTGACTCACCTTTGTTCCCCTGTCCAAGGTGCTGAGTCAGGACTTGCTTTATGAGTGTCACCTGAAATGGAGCCAAACCCTCATTCCGTTTCCTTCGGGTTTGGGAGCCCTCTGCCCTGCCCTGTCTGAACATTATCCGTGGATATTTAGGATGTTGATAGAATGATATAAAAGGTTTCAGAAAAACACTTTCTGGAGCTTTCTGGAGCGTGACCCTCCCTCAAGGCTAAACCAGCTGAATTTGAGGTTCAGTGCTACCACCTGCAGGTAACTGCAGCTAATGGGGTTCTAAACCTATTTCTGAAGAATCTGCTCAATGCTAGGGTGAGCAAGATAGGTGGAGAGTCCACTTAAGATAACTACATTTTTATGGTCTAGAGCATGGGTGAAGCACCGCCATGTGAAATAATCTGTATATAAGCTTCAAAGTTTATTATAAAAATGGAGCAGAGGATTTAAGAGAGACCTTCAATAAAAAAATTATAACAAGCCCCTTTAATGGTTTTTGCTTGGCATTTCATCATATCCAAATGGCTTGTCTACTGAAAAATTTAATAGGAAAAACAGTTATTCAACATCAAATAGATCCAATAGAAAATTTTGACTATTGGAATGGAAAAAATTTTCTTCAGGACATCTGAATTTAGCTGAAATCCAGAGGTGCTTTATGGGAGTGGAAAAAGAGGTGTTTCGTGGCAACGTATCTCTTAAGTGGATTAAGTAACTTGAGAAAATTTATCCAGTGAGCTATGCTAAAGAAGTCCTACCCTGAGGAAGTCTTGGAGTTGTTCCTTTTGGCAGAGAATGTATGAGGACTGTATCCTGAATTAGTTATCTTGGATGTCTTAGTAGCCATTCGGATTATACAGTTGGCAGGACTCTGCAGAGGTTAAGTAAAACTTTAACATCAGATCTGTGAGTTGATTTCAGTCCAAGATAAGAAAATACAATGTATGCCATATCAAAACTGACTTAATGCAAGTTTTGTAAACTTGTCACTTCTGATCTCAGCCTCAGAATTAGTCAGGCATTTAGTATCAGTCAAAAGGAATTTGCTGTGGAATGTATTTATGTGTTTTAATGACAAATTAAGGAATATAACCAAACTGTGGTTTTCCTCTTCCCTGAATATCATGGGTACAGGGGGCAGGGGCAATATCCTTAATTCTTCCAGCCAAACAGTTTTGATTTTACAGTTGAGGCTACATCACATATCTTGTGCCAACTTCATGCTGTGCTAATACAATTTACCCAGCACACAATGCTAAGAAAGAACAACATGATCCAGGAGAAAATCAGCTCCTCTCTAGTCTCTGTGAAAGGAGTTGCAAAGCACTGTTTATTTCAAAATGAAATTACAAGTCATTTAGTTCTGTTCCTCAAGCAACAAATTAATTACTGGAGAAGAAGTTAATTGCACAACAGGACTACCCTTCACCTCTGTAGACAGAAGATCAGTGTGAGAGAAATGCTGTGAGGAAAATGGTATGGGAGGCAACAGATGATGCTTTCCTACTGATGCATTTACATCAAAGGAATCTTGTAATTCTCTATTGTTGGCTGGAGTTACATCACACAGAATGTGTGGGGTATTTTCACTGCTTCCCTCTGTAAAAGAGATGGAGAATTGCCTCAGAAACATAATAGTCTAAGAACTAACTTCCTGCAGTAGATGTAGGGCCCTTCTTACTTGCTTACTAGATCTGCATACATCAAAGGAAGGCATGCAGTTTGCACAGTGTGTTTCACACATGATACTAAAAGGGAAGATGTTTCAGTCTAATTCTAGTTGGTGGATCATTTTTTTCAGTAAAGAAAAATAATAGCTGCTGCAATGTAATCCTTCCTTATGTTGTTAGAAAAACTGTCCAGCATCAGGGCTTGAACCAAGTCTGTTGGAGCCCTCAGATTCTACTTGTTTTGCTGGGACGCTGACAGACCTTTAAGGTGTATTCAACCCAATATTTTCTCACGGTGTGCTACACGAGTTAATCAGGATTTATCTGGATGGGTTTTTTTAACTTAACAGTAAAAGAATTGGGACCATCTGGTCAGTAAGGCCTTGTTTCAAGTGGGAGAAATGTCTGTTAAACACTCACACATCCTACATGCACAGTACAAATGGCACATGGCAACTGTTGGGGAATACTTAATCTACTGTATCTCTAGTGCCCAGCTCACACTGCATGTTGTCTTCTAGTACATGATGGACTGCTTTTCTATTACAGTACTTTAGAATTAATGTATCCAGATGGCCCAGAACAGTAGGAGTCAGCCTTATGGAGATTTTCTCAGGATAGGATCAGGAGAGTTAAGTTAGCTGTACATATGCCCAAACAACCAACAGCCAAGATGTTTCCTGAGGGATGTTTTCTCTCCATGGGAGAAAGGATCCAGTGACCTGTTAAGGGCAGTGCTGCCTTCATGAGAGAACAGTATGGTCAGGGAAGGGGTGGTTGCTGTCTATGCAGGCTGTGTCCCCTTCCAGTCACATCTTGCTAATGAAGTGTTGGTAGAGTACCAGAACCAGTGCTGTGGCTTTGACTTAACATTCAGTAGTCCCTAGCCAAATCTGTACACTTTTGTAAGGATAGACTTCCCACCCAGGTCTATCTTATAAGGTGAAACCTTCTTCGCTGTTTCTCCACCTGCAAAGGTGAAAAAGGGCAGAAAATTACTATCCTCCTTTTTTATAGTATAGCCTGTGTCCATTTCAATCTCCAGAACCAAATGTGTTAAATTTTTTAGGCTAATTGAAACGCCTGTAGAACTTGTTAAATCATAGAGTCGTTTAGGTTGGAAAAGACCTCTAAGATCATCAGATCCAATGTGTGTACCTGGACACTTACTCCCATCACAATGTGTATGTTTGACTAAATGTTGGCTAAATCTCAGCATTTCAGAAAACCATGTGTTATAATTTTTAAAGGACTAATAGAAAGATCACCACACTGCAGAAATATCAGCTTATTACATGCATATCCACTGGTAGTCCACCTTCCAGTTCTTTCCTTAGTGGTGGATTAGACATTTGGTACGCAGCAACAGGAACTCTCTGAATGGCATGTCAGAACTGATGGCTGCCTGGCAGCCTGCTGTAATCTCTGCTCTGGAAAAACTACCAACTGTTCAGCTCTGCTGACATGAAAAATGCATCCTTTCAGCTTTAACAGCTATAAACTGGAACTGTCCTGGTGTCAGGCAGGTTCAGACTCAAGAGCTGGTGGCAGGACAAAGTTGATAGGGGTGGTAACCATCTTATAATCTGTCATCCCTGATGTAAACCCTCTCAGTTTGGTGTCAGGCCTATGTGATGCTAAACTCTACAACCAAAGAGCAGAACTGGAATGCCTTCATTCTGTGTGTATGAGGTGATTCAGAGATCTTTCCAAGCACGAAGACAAAATGACACACAGTATTTTCAGTAGACCTGGTCCAGAAATAGAGATTTCAACCCTGGAAAGCTTAAAGATTTCAAAATTAGCTTCTCCTTTGGTCCACAGAGACAAAAACGTACTGGAAGAAAACACTGAAAATTTTCAAATCAGAGATGCTAAATTCTTTAGATCAGAAATTACATCTTTCATTCTGACAAAGGAAAATGAAAGTGTTGACATTTCAAATCTTCCCAAATACAAGATTGAAAACATGTACTTTCAAACTCTTCTGAAAATTTGCTTTAGGTTTAATTCAGGACTGTTACTTCTATCCAAGCTTCCCCCTAAGTTTCAGCTGTTAAAAACTTCCAAGCTCCTAATTTTGTGTCATATCACAGAACCAATTTAGAATCAAGATTAAGATGGCTGTCACAGGAAGTAGAAAGACTTAGCCTGTGGTGGTATTTTTTGGCAATTTATACTATGTCAGTGCATATTTTTTATCCTGTGTTGAGTCTGTTTTGCCCATGATGCTAATTGCTGAATGATTTGTCCCTGTGCTTCTCTCAACTTCTAAGCCTCTCAATATATATTTTATCCCCTGTACAGCTGAGAAGGGGAGTGACAGAGCAACTTTGGTGGGCATCTGGCCGCCAGCCAGGGTCAAATCACCACACCCTGTGACTCCTCCTCAGGTTGTTAGCTTTGCCTTTGACTCTGCATGGGATGCAGGTGGCTAGGAGAGCTTTACACCAAGCCATTCCTTTCTGCTTTGGGCAGCAGCAGTTCCAGCCACTTTCACAAGTCCGAGGGCCTTGGACAACAACAGGCTGCTGCACACTGCAGTCAGATAAAGGTGCCATTCTCTGAGGACCTAGTACAAGGAAAGTTGAGGTACAGTCTGCACTGCCAATAGCTCTTTACGAGGTAACTGTACTCTGGTTCTTGCAGAAAAAGGTGTCAGGTCACAGGCAGCCACATATCACTGTGCACAGTAATTTGGCAGGTGTCTTGCTTGTTCAAGTAGAGGCATATTTCCTTGCCTTGTAGTCTTGATGCAAAAACAAACAGGGGTTCAAGTTCCAACAGCCTTTTGACATCAAAGCAAAATGACAACTCCATTTCTATCAGCACTGTATTTCAGTTGTGTTTGTTAGCTGAAAATGGCTTGCAGACCAGGAGATACTTAGAGGGGCCTGAGTAAATGAAACCAAATGTTCAAGTGTTTGTTTTAAGGAGGCAAATTAGGCAGCCACAGGAACTGATCTGCTCACCCAACACCCTGACAGAACAGCCCATCCAGCCTCCTAAATATTGCATGTTGCAAGCAGCAAAGTAGAACTGTGACACTTGCTGGCAGGAGCAGCAAGGAATGCAGAGTTATGCTACTGTAACAGAGAAAAGATTGAACCTCCCGGGCTCCATGGTCATCTGCTAAGGATGTCTACATACCAACACAGCTCTTTGCTTTGCCTTCTTCACGTCTAATTATTTTGCATGCTGGAGAGCAGAGTGGTAAGTAACATTGTGCAGAGCCTTTTATCTAAGTGACAAGCATTGCACAGGAAGGTTTGTGTTTATGCAAGATTAGAAGAGCAGATTACTGCTAGCACAGAGGTGAGGAAAGGTGCAAACACCACAACAATCTGCATAGAATAACTATTTTTTACTACTCTAACGTGGGAATAAAACAAATTGCAGTAACGATTTCCTTGTTGCTAGAACAACCTAAAATAAGCTCACACTGTGACAAGACCAGACAATTCCTGAGACCTTGTGCTGCCAGATCAGCACAAAGCCTTCAGCCTCTAAGTCCTAACAAGAAAAATCAAACTTATTGAGTGACAGAACAAATCTTGGAGGTGGTGGTGAGGAAATCCCATGTGATGTATACTGAGCAGTGTCAGCATTGCTCTCTAATGAGACCATATCTGAAATCTAGTCAAACAGATTTAGTATGTTTCTAGTATGGGCCTCATTATTTCTGCTTACAAAAATCTCCCAAACAGGAACATAAAAGTGATTTCTATGTTTGCACAACCCATTTGCAATTGCCTTATTACACCCACTCATTTTTTCCTTTTTTTCTAATATTGGCTGCAATGCAGCTTGCAGGGCCAGAGAATGGGTTTCTTGCAAAAGCCTAGATGCACATCAAAATTGCTTTCTGAACCATAGCAAACATTACCAAATCCATCTTCTTTTATACTGGGAGTACTCCAAATAAAAGGACAAGTCTGTTTTCACCAGCAATTCTCATGCTGAATAGCAAAATGACATTGCATTGCAGGAACTGTTAATGCTTAATTGCTTAATTTGGTAATTGCTTTGTGCAATACAAAGAGAAGCAAGTACTTTGTGAGTTCTGCTTGGCCTAACTTTGCATCCACAAAACAAAGCCAATCCAAAGATTTGAGTAATAGGGAGGTTTGAAGTGCTGGCACCTTCATGCCTGGAAACCTGGCTAGGGAAACCTCAGCCTTTGAAATCAGTCAGGAGGCCGGTTGGGTGAACAATGTGAATTGATTCATGACAAACAATATCTGTTTCATTAACCGATAATGAGGTTTCTAAAGTATCATTGCTGTGACCCAGAACAAACATTTGGTAATCCTGAAACTATTAACATTTGAGGAAACAGTGGGTGAGAACCAGTGTGGCTATGCTCAGTGCTGGGTTGCTCCCAGCAGGCTCTCCTGCCTGAAGAGGGGATGTAGAGCATGGAAGGAAGAGAAAATGTGAGTAGTTTGATTCCGAAGGGAAAGAACTACAGTGCTCTGAAAACTACATTGAGAAGGAGACTCATCAGCAGCTTGGGCTGCACAAACTAGATTCAGTAACTCACAGGTTCAAACATATGTGTTACTGAAAATAACATGCTTAGCTTGTCTGTTCTTCTCGTAGATACTGCTTTGCTTTTTGTTCTTCTGTCTGGGGGCCTGGGAGAGGCAGGAACTGCTACAATTTCATGAGACAGTTTAAATGCTTCTACTAGACTATGTAAAGAGTGGTGGTGTTGCTGGCACAGGAGAGATGGTGTTCAGTAAAAGAGTTGAGATTTGGCCGAACACTTCAGCCCATCTGAATTCCCTATGCTCACTTATCAGCAGGCAGAGACCTGTGGCCTCAGAGTCACCAAGAAATTCCTTTACTTGGACATCCCCAGCAGATCAATGGAGCCTCAGCATAAAGTAATTACAGAAAACTGGAAAAAGAAAAAAACCTGCTGGTGAGTCAGCAACAGTTGGGAGTGAGGAAGGAGGAAATACAAGTTACAAAGTAAAGCAAGGAGATGGGATTGAGTTGCCTAGAAGGTTATTTCTGCATACTAGTATTACAAATAAACAAATACTAATAGAACTGGAGAACATTGCTTTGGGTGACTGGGCTTGAATGCTTGGAATGACCCTACGGCAAATGTCTCAGAACGATTTCCCAAGGCCCTTTTCTGTAAAGACAATTTAAGCTACCCAGATGAGGCTCCTGGTTGACTCTGAAAATTGTTGATATTTTAGCATGTCTTTATTGCAGTAAATATCCCTACATACTTAGGATGGTGTGCAAATAATGGTTCTGCACAAAAAACATTTCATGATCCTGTGGTTAAATTCACAAATGCAGCAAAACAGTTACACTAAAGTCTCAACTTCAACTGGGCTGGAAGGGCATGAGTCCAAAGCAGTTAGGAAACCTACCATGCAACTTTGGGCTCAGGAGATTGAATTCCTCATTGATCGATTGATCACTGTACGATGGATAGACCAAAACCTAACTGGGATGAGTTCATGCTTACCTGTTGAATCTAGAAGGGTTATTCAATTTGCCTTTCTTATGGCTACCTTCTTGGAATGCACTTTTTCTGCTGTAGTGTGAAAAGAATTATTGACTGGTTTCATAGCAAAAGCCACATCTCAATTACACATGGCAGGGACCCAATTAAAGAAAAGCTAATTAGTAAATGCATCATAGACACAACAGTCTAAGTTTTGTGATGATGAAGAAACCATTCTAGAAGAGAGATGCGTGCACTGCATGTTACAGATGATGGATCTGGGGAATGTTATAATTGTTCCCTTTTCTGCTCAGACTACTGAAGCTTTGGTCTGAGACATGTAATGAAAACACATTTGTTAAGTTTTCTTGTCTGTGTTACCTTGACAGTCTATCGTCACCAATGACAAATGGGAGCAATGTGGCATTTGCATTAGTAGGTATTTAATTAAAGGGGTTCTTATGTCTGAAGACAGTACCTTAAATTACTATGTCATGTGGGTTTTTTTTCCTCTCATTCCTCTTTGCTGGCTTTTTCTCTGCAAGACTTGCCGTGATAAACTGCTAAATTGCTGCTTGGAAGCTCCTGTTGCTCATTCTCTTGACCTAAAATTGAAACAGAGCTTTTGCTTTAGTGTTAAACATCAGACAGGTCCTGTCTCACCAGCTGTCCCCCACTGCAACTCTGCTGATTTACAACTCAGTTACCTTAATTTGTAGCATGAGAGAAGCTTTTGGAACTGCAGGTTAAAATCTGGCCTCATTTGACTTGTCCATTCTTTCTGAAAAGTTGTTTTCAGTTGCATATAGTTTTCTGCAAGGTCATTTCAGTTCAGGCTTTCTGAAAAACAGCAAAAAACTCTGAAAGTCTGGCAGTACTTGTGTAGCCGTCAAAGACAGCATTGTTGCTTCAATTAAAATAGCACAGACCTCAGTGGCCTTTACCAATGGCTTATTTCTGTGTGCTGTTCTTCGGGTACCCATTGAATTTCACTATAAATCAAAAGGTGACTGCACTTTGTTATTGCTACAGAACCTACCAGGCAAAATTTTGATTGAAAGATGTCATGGTTCCACCCATCTGGCAACTAAAACAACCAGTTCACTCACTCCCCTCCCCGCAGTGGGATGGGGGAGAGAATTTAAAAGGCAAAACTCATGGGTTTAATAGGACAGAAAAGGAAAGTAATAATAATAAGCATAGTGATAGTAAAAGAATATGCAAAAAAAAAGTGATGCACAGCACAATTACTCACTGCCCAGAGCCAGTGCTCAGCTAACTCCTGAGCCACGCTGTCTGCAAACTCATCACGCAGTATATATACTGAGCATGATGTCATGTGGTATGGAATATCACTTTGGCTGGTTTGGGTCAGCTGTTGTGGCTCTGTCCCCTCCAGCTTCTTGGGCACCCCTGCCTTCTTGTTGGCAGACTGGTGGGACAAGCTGAGAAGCCCTTGGCTGCTTTGTAATATCTGAAACATCAGTGTGTTATCAACAATATTCTCACCCTAAATCTAAAACACAGCACTATACCAGCTGCTGGGATGAAAACTTCTTATCCCAGCTGAAACCAGGACAAAAGGCTTCATGTAAGGCATTGATATTCTTTATTAATGAGATTACAACTGTAGTTTTGCTGTTAATGTCCCTAATAGTCATTTTTCAGCTTGAACTGGTCAGACTGCAAGAACTGTGTAAGTGTAGGTATAGTCTCATCTGCATTTTATTTTGGTGATGATGCCCCCGTCCCTGAACCAGGTGTAGGGAAAATGTTAGTGTTTGTCCTGAGGGCATTTTGCAAGCAAGGTGTGCACGGAGGTCTTCTGTAGTCAAAGATCCTGCCCAGGTCCCATTTACCTCATCACAACTGAACTCCACTGTCTGAACAGGGAAGATTTGCAGAGGACTACTGATGCTTCTTCCACTGCAGGCTTGAAAATAGTGCTTCCAACTGTTTGTGACGGCATTGAACTGCAGCTATTTCTTGAAATGCAAAAAGCTGCATTCATTTTGATAAATGATACGATGTGAATTGTTTTCTCAGCCTAATTAAAAAATGAAAATGAGGGAAGGAAAAAGCACAGTGTGATGTAACTGGTATAAATACACACAGAACTGAACAGTGTTGCCCAAAATAGATTGTGCTTGAACGGAAGAAGAGAGAATAGGGGATGCTAGGCTCTGGAATACTTTGCTTTTTTCTGCAGTTGGCATTATTCCCCCTTTGTGTGACAAAACCAAGTGTCTGTATAAGCTAGCACGCTCCCAGCGAGCAAGAAATCCACTCCCCCTGCCATCTGCTCTCCTGCATGAATAAATAGGAGGAGGAAAAAGGCCCAGCTCAGGAAGAGAGAGAAGTAGAGAGCAGGCTAATGTGGAGAGAAAATATCCCATCAAAACTAGCGGCAGGCTGGGAGGAGGGAGAAGGGAGGAGATGGATTTCCAGCCTTAGGCAAGTGCAGCATGCAGTGAATGAGGCTATTCACAAAACAACCAGCAGTGCTTGGAGTGGGTGAGCTATGAGGAGAGGGAGCAGTGCTCTGCTTCCAAGAAACACCGTTCTTGCGAACGCGCTTGGGTGAGCATTGCTGAGTACACTGGATTTCTTTAAGCTGTTTACTGAGGCACATGACTTGTGTTTGATCTCTGAGGTGTTCTGCATTGAGTGAGCAGCAGGACTGAAGATGTGGTCACCTTCAGAGCAAACCTCCTCCCTAAGAGCGTTGTTTCTGTCCTCTGAGTGTCTCAGTCTTGCATTCAATCAATCCAATTCCTTTTGCTGTTAGCAGCCTCATGTCATCCCTCATTTCTTAGAGCAAGAGATTTGCACTCCACTTGGCCTTATGGGATACCCAGAAACAAGTACCAAACACATCCCCCACATGACTCTTTCTAGCTAACACTGACTGTTCACACAGAGGGAAATGTTAGGAGCACTGCAAGAAATCTCAGCTTCCACCTGTAGCTCTGATTTATGTTCTGTGGGTTTACAGCTAAACGAAGAATCTTTATCACCCACAACTATTGATTGTAAAGCCATATTTCTTTTCATGAAAACTAGAACCACAGAAATACAAGTAAGACCACTAATGTTCATCTTGTGGTTCCAGTGAAAAGATTTGTGGACCATCTTATAAGTAACTAAAGAAGGTAGTTGCTATCCCAATACTGGACTTGGCAAAATTCTTCAAGCTAGCTAAACCAGCAAGTTTATAGTAATTTCTTTCATACCCCATACTCAGTATAGTGGCTTTCTCCCTGTAGACCTTCAAATAAAAATATGGAAGGTGGCACTGAGTCGCTTCTTCCTGATCATCGAGGTCAGGGCACCAGCACAGCTACCAGGACTTGTTGGTGCCATTGTACAAAGTACATGATGTACACAGTATGCACCATGCAATACTGTGTTCTGGTCTCAGAGCTGTGTCAACAGACAGCAAATGTGAAACTGAAAATACTAGGCTCTGGGTAAGGTTGTTGTTATTGCTTCTTTGAGTGGAGATGTTTTGAGTCGATATAACAATCATGAACTCTGTGACACTTGGATATGCAGGATGCAGTTCCCTGCTGCTTTGCCTCTAAGTGTTGTTCTAATATGCCCTGGAAAAGAAGACCCTGAAGTCCTTTTGTGCATGAACATCCACAGTTCATCCTGTAGTAATGACATTTGCACTATTTCCCTCTGACATGTAATTTCTATAAGTATTTAAAGACACACACCCTTGGCACCGTGCATGCACATACATTTTTACAACATAAAATATGAAAGCCCCATTTCAGGGGGAAGAAGTTGCCTATCTTTTTGTGTATTTTGCCTTATGGCAAAACTTTTCTCCTAGTCTCCAGCTGTCTTTTCAATGTGTGACCTGTCTCAGAACAAGCTGTGCAATTCTGTATACCTATCCACTCAATCGTTACCCATGGTTGACTTGTCTCTATTTTGTTCCCTCTGTGTAAGGGTGGAGTAATTGTTTATCAAAAGGAAAGACTTCCAGAAGTTCCCTCAATAGAATTCCTTTCTTCTGCAATAACAAATTTCTTCTATTTTTGTTTGGTAGTGCAGGGGCCATTTTTTTGCCCATTGACAAAGCAGAATGTAGATATTTTAACTCCTCTTACCTTTACCTCACCATTGTGGTTCCTGTTGATTATTTGAACTTTATTTCATGCAGTAATTAATGTGCTGTAATAAATTAATTCTTGACTTTC